>NW_027526295.1:230303880-230689463 GCF_048455015.1 Haemaphysalis longicornis | reverse complement strand
CAGAAAAGACCAATATTCGCCAGCTACCTCGAATTCGCGCGTGCACGACGACAATAATGCGGCCAGCTTCGCGCATTTCACCCCCGACGAATGAGTATCAGAATGCACGGACAATCGCGAGGGAATTCTCGGTCGAGTGACCGAGTATCGGACAGCAAAATTATCGAAAAAGATGAAACCAAGCGACGCTTCCAGCAGCAGTAGGAGAGACAACGACGAAGAAACCGAGAGTCCAGCAAATCCCGCGAGGCTAATCGAAAAACGGCCGTGCGATCTCACAACGCCGCCGGTAATGATGCCGAGGTGATCCACCGCGGAGCGCACAGATCAGATGGATACCGGTGGTTAAGCCGAGACGGGCAGAAATTAATCCCCGACACGAACGGGAGGGAGGGAGAAACCAGTCAAGTGTGGGTCAGGTTCCCCGGGCACTGCGCCACCGCGACCTTGAACGAAAGCAGCCGAAGCGGGCAGCAGCGCGGCCAACCGCACACCAGAGACATCGGAAAGCAACATGACCACTCTCCGCACCCCCCCTACGGAGCGGCGACAGCCTCGCGCACCGATGTCCGCAAACGGTGAAAGGTTGCTAACTTATCTCGCGCTCTCATCTGGATCAGCGCGCAGAGCAGTGCTGCAGAGAGGGCGACAGTGAGACGTCATGTGCAAGCCGAGCCAAACAGAACGGGAAGAAAATAAACGCGGTACCAGGCCGCGCTAGCGTCCGAGAGCAACGCGTGCACAAGAACTGCGCGTCGGACTCCGCGGGATACGCTGTCCACCGCGCGGGACAGACAGGCAGGCAATCAGACCGACAGCACTCACCGTCGTCGTCCTCAGACTTGGCCAGCGCATTCTTGCTGTAGAATATGTCGGCGTTCGGGTTCAGGCTTTGCGTGGTGGCTGCTGGTTTCGTCTGCGCAGAGAGGGTGTGAGAGAGAGAAGGCCACGTTAGGAAGCGTAATCCAATTTTGGCTTTCTCCTTTGTATTCCGACTATTCCTCTGTGCACGCCCAACTTTCAATCGTGTTATTCGGAGTAAACATAACATCAGAGCGGCCCCAGAGGAAAAAGGGTGAGGATGGAGCTACGAGAGAGCACGACGGCCGAAAGCACCCCCCCCCCCCCCCTGTTTTTCCCACTGCAGAAACCGGACATGCCACCTCTCTCCTATGCATTGAACTAACAATTTACACCTAACCACAAGATGGATCGATCAAACACCGAAAGCGAGCAGGTTAAACAGGTCAAACAGGATCCAGTAGAAGCTTTTCAATTAAACATGCTTCGTTCCCACCAGCCTAGCTCGTCGACACCATTTGGTAAATCGTGCTCCGGGTGAACGCTCGTCCGTCATGTTTCAGCAGATTTGCCGTCCCCCGAACGGAGTGCGGTTGTCGTACTGCAACGGAGCTCCCACGTGCCTTTCTTTAGATTGCCAGTTCAAATTGTGGAACCGGTATGTTACAGGGCTATTTGCAGTAAATCTTTGGCCGTTCCATGCCCGGTCCAATTGCAATTTCCGCAACTGTCATTTGAAAGCAAACCAAACCGAAAGCCCTATTATTTTTTTCTCCAAAGAACAAAAGAAAAACGGCGTACAGACGAGTAGTTGAAGGAAACGGTCATTACATTTATTGCACAGCATAATGGGGTGCTCAGACTACTGAACAAAAACAACATTCCTCGGTCAAATAGAACTACGCGCACATTTTTTCAGTTAGCACCGGCAGTTCAATTAGAACACTTGGAACCATCTTTTACAAACAAAATGGCACGAGTCCGTAGCTTAGCCTGCGCCACCTACATCCACGCAGCAGAGGTCTTTACCACACACTGCTAACTCGTGAAAAAAAAAGGGGGGAGGAGGGTAATGTTGGCAAACTTGTTGGCTTTTTTTTTTAAGGTTAGTACCTTCATTTCTGCAAGTATTTACTCAAAATTGAACTTTACACAGCGCGAAGAAACAAATCCACGGGGGACACACGTACGTAGCATAGAAAATATGACACATGCGAAATAGTAAATCTGATTCTGTTCAGACCTGATGATCCATCGCTGTTCAAGGAGGAAAAAGTGTCAAACGCGGTGCCAAGTGACACGAAGGGCTACATGTACACAGTAGACTCCCATTTAGATGAAATAGAATGGAGCGTGAAAATTTGTTCGTATTATCAGGAATTCGTCTTAAGCGGAGGTTTACTGCATTGTGGACGTTACAAGAGAGCAAAAGTTGTTCGTCTTGATCGATTGATTGTATGGTTTTAGCGCCGACGCAACGCAGGCGATGAGGCGCGCCGTAGTGGAGGGCTCCGGATTAATTTTGACCACCTGGGGATCTTTAACGTGAGCCGAAATCTCGTACACAGGGGCGTTTTTGCTTTTCGCCTCCATCAGAAAAGCGGCCGCCGCGGCAGGGAATCGAACCCGCGACCTCGTGCTCAGCAGCGCAACTGCTGTTCGTCTTAACCATGTGGTTCGCATTAACTGGAGTCTACTGTAATTAAAAGCTCAATTCAGCCCTTGTTCGACGAAAAGCGAAGCTTTGAGTGTTTAGAAATAAATAACCGAAGATAGCATTTATCGCAGTCACTGGTGTTGAGCAAGAAGACGGTCACGCAGTGGCGGTCCTATACAGCGTGGTGACGGTAAAACCCCCCAACTTATTCCCCCCCCCCCCCCCCCCCCCCCCCCCCCCCCCCCCCCCCGTAATCACCACGGCTGGCCGTCGCGGCAGATAAGCAGAACAGGATAGCGACGACAGTTCGAGCCCGACTTGCCACCAAGGCAAGAACACGCGACTAAAAGCCCAGCAAGCAACGCTGACTGCCAGAAGTATCGGGACGAACAATTTCGCTTGGTAACGCTTAAAAGATGTCGGCAAAGATTTCTTCAAAGATGTTTCCGACCACAGTTACCAGAACCGGTTACTTTAAACTAATCGCAACCTCTAGTTGTTCAATACCGAAAAAATAAATATACACTCTTAGGCAAAAAGGACTAAAATAGGGACTAAAATACAGCCGTTAGTCCTCGCGGGCGACCGTTCATCTTCAAGGGGAGTATCTGCGGCACAGTACGTGCCGTGTGCATAAATTCGGACTAACTGTTCGTCCCCGCCGATCTATAAGGAGTAACGGGAAGACGAAACGCATGCAGTTAGTCTCTTTGCTGCGTCGTTAATCCCCTAATGGCGTCGTCGTTGCCCTTTCGCGCATATGTCTGCGAACAGTTTTATATTTCCAAAACACAAGGCATTGCAGTCAATGGGTGCTTTAGATGGTGCCACGGGAGAAAATATTGATGTTCGTTATAAGAAAATCGCCCAGGGTTAGTAGAGCGGCGGGTAATGGCAAGGAGCGGCGAAGCGCGATTGTCATACGCTTCTCGGCGAGGTTGTTATGTTGATACGCTGTGTTGCATACGATTCGTGCGAGATAATAACGACCAATGAAAGCTTTCAAGCGCTTAACAGTAACTCAAAAATTAGTGACAATAGCAAAAGTGGATTCCTGAGCGTAATGAATATGTATATGTTTAACAGACTAGAAAAAACGCATGTTGCTGATGACAACTGCAAAACGAAAATGCTCGCTACAGGTAAGCGTCTCGAAGTTATCTTTTACACTCGGTACATAATTGCCTTGTGCACCAAAGCTATGACAATGCTGCAACTGCTGTAAAACCCGCTTGCATTTCACAGTCGCAATCGTCTAGCGACGCGAATTTGAGGAATTCAGGCTAAGCAACACCGAATTCGCTTTCGCCGATGCAGGGAAATATGGCATGTTTCCTTATTCTGACACTCACACAGACGACACCTTTCACATACGTTACATAGAGCACTTAACATATGTATCGAACACTAAGAAAGCACTTAGCTTGCGCTAAGTTGTGCGGAAACAAATGAGTCGTCGGATCGCCCAGCTACCTATCTCAACTAGGCGACGACGAGTTGATTGTTATTTACGAAAAAACTATGGTTGTGAGGCTCTACTTCGAATCGAACTGAGCAATAGTCCCTAAACCTAGCGAAGCGCTAAGCGCAAGGCGCAAAACGCGGTCACGTTCGCTTGCACAGATACAAATTCGGGCACAAGTTGCAATGGATCTGTTGCGTTATACACAGAACTACACGCTGTACACTTTTTAATATTATCTGCTGCAGGAACCATCCGGCGGCGTGGTCTAGCGGATAGCGCGTCGGGTTCCTTGTGTATGATTCCGGGCGTCGGGGGTTCGATCCCTGCCGGTGCTGGAGTTTTTTTCTTTTTTCTGCACTCTACGCAGTTCGTCCTTGGGGAGTATCGGAACGGACCATCCGGGTGGGGGACTAACCGTTCGTCCCCTCGCAGTTAGTCCCCAAAGGGACTAATGATTGTGGCAGAGGCCGTTAGTCCCCGAAAGGACGAACTTTTAGTCCTTTTTGCCTAAGAGTGTACCAACAATCTATCTCTCAACTTCCCCAATTTGCGACGTAACTTGTCGCAGTGTGGAGGTTTGCCAAAGTAGCAGAACAAATGTTGGCAACGGCCATAAATTAAGGCCTTAAACCACCTTAAGTAGTCAAGCACCACACAGGTTAAACGGCCAAATGCAGACGCGAACACGACTTGGACAGATTAACTTATTGCCCTTTCTTATGGATCACCCCCTCCCGCTTTTCTTCATCAATGTGCACCTCGAAACAATGCTTATAAATGCGTAACCAAAGCCTATAGATGACCGGTAAAAAGCGCAAAGGCTCATGGGTACATTGTGTTCTCCCCCCGGAGTGCCGTCACTTTCGGTTCGGGAGCTCTCCTGGCCTCCCATACGCCGCCGGCTTTCACGCGCGCGTGTACTTGTTGTTTATCGGTTTTTACCAAAAAAAATGCTCATGCATCGTGAATTCCATAACTAGGAACGATCGACCCTACTAGGGGTTTATCTGACAGGTAAGCGCCCTGTGAGAAACACACGCGAGCGCCAGAAAGCTGCCGGCGTACGGGAGGGCAGGAGAAAATCTGGAACCGGAAGTTGCGGGAGCAGACGACGTACCCATGAGCCTCTGCGGTTTTTAACAGTTACCTACGGAAACTCGCCTTTCGGGATATTGAGCACGACCACGCTGCGAAAACCACAAGTTAACCTACCGAATCAAAGGCCCGCAAAAGCACCCACGAACGGAAGACGCGGAGTCAAGTCTGTACACATGTACGTGGGAGAGCGACTACTTTTGATAATTGCTGGCGAGTTCCACTGCACCAGCGCACAGTAGGCGCACTACAATTTGTGACAGCTCCACGTTGAACGTAACAATGCGAACCACCATCGCTTATGAAATATCAACACGTGCATAAAGTTTCAGGTAAATATTGCGTACGAAGGTTAACAAAAAGCCCTTCAACCTGTTGATCTCTCACGCGTCATAGCTAAATTCGTTACTGACAGCTCGAAAGGTAAATCACAACGATCGCATAAAATGCACGAGCAAGCACGCCGTTTGCGGAAGGTTTAGTATATATACCGAGGGCAGGCTTGCGGCAGACTTATCGCAATTCCGCAGACTGCTGACGCAGCCGCGAACGCCGGCAAAAATCAATGGACGCGACCTGTGAGGCTTGAAGGACGGAAGACCTTCACGTGTGATGCAATGTGTCGCACATATCGAGCAGTTCACGATGTTCGATTAGATGATTCGATATCAGAAGGCGTCAGATACCCCGGTGTACCCCGAATACTCGGCCATGCATCCAAATACTACGGTGTCGTTACCACGTAGGTTCCAAACTTGACCCCGCATTGCATTCGTTACTTTTTTTTTTCGTTTGTTTATTGCCGTCTGAGAGCACTCATACCTTATTGATTGATTGATTGTAGGGTTTAACGCGCCGACGCAAAGCAGACGATGAGGCGCGCCGTAGTGGAAGGCTCCGGATTGATTTTGACCACCTGGGGATCTTTAACGTGCGCCGAAATCTCGTATACACGGGCGTTTTCGTTTCCATCAGAAAAGCGGCCTCCGCGGCCGGGAATCGAACCCGCGACCTCGTGCTCAGCAGCGCATTATCCACTGCGGCGGGTCAGCACTCACACCTGTGACGATGATGGGATTGGTGTCTAATGGCGCAACTTGCAAGGCCAACTAGGGAAAACAGCGTCAAAAGTTCTTTGATGAAACTTTAAGTCACACCTGTAAACGCCACTCTAAGTTAAAAAAACATGACAATAGAATACGGGGACGGCGAAAAAAATTCGGTATTCGGCTTGAAATTCGACGCTTTTTTTTTCGTACGACCGCATTAAAGTTGACAAGCCGTACTTGCGTGCTAACTGATAACGTGCATATTGAGTGCAAAAAGCTTAGCGAAGAGCGACAGCACTATAAAGTACGACGAAAGCTCGTCTGGCGAGGAAATAACACGGCCGGAACAAACAGACAACTGGTCATTTGTGTTTAACCGCTGTTCTTCATTCATTTCAGCGCGCGCGCGCGCGCGTGTGTGTTCCGGCCGCGATCTGCGACACAGCGGCACGTGAAAGCGAAGGTACGCGCCGCGTTCGCCGACCGGACGCTGGAGTAAGCGAAGTGATGCCGGCTGTTTGGAAAAAGTCAAGTTTAAATCTCGCAATTACTCGACGGAAGTGTAATTTTGGCATTCACAGAAACCGACGCCGGCCGCACAAGCACCGGGGACCATGAGAGAGAGGGGGCGACAAGTCGTGGACGCAGCGCGGATATCCGGGCGGCGTAGAAGGCCCCGCCCACATGCACCGCAAAGGTCAGCGGTAATTCCGATCGCGGCCCGTGACGCCTTTTGCTTCTTGCTCTTCCTCCACGACTTGGTCCTCCTTCCTCGTCGCGCCCCTGTTCTACTCGCCGAGGCGTGATGTCCATCATCGGATGCGAGGAGGAGACACTTTTCCTTCACGGCGTCTTTCGTCGGGCCAGAAAGGGTTTCTTCGCCGAACGGATGCCTCCGGCGACCGCCTTGATTGAGTTCGCGGGTCAAACTGCGGCCGGCTGCATTACGTAGTTATGCACGTTTTTTTTTTTCTATTTTTTTTTTGTAAAAACGGCGACCTCGGGTGTTGCGTAACAATACCCAGCGCGACGAGGCACGCCGGACGGTAGAAAGGAGGAAACGCCTGTTCATACGAATATTGAATGAGCCTACTTTACCATACTGACGGCCGCGAAAGTTCTACCGCATGGACTCCGGCCTTTTCTGCGAAAGTTTTCCTCGCAAAAATAGCAGTTGCCCTCAAGGACTCAAAGAAGGGCTGGGACCAACCTGTAATTAGCGTCGACAACTGTTTTGCGTGAAAAAAAGAAAAACGGCGGACCTCTTGGAAGCTCTAAAATTGGAGTGGATAGAAAGATCATCAACACCAACCTACATTACGTCCACCCGAGGATGAAGGCTTCTTCCAAAAGCTCCTAACCGGCGATGTCCGAATCCATTCCTCGCCACCAAATGTCCTTATCTATCTTCCGCTATTTGCGGCCCAGTCCCTCGTAGTCCACCGCCTGTAACTCTCCGCACTACACTCCCATCCCAAGCCCCCTTGAGCTAGGGTATGGCTCACCCGAATTTGCTCCCTAATAAAATAGATTAAAACATACCGCGCTTGAATTCCCACATGGCCGAAGAACGCGGCACGCCGACACCGGAGACCAAACTGCCCCATTTACTCCGTTTGGGCGTTGAAAGGCGACGGAGGACGCATCCAGCGAACGCAGCTTGGCGGTACATATATAGCGGGGGACCGTCGACGGCCAGCCCGTGCGGGGCCCTGGTTTCGAAATCGGGAAGACTTCTCTACTTGCAGACAGTGGAAGCCAGCCAGCCGAGACAATGGGCGCCGACTGATGGACTTTCGCTGCCGGCCTATTTTGTCACGCAGAGAAGGCGCCAACTGTCCGACAGCACAGGGAAACTGCCCTTCCAGCGAAGCGGGAAAAATATCCGCCCCGAAAGCAAGCAATAGAACCGCCGCTTTTCCTGTATCAAAATCGCGAACTTCGGTCGTACACTCAACAAGCATCGGCATAGACCTCGTTTCACTGGCGAAGCTTTGCGTCGTTTGGCTCTCGCAACCATTGGAGGGAAGCTCGTCGTCCAAGACTCCGCGGCCAAACCCTTAGTTCCGCTGGGAACGGCAATACTTCGAAGCCAGCGCAACGGTGGTCCCGCCACACGTATTCCTATAGCTTCCAATGGCCTGTACCCAGCAGTGCTTGAGGAGGTGCTGCGCTCCGGACTTGCGGTTTCTACAACACCTATGCATTTGTACTCAAAGGTCGTGCTACGTTCTTCGTTTGCCTTCACTGCCATCACACGGCTGCTCCAAGGCGCTCCTGATTGCGGCGGGAGACAGCGACCAGCCGAAGCGAAGCAGACGAAGGGAGCAGCTGGCCAAAAAAACGGAGTCCGTGACTACGAAGGCAGAGAACGGTCGGCGAAAGAGAAACCTGCCCAGAGAGGGCCAACGTGGGATTCGTCGATGGTCACTGGCGGTCGAGGAAGCAAATGCGACGAGGATAAAAGTCATTTCTGACCAGCCTCCGTGACTCGAGGTCTCCCCAGTGCGCTTCGCGCACGTCTTCGCGTCAACTAGGACCACCCTCGCAGAACGTAACGTCGTGTGTATTACAGGGCACTGAAAACTTACGTCCAAGTACTTGTCCAAATACATGCGCTCCGGTGCCGCACTTCCGGAGTTCTGTAAAAGCGGAGAGAGACAGAAAAAGAAATAACGTCGATTAGGCCGCGTGGAGCCAAACGCGAGACTAATTGAGAGCCAGAGAGAGAGAGAGAGAGAGAGAGAGATGGACGTCCACCGACAAGCTCATGCGATAAGAAACGACACAGAGAGCGTAGAGGAAAATGACGCCACCGCAATGCGCGCTCGCGGTCAAATTTGAACGGCGCCAAACAAAAACGAATAGTCGCGGGAGACAAGGGGCAAAAAAAAAAAAAAAAGGGAAGATCGCGGAGAGTCGGCAGACGGCACGAACACATCATCATCGCGGTGAGGCGGGAGTCAAAATGAGCGCCGCGCGAGAAGCTGCGGCCGACGGCTTTTGGCGACACATTCGCCGCCACGTCCGCAGTCTGGCGCCGAAGAAAAACAGACACAAGCAAGCAGCGGAGGGAGCGAAACCTCGCTACGCGCCTTTTTACACGTCGACACGCGCTCGAGCCGCGGAAAGGCCGCCTTTTCACGCTTCGGGCCAGAGAGGCGGCACAAAAAACAAAGCACGGCCCGGGCAGCAGGATCGGAGGCACGAGCGGGAAGCACCCGGGACGGAAGGCACGACCACACTGAGCGCCGGTGACCACCACACGGGACGGGGCTGCCGCAGAACACCCGGGACGAGCGCACAAAACGGCCCGGGCATCGACGGCAGCAGCGTGGACGCGGCCGACCATGAAGGAGCCAACGCGCAAGGCACCGAAACAACAAAATCGCCCACCCCTACGGGGAAAAAATGAGTCGCAATACGGCACGCACAGTCGCGCCGAGCATGACAGCACCAGGCAACACCTGTTGATCGGGCCGGAGTCGCGCTACGGGGCCACATACGGCAACATCGGAGACTGGCGCGGATGGCGAGCAGAGGGCGGGGGGGGACTACGAAGACGGGGGCCTGGCGGCAAACTCCCCGCGCGGGGCCCGAGCACGTCGGAGCGGGACGACGGCGCGAAGAAGCGACGGGCACCCGGCGGCGGCGGCGACCGCATTTCCACAGCATCCACGTCGGCTGGGGGCCGCGCGAGGCCAGCGCTGGCGAACCATCTGGTAACGGCGCAGGCCGTCGGCGGCGGCAGCGGTGGCAGGCGCGCGTGGCGCTGCGCACCTTCTGGATGATGAAGCAGCGCGGGCTGAAGGCGGCACAGCAGAGCGGGGTGGTCCCCGGCGTCCAGTCCCAGGCGGCGGGGTGCAGGACGCCTCCGACGTACGGCTCGACCATGGCCCGGACACGAGCCTCGGCCCACGGTTCTCCGACCGCCGCCGCTGCGGCACGGACGGACCGCGGCGCTCTCGTCGCCCCTGGCAACGCCTCCTCCCCTTCCCCTCCTCGCCCGCTGCTCACACAGGCGCAGCGCCGCCGAGATGGGGAGGCGCACTTCCGCAACAAACGGCCGCTGCTGACCGACAAAACGCGCAACAGGCTCCCCACCGCACAGCTGAGCCGCCGCAGCAGCAGCCGGACCACCTCGCCGCACGCTACTTTCACGCCGCGACGTGTGATGCGGGCCGCGGGACATCTCCCGGCAAACAAATGCGATTTAGCCGGCGCGTACCAAGCTCTGCCTTGTGCCCGCAAAACGGCACGCGAAATCCAGCGCGTTCCCGATCGGACAGAATGTCGGCCGACAGCAAAAGGACAAGCCGGTACGGAGCGTCGAAAAATATCGCGCACTCAAGGCAATGCCTCATGAGGTTTTATTTCTGTCCGCGACAAGGCAACAGCAAAAACGCCGTCCGAGCGTTATGACATCCCGCATCCCTGACCTAGGCGGTGAGTGACAAACAAGGGCGCCAACAGAACGAACAGGATGGCGGCGGATGGTGCGCGCCTGCTGCACACGAAACATCGCACACAGCTCGTCAACGAAAGCGTAGTGAGAAATTTTTGACCAAAGCGAGTGAAGTTCACGGCCATGAAGTCGCACGCTGAGAGAACTCAACTTCGGAAACAACTGCGCGAATCCAATATATATTTCCAATGCACTGTTTGTAGACGCTGTCGTGCGTCTGCCCAACATCATCCTTTACATGTCTGCACTCTCATCCCTGCAAATAGCCACACTGCAATGCTTGAATGACAATCTGGCAACGCAAATGTAGTTGGTCATCCGAAGCAATTCAACTGCAACCATTCTGCGAAGGAGGAGGAGGAATAAACGTCCCTATAAAGCAGTTCACCTTGGGGAAGAGTTCTTATTCCAAGACCCCTTGAGACCGTCCGGCTTCTTCTTCACCAGCCAAAGCTGGTCATCAGGGTCCTAGCTAGACAGTGCTCTCTCCCAGTGCTTAGGGGAGGGGAAGGGCAGGGGGGTAGCTAGCGGCCACGGAACAGTACGATCTGCAAAGCAGTGCAGCATACATCCCCCAGCCTCCACTAGCTAAGTACACCTTTCCACCCTTCCCGTTCCAATAAAATAGTGGAAGTTGTGCCAAATGTATAGCAAAAAAAATATGTGGAAACTGGTGTCACTAGCCGGAATTTGCCACAAATAGTGTACGAAGATATGGAAATGGTGACACACCAACTCCTCTTCCTCACTGAATGAGGCAAAACTTCATCACAATTCCACTGGACGACACACCTGTGCAATTCAACAGAAAAAAAAAAAAACGCATCACTACCGCAATGGATGGGGTAGTGAAACCAGTCCTCACTACCTTCAGGAACCAAATGATCTTCAGGGAGTATCAAGGGCCCATTCAACGTGGCTGCCTACGAAGACATCATTGACAGTGTGGTGATACTCTATGACCTTAACGAGTCATTCGAGGGATGGACTGTACAATTTGCAGCAAGACCGAAGCCCCATACATATGGCCCAGTCACTCACGGCAATGGGGCTGCTCTGGCTTACCGCATGGATGAAGTTTCTTCACTTGGGCTAAGGAAAAGTCACTCTACCCCAAAAATAAGGAATGAATACATGTCATCGCAGTATAATGCGAAATGTTTTCTTGAAAAGCCAGATCTTAAGCAAGGTGCAGGGCCCCACTCCTTATGTGCCGTGTACCTAGCTGCAGTTGTCCCAAAGAAGTCGCTTGCCAAAAAAAAAACCGCCCCAGTGTAAACAGCTTCCCAAGCACCGTCTTGTAAAATTCCGCAGTTCCAGGAAACATCCAGAAAGAAGTAAAAGCATGGTGATAACCACACAATGAAGAAACGTGCCAAGCCACAGCATCGAATGCCAGCGGCAACATTGTAGCTCTCCACTCTGGGAACCAGATGGCTCATAAGCCCTGAACGTGGTGTTGAACGTCAAGATGCCAAATTACAAAGCATCGCCGTTATCGGTAGTGGTATAAATAATCACGAAGAACCACTTCAGACTGGATACAGACTGCAATAAAATAATCCACCTTCCCTTGATGCAGAATAGCGCGTATATGCCAAACAGTGCCAGGCGATTGATATCGACAGGCGTGGATATATCAAGACGATGAAATGCGATCTGATGAGGAAAAAGTTTGAAAGAATCATTTATTGTTGCAGTGCCCTGAATGTATACTGGGCCATTCCGCGCTCGACCATCTCCGATTGCTCTATGCAAAGTCATGGTCGGTCACTTCGCTGCATCATCCATTCTGGTAACCGATTTTTGGAGTAAAGGTTTTTTTTTTTCTTTTTAAAGCATTTTGAATGTCACAATAAGGATGACAACCTATGCTCAAAAAGAAAGAAAGAAAAAAACATTCGTACAAACTACATTGTAAACAGAGCGCAGTAAAAAAGGAAGCCCACTGCCTCCTTGCTACAATGTACTGACAGCTGCTAGTGTGTAACACAGTGGGCTTTGCGGTGAAGCTATGCGGCATTTCTGGGCCATATTTATACATTGTTTTCATGGCACTCCCAACGCCATGCTCTTTCCACGTGACACTGCAAAAAAATGTTGTACTGCGATGCACCGTTTGAAAAACAGTGAATTTTTCGTACAGCAGAAAATTTGAGCTTCATAACTTTTGAGAAGAACACCTCAGCTTGAAAAGTAGCCAGGGCCAATGTCGTGTGGTCGAGATAGTCCAAACTCACAGCAAGCGATCTTACACACAGAGCACCAGTTTCTTGTGAACGGCTAGTGTATTCACACAGTGGTACGATTGGAAGCACCTTGCACGGTAAAGCTATAATTCTCGTAAAGTATTAAAAAAGAATCACCTCATCACCCTTTCAGCTGCTTCTCAACTCTCAGACACTTCGCTCACTTTTTGCAGCTTGTGAAGTGATGCAGCTTGAGCTCTTCTATTGAGTCTGAAAACTTCTCCGTAAATTCGGCAGGACTTACAATTACTCTTTCTAGTCTGCTATAAACACCTGATATGCAGTGTTCAACATGGAAGTCCTCAAGTCTGCCCATATGTAGTACGCACTAAGAAATGGTCAGAAGGGCATTCTTGTTGGAACATGTAGGACAGCACCTGCGCATTCAGTCTTCATTGTCTATGTTGCATACAGTTGTTGTTGTTCGTTCTTCTGCGGTTTGCTCGAAGCCTGGGGCATTCATTACCTCACTAATTGACAGGTGGCGTCATCCTTCAAGGTCATTCTTGCTTCCGTTTTTACTGAACCACTTCGACTGCAGCATCGCGCAAGGATGGAAAATGCATTTGGAAACGCTTTAACCAATCGTTAAAAGCCAACAGTCCATAGAAGCCAACAAAACATGCGGTCTTTCAACATGTGTGGCTGCCGCATCTCTCCACTGCCACAGGGCAAGTCTCGGTACAGCGAAGCGCACTCAAGGCCCGCTGACCTAGGCCCTGGTGGCGGCCACTCAACATAAAAAATATTTCCTCGTTTAAAACAAAAAGTAATTATTTTCAGAAATAAATGCCTTTTGTACACTCTTAAATGAGCCCAAACCTGTATTTTCTAATGGACCACCACACTGCTGTAAGCATCTGGACATGAGCAATTTCACAATGCTTTCGAAGTTTATATGTTTACTGCTCTGAAACCACTCACTTCCCACTCCCATATTTTCTTCACGCACTTACCGTCAACAATATAAAGAAATTATGCAGCTGCACTGTATCTGTAATACAAAATTGTAACAGCTGTAAAAAAAAAAAGTCTAAATATGGCCCAGAAAACCCGCGTTGCCTCACCACAAAGCCCATTGTTTTACACACTAGCAGTTGTCAGTACATTCTTGCATGGCAGCGGGTTCTTTTTCTATAAACTGGATTTTTTTTACCCCACTACCTATGTTATTTGAATTTTGAGAATTTCTTCCGAAAGGGAGGTTTTTCATCACCTCCGCGATACCCAAAATTTTTCAGCCAACTGCATTTTTTTACTGCGCTACGTATATTATTTGATTTTTGCAAATTCTTTTTTGAAACGCAGGTTTTCGTCACCGCCACAATATCCAAAATGCTGTAAGACAGAAAAAATTTTTTCCTCCAAAAATCAGTTACGAGAGCAAATTATGTATCAAAATGATAGACCATGATTTCTTACAGCGTAATCGGAGTTGATCGAGCACAAGCATGGAATGACCCTACTCGCAACAAGAGCAGACACTTCTGCTCGCGTCCCCTTTCAGTCCCAGGCAAAGTCTGGGACTGAAATCCGAACTGGAACAAAGAATGCCGAGTAAAGTAGTAAGCTGGATAAAGCTTACCAAGCTTAAGTTTCTTTTTCTGTGTTTTGTAAGAACGAGTACGAAAAAAAAAAAAAAAAGCTGCTAGACACATTTTATCTACATACACATAGCCCCTACCTAGCTGTTCCTTGCAGAAAGAAAGCCGAACAAGCTTGACCACTCTTACTTTATTATTATTCACAATTAGTGATGAAACAAACCATATCTTACATTTTTAGCATTTTTCTGCATTATTAAACAATTGGGGCTATTACAAGCGCTACATATTCTTCGCACTGAAATCCACCGACATAGGCCGTGTTTTCACACTTCAGCAGCACTTTAATGTGCCCAGCTGCTTGCACGAGTAACAGCTAAGTAGCGGAACTGCCTGCTGTCAAGAAAACAACACAGAAAACAAAGCACAAATTATAGGCAGGAAAGAAAGCAGAAAAAAAAATCTTTTTGTTTCCTAGCGAGCCATGCCATGCACCTACCTAGGCATAGGCCCCGATAACAGCTGTCATCATTCAAAGATTGACCACCTGTGCGCGCGCGCTTGAAGCCTCAAAAGAAATTGCAACCCAAACTGTGCTCTCTCACTCATACTACCATTAAGGGCGATCGCTCCTCGTGAGCTGCAGCCAAACTGGCTGAAAAGGAGGCTGGCAAAAAGAACTAGCGAGAAAAGAAAAAAAGACTTGAAGGAATATACTCCTACATCAATGTTCATAGCAGACTAAGTACGCAAAATTTACGATGCAGTTAACACTAAAATAAAAAATGGACAGAAAAAAGCTACAAAGGTCTCCGAAGGCTGAACCTATGAGGTAAGTGTCATGATGGTGGCTACGATAATATTAACCGAGACACCGAGGAGTCTGGAGCAATTAATAACCCTTTCAGTGCCTGGCTTAGCAGAGGGTAATGCCCACTCAACTGTCTGGTTTTTCCCAGACGCACTAAATGTACAGGTATGTACAGGTACAAGTACAGGTATGTACAACAATGTACACTGGCATGGCTGGATGAAAACTGGTAAAGCGTACCACTGCATCAATGGCACTGAAAGGGTTTACTTGTGTGCACGTCTCGCTCCATTGTAAGATGCTGCCACAGCCAGAGATCAAGCTCCTCCATTGGCCACTATACCACCGAGGAGATGTCTACTTGAATATGTCAAAATTTGGCTAAGTACACTGAGCTGGAAAAGTATTCTTGCAATAAAACCCACCACAATCTCGAGCCTAGCAACAATATTTTGTCGTTCGCCGAGAGACTGGAAAATTCTCTTTCCAAGTATCCCCCTACAAAGCACACAGCTAAAAACTGCTGCTAGTCCCCACCACCCAGATTGCCGAATATGAAGAATGACAAATTTATATGTGGACACAAAGCATAAAAAAATCCTTTTCAGTTAGGCACTTCAGCCAGCACAAACTGTGCTCTTCATCCAGAACACACTTAAAGGCACCAAAAACAGAAGTTTCTTCTTCAGCCCACTTTGGGCTACAGCTCCCTCTTACATGGGGAGATTTTCTGTGTCCAGTGACCTGCCAATGGAACTTCCCAAAACACAAGCGGCACATATTCTTCATGCCACTAGCCAGGGCCACTCCTTGGAATGAATTGAGCATGACTGGTAACATGCTTACCAGAGGCTAATTTGCGTAAAGCTATACCACCACCATACGTGCCACAAAGATGGAAGGTGTTCTGAAGGTTTGAGGGGGAAAAAACGCTATTCTGTTAAATGATGCTGCAATCCCCTCTTCAACACTCTGGACATGGTTAGGAATCTAACTTTGCCAGATGTAGTTGATTACCGTAAGTGTTTCTCTCACACACACACACCACACCAGACTCTGATGAAGGCCGCAACTCTGGGTGCCCTCCTTCCAACGTGCCCTGCTCCCCAAATGAAGCAAAACATCCTGGAATCCCTTCGCAATGACTGCAGGGAGAGCGCAAGCATAAATTCCCTGCTCAAGAGGACGTCAGAATTCACAAGAGTGAGTGAGAAGACGCTGCACCAGTATACGCTGAAGAAAGAATAGGCAATAAAGCGTTTATGTTGAAGAAGTATTCTTGCAAAAGAAGTCATCACAAATGAAAAAAGAACTAGGCAAGTTGACATGGGAAAGATGCAGAGAGGCATGCAGAGCGTTCCCCCCCCCTTGTGAAACAATTTTTACTCCGAATTTATGGCAACTACACCCATGCAGGTTGGCTTTCGATACGAAGAGAGATCCCGGAACGAACTGCCGATCAAAGTGACGCACACTGTGCAGTCTTGCTGCTGTGCAAGACTGATGTTCCAACACCAAGGAGGCATTTGTTTTTGTTTGTTTTTTCACCGACAAAACATGGGTCAATGGTGGCCCCACCAGTATTCAAGTGGGGGCTGATAACACTGCAGATACATTGCATAAAGTGTGATGATCTGCACTGTCGACGTGCCTTCAAAACCCCAGTGGTGGGGGCTGCAGCCAGTGAAGGCGACATTCAATGACGAAGACAACCTTGGGTGCGAGCCGCCCTCACAGCCTTCACCAGGAGAGGCCGTGTATATTACACGTTCCTTCTTAAACGTGCTTCATGCTCAGAAGTATACCTGTCCAGTGAGGCATTCTGCACTCAAAGTCTCTGCAATACATTAGAACTAAATTTAATTTTTTTTTCTTTCAAGCTACCTAATGGTACGTCAGACGAATCTATTGCTGTCTCTAAGGGCAAGTCAGACAGACCAGGACTCTAAAGCCCCTCCATCACGGTCACGGCCGCTTTTTTAAGTAGCGCCATCCCTTGAAGAGTGCCACCACCTAGTTCTGCTTCTTCTGGAGCCGGAAAACCTGATCCCTTCTGTCGCCATCATTCGCCTTTGGGCGAGAAAAGTCACGGGCGGTAAATACACGCTCGCTCATGCCCGCTTTCCGAACCCTCTTTGGCTGTTGCCTGCGACTTTCTGCACTGCAATCGTATCAATGCGTCTTTGGCATGCCGCAATGACGCAGTTGTGGTAGCAAGCGGCGGCAGCTGAGCATTCGCCAACAGAAGTATTGTGGCGCACTTCCGCTTCAGCTGCACGGATGTAATGGAAAAAAAAAATGAAGCCCCCCAATCATGTTCACTATGTGGCGGATGAAAGCACTACGGGAGGGGCTTAGCTTCACATAGCTTGTGAAGCAAAGAAACAAAGCATCTCCTTCCAATGCATGTACCAATGGGCCAATGGGGCGATATAGCATGGTTTCGGTGTCGGCGGCGGAAACACCGGCAACAAAACCTGGCGGCACATACGCTGCCATAGCTCAGAGAAAACAAAAGGGGGAGGACGGCCGGTTGGTGCTACATAACCAAGGTGGCAGACGAGAGCAGTATGAAAAAGCTTTACAGGACTCTGGCTAAATATACATAGGAACAAGAAATAGCCTGTGACCAGTCAGTGAGCTTGGATGGTCGAATATAAGAATGAAAAAGGACTGCTCTCCTTGCGAGTTGTGAGTGAGGCGGATGGCTAACATGGAGCGCCTCTGGACTGCTCACAAAGAAACCAGCAGGCGCAAGCAACCCCCCGATGCTGGTTACGTCTGCTGTATTTTTTAGACTCCCATTCCTCGGTACGTCCAATGTGCTCTGCAACTCACATAAACTTGACATACTATGCTCTGGGATTTGTTGTGAATCCACTGTGGTGTGCACAGTACACGTGCCACACTTCCACACACGCACATAACCATTGAGAGTGACGCGGTGTTCAGGTCCTGACACAATTCTCTAACAGTGCCAAAGAGGCACCCACGGGAACAGTGCAATGGCCACTGCAACTGTGGCACTGCGACACGATGTCATGCCACCTGCTGGAAAGATTTCATGTACTGACAAGCAACTTCAAGCACCGCCGCACAGGCATCCACGAGACATCTGCGCAGCTGAAAAACCCTCCTGTGCAGGTGCTCCAGCCTGTATCACTACTGCTTCGGACTCGATGGGAGTCATTCTATGTACTCGACTCCAGTGTGAAAAATTTAGTTTGTGCTGTACACACAAGTGCACAAACTTAACCATTGTGTTTCCAGAAGCGATTTGACAGCATTACTCGGCCGGCTTGAATCGTTTTTCTCTCCCCACAATGGAACTAGCAGCATAAGTTGGGGCTGCCACTCTGTGTCATCCGAACTCCCGTCTGCAAGTGGTTCACCAGTCTAGCTCAATCATGCAAACTCGCATCGGGGGCTCTGTCGCAACAGATCTTGGTACGCCCGAATTACCTTCAGACACAGCGATAAGAGTCAGTGTCTTGCGTACATCGGACATACTTTTAGCCACTGGGATGAGTACACCTGACGTACCTTTATCGCAAATTTTGTTTATCAGTGATAATTTGCAAATAAACTTGCTTCTTAATGCAACCAGGGGGCAATAACAGGAGCTTCTATGAAGCACTGACATTAGGCCAACTGCACTCAAATTTCACATCAACCAAATTTACTTTGTGAACGTACACTACGTACCACGAAACCAACTGGTACATGACCGGTAGCCCTGTGAAATGCGTGGTGAATTAGTCATAAACGCTGAAGACAGCTCCGCTGCAGGCGATGGTGCACCTGCCAGCGGGCCACACAAACAGCCATCAAGCGGAAGTGACACTGCAGCCAGCCCTGCGCTTTTTCCTACAGCCAGTCAGGAGAACCAGTCAGGCTCCACTGGGCACGCTTCTCCTGGGGCTGTAGCAAGGGCGCAGCGTTGCAGGTTTGTCCCGGCTGGCCGGCCGTGTGCCGCCGCTCGCTCGCTGGCTTGGCCGGCTGGAACGTCCCTTCAGACTGGCCATAATAGCCGCGTTCTCCTCAATTTCAGATTTTTTTATGGTCGTTTGCACCGCGGATACGCGTATTTCAGCTGTCATATTTTGTATCTTGCAGTCCTTTTAGGCAGACTATACGGAAATCACGTTTTGAAGCGTTTGAAATTTTGAGTGCAGTTGGCCTTTAAGCCCGCCCAACAGCCAAATGTTTACGCAAAAATCAGATAAGTTCAAGAGTCATGCAGAGCAGCATCAATGCCTTACACCAGCATTCCTAATTTCGAATGCAGTTTTCTTGTTTAAATATTTTGAGTTTACGGTTCCTCCAGAATCGTGTTTATCAATAGAAGAACTACACAGGTGTCGTGCTAATGTGCAATGGCCAGAGTTGATGGCTGTTTATCACCTTGTTTGTGCAATAAATAAGTAAACTGGAGGAGGTTTGCTAAAGTCAATTCAATTTTCCCGCATTCCACCACTCGCACCATCTACTGAAACGTTTCGCCCCTGCTGAACTTGGAAGAGGTCCCGGCTTGCGAGAGCTGTTTTAGAGCGCAGCCCTTAAGTGCCCACTCTGGCGGTTTCACGGCACCATTGTCCCTCGTAACCGACCGCACGAAGGGAACACTGAAGACCAATGAGATAGAAAACGAGATAGACAAACGAGAGCAGGAGGAGTGAAGGAGGAAAGTATGGCAAAAGTGTGAGGGGGAGGGCGGTATGCCGAGACAGCGAGAGGCATTCTCTCCGGCAGTGACCTGCTAGGAGATAACAGAGAGAACGAGGGGGCCACCAAAAATTGAGTGAGCAGGAGAGCGGAGGATGAAATTATGGCGAAAGGCACGAGACATGGTTCCCCGGGGCGACGCGCTACGAGACAACGCCAGAGTAATCGCGCACCTTCATGCGTTCACTCATGCGGCGATCCCTTCGCGAGACGCATCACGTATGCGCCGTCACCCAAAAGGACTGCAGTTCACCCTGGACACACTTATCATATTAGGGATTATTGAAGTCAGTCAGCAGCCAAATTTTTGTAATCTGGGGTCAAAGCACTGTTTTTAATATGCATTTTGTATCTGCTATCGCAAATGTCAAGCACTCTTTATTTCCAATGAAATAACACTGTGAATACCCATTGTGAACTCATGTTTTGCATGAAATATGCCCAATGTTTTCTTTTTGCTCAACAACGTTGACAAGTCGAAGTACCTCTCCAGATTTAGTAGTTTGGAAATGTCTTAGCCATATAAAATTCTCGTGCAAGTTTTTTTTTTAACTTTTGGTCGGACGGTTGAATAGTGAGAGGCAGACAGACAGACCAAAATTTTCGGGTTTAACCCTTCTGCTGTCACTGACGTAACGGTAACTTTTCGCATTTCTCCTCTGCAGTGTCACTGACGTACCGGTACGTTCTACATTCTGCATTCAAATATTCATGCCATAGCGCAAAGCGGCGCCGGCGCGCCTGGACTGTTCGTGCCATCTGTCGAATCTTTCTAGTAGTTCGTATTTTCACTCGCTACCTCTCTTGACGGTATATTGAAGAATACGGAGCGACTGCTCCCACCTAGCGTTGCTGGGAGGCTTGGTCGCTCCGCGCGCTGCACTCTGTCGAGATGAGTGACCATGCGGCATGCGTGCGATTATGGGTGCAAGGGTTGTTGTGCCACCCGCAACGGGTTTCTAGGTTTTTTTTTTATTCTGTTCCCGCGTCTTCTCCGGCATGCCAGGTTAGCCCAGCGCGCCGTTGCCTCTCCAATAGACTGAAACATGACTCAATCACGGCTTTCGCTCACTCCTTTCTGTGCATTGTGCGGGCTGCTAAAAGTGCTCCCTCCATGTGCACAGTTACTTTCAGATGGCTGACCGCGCGGGGCCTTCGACTGCGGACAGGAGCGACGGTGCTTTGATTCTGATCCGACTACGAGCTGAGCTCGGATTCGCATTCTGAGAGTTTCTCATCCGAGGAAGGGGTGAGAGTTCCACAGCGTCAGATTCTGATGTTGAAACGGTGGGGTCGTTGTCCCGGAAGCGTGCACTGCAAACTGAAAATATATAAAAGAAAAGCGATTTCTCACCCGCGTTTCTTCTTTTTTTTTTTTTTTTGACATGTTACGTTCCGGACGCTGTCATAGTCAAATAACTCACTATGTTTCTTCCCTCATATTTCGGACACCAAGCCGACACTTGGGGTGCGTCACGGCCAGAAACAGTGAAAGGGTTAAGTAGCCCAAGAATGACTACAATATGCGGCTTTGCCGTAGTCTGTCTCTTGCATGCTCCAGGGGATGGGCACGATGTCAAAGGCACCCAATTGTGAAGCACCATAACTGTACCAGGTTGTGTTGTCAATTGGGAACCAAAAATGGTGTGGCGGTACAAGTCTTCCAGACATGCCGTGAAATGGTGCTGCACTGTGTGGTTTAAGAGTTTGCCAAGGCACGAGCACAACGTGAGGGCAACAGGTCTGGAGTAGAGTGCTGGCTTCCCAGTGCTTGTTAGAAACCACGAAGATGGACACAGGGGCGTGTTCGTCCAGGCTGCAGAGGAGCTTGTTACTGGTTCCACTTTTGCCCACCGTGGCGCTGCAGGTTGTGCGGATCGCCGGGATCTGCAATCACGATTCGGTGTGCGCTTCGGGATGGGACACAATGCGTCAGAAATGTGTTGTCCAGTGGCACTGCTAGTCCAGCCGTCCCCCAAGAGGTGCTGCCCCTGCTCTGTGCGCTTGCACATCAGCTGGGATCCCCAAATCTGCGCGCGAGAGATGACTCAAGGCCGGAGTCTGTGAGGGATGGGTGGAAGACGGCAAGTTGAATGGGCACAACGCATCTCAGGTGGGCCTTCGGTGACAGGCCGCCTGTGCCTCCTGTTCCGATCGCGACCGGATGGCATGAATCATGAACGCCGTAGAGCAGGGGTCGGCAACTGGCAACCCGGGGGGAAGCATTACGCGGCCCCCAGCATGTAGTCAGAACCCCCCCTCCCCCCCTTTCCACTTCCTATCTGAAAGCTGGCACGGCAATTTCAACGTCCAATAAGGTAAAACAGGAACAAAACAAGATCGCCTCCAGTTGGCATTGATTGCCCCACTCCAGTTGGCACTTCCATTTAAATAACAGAATACCAGACAGCTGGGGTGGAAAGGTAGTATCCTTGTGAAAGATGGGTCAGTTTGCGTGTGTTGCATGTCCCGGCTTCTTCGGAGGGAGGTGCAAGACATGGTGAGGATATAGTGGTCGCTGATGGGGTTCGAGTTGGGGTGTCTTGTGGGCTAAGTAAGGTCCAGACTGGTGTCTCGTGCGACACTGGGGTCCAGTCACATCGGAAGCACTAGGTAGTTGCACCAGGTCAAATAATGGGGTTGGGACGCGTGCAGGAGGGCAGTGCCTTTTTGCGACGTGAGTGGGTAGCCCCCATAAATGGTGCAGAATGTCGATGTCTCCAGGTAGAAACAGGGGCATGTGCCTACCTTTTTAGGCCGCTTCATGCAAGAGGGGCCAATTTCTCGAAGGGGGAAATGCAGAGGACGGAGGAAAATGACATGGTGTTCCTGTGCAGTTCGTCCCCACTTTCCTATCGGGACACACAGCAACAATCCAGCCGAGATTAATACAATTCGCCTCATTTTCCACACCTACCCCCCCAAGCATAGTTATTTCTGCCATACTTTGCAACACTGCAAAGCGTACCCACCACCACACTTCCTCCACCAGGAAATTAACAATCTGGATCAATACTGCGCCATCTGGACACTAACAAGACCGCCTCCAGAAAGCAACTGACTACACAATAGAATAGCTTGAGCAATGAGGCCTCACACATGCCGCCGCCAAATAAGCATTACTTGCCCCCTGCGCTCACACGGTCAACCCCCCCCACAAGCTGTACCCAACCCACCCATCACTGCTGCCATGGTCCTTGTGCTGCGAGCGACTACTTTCCGAATCCTCAACATCCCCTTTCACGTCCACAGATGGAGCGCAGCAGCCCTTCTACTGCAACTCCACCTCAGTCGTTCAGCTTGTAAACCTCCACCCCACATGCGCGCAGCATAACAGACTACGAGAAAACAATGCCTGCTCCATCCTCAAACTGTTCCTGACCAGCTGCATACCATACGGCAACCAAAAAGTTGAGCTGAAGCCACAAGAACGCTCTAAGGTAGACACTCTCATCCAAAAAGCATGCAAGGAAGCCTTCAGCCTTATTGCATTCACTTCCACGGACCTCCAATCACCCTTTTGCACTTCCAGAAGCTGGCGAGCTCACACAGCTATCCCTGTGAATGGTACTCCAGCTGATAACATCGTCAACAAAGGGAAGACACCCACAGGGATTGGCGGGACATGGCCCAGAGGTGAACACAGCAGCAGACCACCCTTGCATGATGAACTGCAAGTCACGGTGGCAGTCAGTACCAATGCTGGCTACTGACCACCCACAGTGAATAGGAATATGTGCTCGGGTGAACAAAGCCACATATCACACGTACAAATTTTGTTTCCTCAATTACTGGTTCCCTGCTGCACAATGCGCAATTTAAGGCTGCAGACAACAGCTTTCCATGCTCAGAAGTACAAAGCAACTCACTGTCTGCTGAAGGCCGGAACAAATTTCCTGTCGATCTCCAAGGTCAGAGGTCATGGGACACGTCAGATGTGCCGGCTAAAAAAGAGATAGAGGGAGTGTGAGACAGAAAGAATAAATGCAAGCAAATAAACAAAAATATCATACACACAAAAAAATAGAATAATTGAATAAGAGAACAAACAGCGACAGTTGCTTTAATGAGCACCCTTCCACGTCTCCCTCCACTATAAAAGCTTTACTCGCTCACTGAACCCTCAAGCCACAATCAGCTGGATGCATAGATTTAGTTAGAGGACCACCCCCCCCCCCCCCCCCCCCCCACCAGTATTTTTCGCATTCACAATCCCGCATTAACTGCACACACTACCAGACAACAGTGGCAACAAACAAAGCTTGGTGGCTATAGTCCCTTTTTTTTACCCATCACAAATTGACATAGTTAAGCTAATTCGAAACTGACTAGCCAGCTGGTGTGGTTTGCCCTTACATTCTCTGAATATGATAATACACCCCTCAGGAGTTTGAAAAGAAATGGAAAAAAAAAAAAACGCAGTAGCTGCATGGTGTAGAGGACAGCCACAAAAAATTCCATTTCAGAAAACTGCCCGCCGCGGTGGCCCAGTGGCTAAGGCGTTGTGCTGCTGATCACGAGGACACGGGTTCGATTCCCGGCCGCGGCGGCCGCTTTTCTGGTGGAGGCGAAAAGCAAAAACGCTCGCGTGCACGAGATTTCGGCGCACGTTAAAGAACCCTAGGTGGTCAACATTAATCTGAAGCCCTCCACTACGGCGCGCCTCATCGCCTGCGGTGCGTCAGCGCGTTAAACCCTACCATCATCATCATCCCAGAAAACTAACCCCCTGTCAACAATTTCTGTGGTCCTACTCTTCCTCCTAGGCTTCGTTTTCTTTCAGGAGGGGAGGCGGTTAATGCAGTTTGGAAGCATAAAGTTTTTTTAAGTGGGCCATAAAAAAAAATACCAAGTTTGTTTTCTTCCAAACGCTGCCTTCTTGGAACAAGTCATACCCCCAACCCTTGCTGAAATTAAGCTATAGAATGAGGAGAATAGGCATGGGACTCATTAGCTACTTCCCTGCACCAGAATAATGATGCATTACAACAAGGTTGTGTAATTGGCTAAAGCTGACAAAACAAAGATTAAGCAGGGATTATAAGCTTGCAGAGCAAGCTAGCTGCACTTGAAACTTAACACACTCTTCATACAGCAGTAGGCACGGTGGGGTAACCAATAAAAATTCCAAACGAACATGTAAACACAAACACGCCACAAACGAAACTACCACCGGCCCATGGAGGAAAGAAAAGGTTAGGAGAGGCCCTGACGTCACATTTGTGAAGCCGAGTCCCGCCATGACTTGAGCCCACGGAGCCCAGCACTCTATCCCATCATCCTTTGCCGTCTCCGGTTTGATTTGACTAACATGGCGCCGCCCTGCCCTCTCGCTTCGAAGCGAAAACAGCTTCGTCGCTAATTCCTCGGTGCGATGTCATCTTCTAAGCTGTTGATTTTGCCTTCAATTTGCCCATTCTAACCCTCACCCAAAGTTTCAATCGAAAAACGGCCTTCGTTTTTGAGATAGAAAGACGATTTTTCAGCTCTTAAGCCTGGCAAAGTAGCGTTTGTCGTCGTCGTAGCAACAGGCTCGCGCGATGGCGAACGCAGACGCCTCCGACGGCAGAGTTTTCAAACTGGCCTAATCTAAAAACGTTTGTCGTAGCGACTGCGCTGGTTTGCAAGCGTAGCGAAGCAGCCACATACCAAGCGCCTTAAAAATTTGTCCGTTCTATTCGCCAAAATTTGGCCGCCGCAGTTGTAAACAAGTAAGCAACACTGTCCATGGGCTCAAGAAAATTCACGTGACTTCCTCCACACTTTTCGCAATGCATTTGGGTGCTAGGGGCCTCTCCTGAGTATTCTTTCCTCCATGCACCGGCCGAAGCTACAAAAACCGCCGTCGTGCAAATGATTTTCGAGCTCACTGGGATTGCCTGACAAGACCCCAGCCAACTACCATAGGTGCACTGCCGCTTTCGCCACCCTGTTTGTTGCCGTACCCAATGTTGCAAAAAACGATAACGTAACAAAATACAGCAGGCACAGGTCTGACAAAGGTAAACCGAGCACTGGGGCAATGGCCGAGCAGCATCACTGCGCACTAGTAAGACTGACAATAATTGTGCTGCTCAGCACGAGGTCGCGGGTTCGATTCCCGGCCGCGGCGGCCGCTTTTCTGATGGAGGCGAAAAGCTAAAACGCTCGCATGCATGAGATTTCGGCGCATGTTAAATAACCCCAGGTGGTCAGAGTTAATCCGGAGCCCTCCACTACGGCGCACCTCATCCCCTGCGTTGCGTCGGCGCGTTAAACCCTACAATCAAGACTAACGATAACCAAGCACATTTTGATATGGCCTCCTGCCAGTGTCGGTTCTGGTTCCTGTTGGAATGCAGCCTTTGGATGCTACATGGGGCTGACATACCAACTCTCTGTTTTAGGTACCTGTCTCTCCCACTTCACTGCCAACGAAACACAAAACGTGCAATGCAGTGGGAGAATTGAAGTTTTGGGTGTAATCGTTAACTTTATCAGTGAATAAAAAGCACAGTACCCGTTGAAAATACCACCCTTCAATACAACATTGCTGACATCATGGGACACACAAAGCAGTCGAAGAATTGAAATTGTGGCTTCGTTATATATTTCAGAGAATAAAGCCCAGTTTGCTGCAGGGCAAGTGCCAAGGATACTATATAACAGCACATCTTTTGAATAAAAGTTCTATTTGTCGTCACTGCCCCTTTAACAATGAAGGTTTCTAGTTTATTTCTTCGTGCCCTTTTTGTTAGAGGAGTTCCCGTTTCACTCAGGGGTTCACAATGCGTTACCTCAACAAAGCAGAGCAACTTTCAGTGTGAGAAATTACTAGAGGCAATAACTACAAATGCGCTGGACCCACCTTGACTAAACAATACAACACTGGCAAGATCTCGCTGGAACAATACACTGACAAGAAGCCCGTCAAATTTGGTCGAGGCAAGCAGAAACAGAGCTGTACTTAAATACATAGTATTGAAGTTGGCAAGATTGAGCGAGCCGATTGTATTACTTTTTTAATGTTTCTACTTAAACAATCCACAGATGTATGTGCGCATCAAACTGGCCTGCTTGCATTACAAAAAGATACTTAGCATGTCTCCAACACCCGTTTCCAAGTCAAAGGCCACAACCCATTTACTATGTGCACTGCTAGTAAGCTGAAATCATCGCGCTGAGGTGGCCCATCAAGCAAGGTGGTTCTCTACTCATCTTGCACTCAGGAGGACCTAGGTTCCAACACCAGCCACTTGAATAATATTTACCGAATTTTCTTTCCCACTCAATTAGTCACTGTTTACGGGAGCTTCCCCGAGAAACATGGTGCCATTTCAAGCATTCATTGACCCATTTTTTTATCCTTTTCGCAATAAAACACTGTGTGCCTAGGATGCCGGATTCTCAACACAGCAAACTAACGTTTTCCCATTTAGAATCGCTATATCTCTGCAGAAGCTTCACTGCTCCAACCAGGGGAAGAATGCAGAGTTTTGTGTATCTCAAATTGTCCACTTCAACCAAGCCTTGATTGGCCAAAGGCACATGGCACAATACAAGCAAGGCAGAGCATGAAACTGGACATAAATGAAACGGACACAAAACAGATTTCTGTTGAAGGGCTGTTTTGCCACCATTTTTCTGGTGCCTCACATCAGTTGCGACTTTTTTAAATAAAAGGTCATCATACAGGAAAATTCTCAGACTCAATCAAGGACTGTGTGTGCTCTTTCACAACCTGCGCTGCAGGCCCGGAAGACACTCCATTGCGAAAAAGCACCATGCGACCTGCCAGCCCAAAAAGCCATTTGTGCGCGAGGCGCAAGATTGCTGGAGTGTTAGGTGTAAAAACAAGCCCCAATTGTCCACAGTGTTTCCCAGCACATGACATGTTTGCCATAGCTATACAGCCTCATCAATGTAAAAACAGCTGGCACCCCATTTTCAGGACCTCTGCAAAATTTTGAAGCATTTCGGATAACCCGCCGCAGTGGCTCAGTGGGTAAGGCGTTCTGCTGCTGAGACGAGGATGTGGGTTCAATTCCCGGCCACCAGCCGCTTTTCTGAAGGAGATTTCGGTGCACGTTAAAGAACTCCAGGTGGTCAAAATTAATCCGGAGCCCTCCACTACGGCACACCTCATCGCCAGCATTGCATTGGTGCATTAAACCCTACAATCAATCAATCAATCAATCAATTAAAAGCATTCCGGATAAGCTGTCCTGTCCTCCCACATGGAAGGCATAACGTTACCAAATTTTCTCCTGTTAGGTGGGCATCTTTGTAATTACATCTCCATGCCACTGGTGCACGTCTGCCTAAAGTATCGGCACTTGGCTGTACATCCACAACGAAACCTAGTTAGGGCAAGACTCAAGAAATGATGAACAGTGTATTTGGTGAAAACGAAATGATTCGTGTAGACTATGTAGACTGTGGACTAGACTATTATATTGGCAACATCAAGAAAGTTCAGAATCAAAACTCTAAAACTGCGAAGAGAGATCAAGAATCAGTTCAATTTGGGGTTTTGCCTTCACGACACCACACAGATGGACAAACTGCAAAGTTTCAGAAATATTTTCTATCAACAAGATTCTGACCAGGCACTGGGCAAAGTTTGAAAGAAACATTTTACCCACGTAACAAGGTCTGATAACCATCTGAAGTTAGTGAAGCTGAGTGCAACGCAAGAGACAAACCAGAGAAAAAGAGAATGGAACAGGATGACTCACTGATATAAGTAGATGCACTGATAGAGTGACCCACCCCACGCAAGAAATAAGACAAAGCAGTGTGAGAAACACGGAAAAGTCGGGGCTGTGTAAGGAGGCCAAGATGGACACTGAATAGGGGCAATAGGCCAACTAGAATGGTAAGCATGTCTAACGACACCATTAGTCCGTGTGCCACCAGACGGGCCTATAGTTTTCAAACATAACGAACTATGCAGTACGCTGAAGCAGGCACTGAAACCACTTGGCAGCTAGAAAATTAAGGCGAGGAAGATTCCAGGGCCCAAAACGCTCCAAAACTGCAGCTGGACTTTTTAAATTTGCACACATTTTCATGCTTTTCAATGTAAAATTTGCATGTCGTAAAAAAAAAGTGGTGGAGGGGGGGCAATCATTGTTCAACACTATTTACAGAAAGGAATTACGTGTGGTCGCGGTGAATACTCAGCTGTTTCTCAGGATATTTGTAGCCTATGTTTAAGTGGTAAAACACAAAAGCAAAAAATAACTGCAATCTCCGCGTATAGTGGCACAAACATACGCACTAGGGCTGCCCAATTAAAAAGAAAGCACACGTACACAACCCTGTAAAACCTGTTTAAATGGAGAGAAAAATCGCGATAGTACGGCAAATTCCTAAATTGACCGTCCTTGCATATCACACGTGCTTCGTTTGTAGCCCTTCATAGGGTGGCGATAACGAACATTAATGCAGTGCGCCAAATACCACTTAAAGTAAGCGCTGGGAAGAATAAAAGCGATTGGAACTATCAGCGCGAAGTTGATAGGGTGGGAAGTTCGCTCAGGAAATACCGCGCACGTGACCATTCGCGCAAGGTCGGTATGCTGGCTAGCCGCAGGGTAAAGGGCCGCTTTTTTCTTCTTCCGTAGCCTCCTTAAAACTTTCAAACCTTTCCGTAACGTAACACGGAGCCAAACGCCCGGCTAGTGCCTTCGCCAGAGGCACAAAACACCTTTTCTCCAGCGATCGTACAAGCACATAGCCGGGCGACGCACGGCGCCGCTTCACCCCACCGGCCAGTGCCATGTTTTTGACATCTTGGAATGCTTGGGACATTAGGCAGCGTTAGGCCCAAATTAAACCCTGCGCCGACGATTATTCCCGTGTTCTGTTAACGTTACGGACGTGCATGTTTCGCCACTGTAGCAGGCGAGACCAATTTATAATAACCCAATTTGCGGGCGCCGAGAAACATGCCTCGAGTATGGGGAGGGAGGGGGAGCTGGAGCGAAGGGCGCCGACGCGAACGCGGGTCACCGGAGTGGCAGCGTTCCATACTGCATTTCTTGTAAGGGGAACACACGCTGTTCATCAAATCTGTCACTAACCGCTGCATGACGTCTGCGGTCGTAACCCAACGACTGAATATCTGCGCGCCGCCGAGAAAAATGTTAAGCTTACTATTCCCCCACCCACCCTCCCCTCTACCACTTCGCTCTCAATGGACCGATAGCCACTTCTCCCGTCGGCGCAAACAAGCTGCGTCCGGGCGCCTGCTTAGTCATGTCAGGAACTAACGAGATGCGTCGTGCGCACCGGGTGCCGCGTGACACGTTGAGACCCACACAAAACTGCATCCTTCCTAAAAGTAATTCAAAGAAAGTCTGTTTCGAAGGACCTCGTGGTCTTAGGCCTACTTGACGAAAGATATTCCACTGGCCCGAGCCAATGTCATGACAAACGCAATCCCAAAACGCATTGCACAAGTACGATCGCCGAAACAGAAGAACGTAGAGCACTTACAGTCTTGTAGATGATTGCAAATCCTAACGGCGTAGGATGCCAAAAAATTAAAAGTTTCTTCCCGACTTCCTAGTTCACGTCGACAGTCCGACTATGCAGACCGCTGGCATAGCCTCGACACCAGTGCGACTCAAGCGGCGACTTGGACCGGCGGCGTTTGGATCGTAGCGTCGGAAAACCAAACGCCTGTCACCCGCTTTCCAAAACAATGGTCAGACGTCGGACAAAACCGATGCCAGCTGAAACGTTGCCGGCACTGTAGGTTTCACGTCGAAACACACACGTTTTGGTACTACAGAACTCACTTCACGCACGAGAGCCGATGTCCACTGGCACACACATAAAACTGTGCGTCTGCCTCGCGGTGGATCAAGCCGATAAGCGTCCCATTTTCGAAGAATGACACCAGCGCTAAAGTAGTGTACTAGAGAAATAAAAATAAATGGCAGTCCTAAAATTGTAATGAAAAATCGTTAGCAGATGTTAGTTTTTGCAGCCTCAGGGTCACACTAGTTTGAAATCCTTGCTTCAATGTTTTTGACAAACTTTGGAAATCGAAACCGATCCAGACGCAAGGCCGCCCCTAGCAGCTCCATTTTATTAAAAGTTCTGGTGGTTGCTGATGCGCTGAAACAGTAATCAATGCGTTAGTAAAGTCTGCAATTTACGTTCTTAAGATACATTATACAAGCAAGAAAATAAAACGCTTAAATCAAAGCTACAAAACAAACAAATAAAAACTGCTACTACCGGCCTACCCCCGCAACGGACTGGTTCATTTCACATCCGGGCAACTCTCGCTCCCACCAACGGTGTTTCGTCATCAACTGTCCGATTGCCTCTTGCACCTTCTCGGCGTGTGTAGTCAGTGAGGTGGTGTTCCTACTCGTTCAGGCACAGCTGAAAAATTCGTGAAGGATACCCTTACCTTTAATTTCCGGTTTCAAAGGAGTACTGTATGTCTGCCGGCATCCAAAACCTCAAAACTTTTGGTAAGTAGGCTTGATTCGCATTCCTCTGTACGTGCTTTGTTGACACAAGGTCAGGCTAAAGAATTTGCGTCGTAAGGTTTGGATGCATGTTCGTTGCTTCGGCTGCTTTTTAAGTGAGTAAAATAGTATTGATTCGCCGCAAGCGAGCACTTGTACTTACGCTGAGTAGGAAGTCTTTTTATTTCATCGGAAAAAAAGTGCATTTTTGGCGATCATTTTGCGCAAGTACTACAGCACCGCCAGCCTATTCGTAACAGCCTCTAATTGACCACCTGAGTTTTGCGGCGATACGCACACGGACATGGACTCTACGATCGTGCTTACGTTGAGAGTGGACATTGTAAGGAAAACTCGTTTGACTAGCTTCTAGGAATTAGCTCAAAACGTGGGGGCGCGGAAATAGGCCTAACTGTGTACCCCCTTTCTCTCGCCCCCTTGGTCTTTTTCCCTCGTATTCGCATAAGGTTACGGTACTGGGTGACTCCTGCCTAAAGGAATCTTTCCGTTGCCGCGATTCTGTATTTTGAGTCTGAAGCCCGTCCGCAACCGGCTATTCCCTCGTGTAGCTTGAGGGCTATGGCCGGTGTTAACCTTCCGGCTTAGGATTCGAGTTTAAAGAAACATGCGCGCTTTTTTTTTGTTGTTGTTGTTGTGGTTAATGCGGCTTGAAGTAGCTGCCTTGAAACAACTAGTTTTATTTTTCTTTACGTAGCGTTGTTTAGACTTAGTGAGGCGGACTACCGCGCACTGCAAAACAAACTGCTGGCATGTGCGACTTGCTAGCTAAACGCTGTTGGATCACTTGAACCACCGCTTTGTAGAATAGGTTGTTGATAGTGCGCAGCCTTTTTTGCCTATTGCAACCACCACTTGGTGGAATAAGTTGTTGAAAGTGCGCAGCCTTTTTTGCCTATTGCAACCACCACTTGGTGGAATAAGTTGTTGAAAGTGCGCAGCCTTTTTTGCCTATTGCGTACTGATTGTATTTTTTTTCCCCCCCGCAGACCCCTTTGCTGATGCGATCAGGGGCGATGAGCAAGGTGTCCAGGACGGTTTAATTCACGTTCGTATCCAGCAGCGAAACGGTCGTAAGACCCTCACAACCGTGCAGGGCATATCGGATGACTATGACAAGAAGAAAATCGTGAGGGCCTGCAAAAAGGTGCGTGTGGACACTTGTCGCAAACACTTAGGCATCAACCGCCCTTGGTGTGGTGGTCAATCATTCAGGCGTTGATCCACCAAAAATGCGCTGTAGTTGGTGGTGGTGTGTTCGTGGCTGTAATGTTCTTCTCTGCTGTGCGCTTGCAGGAGTTTGCCTGCAATGGCACGGTGGTGGAGCACCCCGAGTACGGGGAAGTCATGCAGCTGCAGGGAGACCAGCGCAACAACATCTGCCAGTTCCTGACTCGCATCGGCATCGCCAAGCCGGAGCAGCTCAAGGTGCACGGCTTCTGAGCGGCACACAAGCGCCATGTACCTCCTGGACGTGGACAACTTCCACCAAGATTCTGCATCAGAATGACACACCGCCCAGGCCGCCTCCCACCCCTCCCCCTCTCCCCCAAGACAAGGATGTCGCTGAGGGATTTTCTTTTATGTTCTCCTTCGCGCTTCAGTTTTGAATAAAATTGTACAAAAAAAAAACTGCATGCTTTTTGCTACCGATGCGAGTGCACTAGTTTCGGCTGGTGCCCGCTGCTGTTGGTGGATTAGCGATACTGCTAAGACCACATTGCCTAGTTCCAATGGTCGCCTTGGAGTAGCTTTTCTTGCTCCCAGAAGGAGAATCTCGGGAAGAAATGGGTGGATAGCAGTTTTTCTTGCCAGGGTAAGACCTGCTCCAAGGCGACCAGTGAAATAATGGGTGGAGTGCTTCAAATAGTGGGGTGGAATAAAATAGAAATGTACCATTTTGGAAAACGGGCATCGGTGCTTACGGAATATTACCAAAGGTGGGCAATCGGACGTCAATTAGTTGTCACCTTGACAAGTTGAAGTCGAGGTTTCTATACATTGAAGGCTGAAGTTTGGCCCACTCAGTTTGAATTCACGTGAACCAGTTGAGCCGGTGTAACACCACTAGTCATTTCAGTAGTGCAGCTCACTGCATTTGGAATGCACCCTTTAGGTCTCTTCTATTTGGCATGCATTTTCTGCACGAGTTCACAATTCGTTCAGCACAGGTACCGCCACAACAGAATTGGTCCTGCACTTTTTTTTCGTCTGCTTCTGCACCTCCTCTGGGAAGTGCAGGGAAAGCCGTGAATGCGTCCTGCACTCTGCGACATCAGTACATCAAAGAGAAAAGAGGCACTGCACGTTGCCCTCGAATGTCCAAGAGGCGAGTGCAGCCAAAAAGACTCGATTCACCAGTGGTGCAGACAAGTGCAGTACGAGTTCTTGGTTTTGCCTGCACTTCTTGCTGAGCAGGTGCAGTAGTGCAGGTTCGGTTTATATGTTCATGCAGGATGGTGGAACTGGCTCTGAACTGCTGTGTACTGTTATGAGGGGCAGGCTGATCAAATGGACTTTAAGCGAGAGAACTCTGCGGTAAAGCAGCATAGCTTGCAGAAAGGGCACATAGCTCGTCGCTAAAGAATTTGACGAGACAGCTGCGAAATCCAGGCAGTCGGTCCTGTTGAAGACGCCTCCCAACACGGGTCATCCTTCGGTGCTGCACACGAATGCCGACTGCTCAGTAGTCCTACTGGCACGTAGCGCAGAGATTCATTTTCCAGTCCCCCACCCCACCCTCTCCCATGGAGCCGCATCAGTGGTCCAGAAAGCACAAACATCTCACTCCACCCCGCATTCACTAGGCTTCAGGCAGGGTCTCTCGACCCAGGATCTCCTTCTCCAACTCCACCATGAGATCATCATCCCTCCATCTAAGGTAGATACTGCTGCTATTCTAGCCTTAGACCTCACCAAAGCCTTCGATAGAGTCTCGCACAAAGCTATCCTCCAAAATCTGGCAATGACTCACCCCGGGCAGCAAGTTTACACTTGCATTAACATGCCTGCCAACCTGGTGACATGGAAATTCGGAACATCCGCGGACTGGGGGAAGTGGTGGGCAGCACACTAATTTTTAAGTCTAAAAGGATTCACATTTTTGACACGCGTTCTCACGTTTTCCGAACCATACGTGAAAACCGTCAGTGTTGAAGAGTAATGAGCAGCAACTCCATTGGGAAGAGCAGCAAATTCGGATATGTACGATTGTGAGAACACTTGGTAGTGCTTTCGCAGCTTCGAGCCCGCCATTGCACAGCAAAGCAACTACCGTGGTCGTACCACGGGTCTTACTGCACAGGACACAGCAGTCATACAAAGAGCGCCATGAACACGGAATTCGTAACCGGCCCGTGAACAACATGCTAGAAGCATGCTTGCCGAGGTAGCAGTGAGTTCTGGATATGGATGTGTAGCCAACCCCGAGAAGACGACAGAAATCGCAGCTTCGCAGATGGTGATAACAACACTACGTATTGCTTTCTCGTGGTGGCGCAGGTACCACAGTGTCGTTTAAATAGATGGTTCCATTTTTATCAAAAATTCGTATAATTTCAGGCACGATTCGTAAGATCGTAGGACGGGTCAAAATTCGTACATTTTACGATAAATTTGGAACAGTTGGCAGGTATGCATCAAAGAGTTTCTCACTGATCGTACTGCTGTAATACACGTCGGTGACCTAGTATCCGACACTATTCACATGCCTTCAGTTGGTACCCCTCAAGGAGCAGTCCTCTCTTTCCTCCTTTTTAATCTGGCTCCTATTAATCTCCCCAAACACTTAGCTCAAATCCCACACCTTAAACATAGTTTGTATGCCGATGACATCACTCTCTGGTGCGCCGGAGGTAGTGATGCACAAATTGAGGAGGTGCTTCAGGCAGGCACGGACGTCGTAGTCACGGAAGCGGCACTCGTCAGTCTTGAGTGCTCCTCTACTAAGTCGGAGCTCATGACCCTCCCTGCTCCCCGCCAGTCATGCTACACTCCGGACATAGCGATCAAAATTCAGAATAATTCCGTGTCTCTATACTTAAAGTACTGGGCTTGATCATACAACGCAACAGAGCCAACACCCGATACACATGCCCCTTCTGTCGCCAAGAAAAAGGCACCTTGCGACACGTCATCGCAGAGTGTACGTCACTCAAAGCCCCCATCCCACAAATCCCATTCCCAACCACCACCCCCCTACCCCCTTCCCCCAAAGAGCGATGGGAGATCCTACGGTCCAGCCCCACCGCAACGACCCACGCGGCCCTAGTGGCCCGGGGCCTGGAGGTGTTGGCCGTTTATGGGCCCTGTGAATAAGGGACCACCCCGTCGGAGGCCGCCTCAACGGTGACCTCAAGGGCTCGAATAAAGTTCTATCTATCTATCTATCTCCCAGCTCACCTCTCATGTCAATCAAACTATGGGCCTCATCCGTCACATAACAGCCCGCAACAACGGAATGACCGAATTTGAGCGTCTCAGACTAATTCATGCCTTCATGATAAGCCGCATCACATACTCTCTCCCATACCTAAATCTGACTAAAACAGAACTGCATAAAGTAAATTGCCTCATACGAAAAATCTACAAACCGGCGCTTCTAATCCCTCAAAGCACTTCCACTGCCAAACTGGAACGCCTAGGCATGTATAACACAGCTGAAGAGCTGATGGAAGCTCACTCTGTGATTCAACTTTCCCGCCTTTCTACCACCCCTGCAGGCAGATCTATCTTAGATTCGCTCGGGCTTCATGCACCGACCTTTACTGACGAGAGAGTACACATTCCTCCCGACTTACACAATCTCCTACTCGTTCGACCAATTCCCCGTAATATGCACCCAGAGCAGAATGTTAAACGCCGGGAACATCGTGCATTCGTGCTCGCCCGTAAATACCCCATGGGCCCGACCACCGCATATGTGGACGCCGCTAGTTATCGCCACCACAATGCTTATGCAGTCAAAGCACTGTTCGACCCTAAAGCACCCCCTTACCAATCACTAACTATCGTAACGCGCTCCCCTGCCACTGCGTAAGAGGCGGCCATTGCACTTGCGCTCACTCACCGGCCTACACCAACAATTGTTATTTCCGATTCGAAAACGGCCATTTGAAATTTTGCCCGTGGTAACATTTCCCCGCAGGCTCTCAAAATTATTCTTCGAAATCCTCCCACCTCCCACGCAGAGCTGATTTGGACTCCAGCCCATGCGGGGCTGGAAGGTAATGAAGCGGCTAACCTTGCAGCTCAAGAGCTAACCGTCCAAGCTGGACCAAGATGCACCCCTTCCCATGGAGCCCAACCAGCCCGTGACAGCCTGTTAACTTTCCAGGAAATTACCTGCCACTACCGCCTCTCTCGCCGGCGCTACCCTCCACCCCACTGGTCACTTTCTATTGCAGAGGAACGATAGTGGTGCCTCATACAAACCAATACCCTCCCTTGTCGAGCCAGACTACATGCAATTTATCCCTCAATATTTCCTTCTCCCCAATGCCCAGACTGCGGAGCCACCGAAACAGTCTCTCATATCATTTGGCAATGCCCCCACAACTCATTCCCTCTCATCTCTTCTGAAGAGCACTGGGAGGCGGCATTACGCAGCTCGGACCCTCAAGTCCAGCAAGGACTTGCTGAACGAGCAGCTCAGGTCACCGGCACCCTCTAAGCGCTGGTCACCACTCGTCGTTAGCCCAACTGGTGAACCCAACTGGTGAACCCAACTGGTGAACTGGCTGAACCCAGGTCATGGCATGGACATGAAGTCGATGCAAGAACTCCTGGCAGCTCACTGCCTTCAGGTTAGTGAGGGACTCGGGTATTCTATGGACCAGCCATCTTCTAATGAAGAAACTAAGGTACGACAGCCCGGACTAGGGCTGTTCGGATAGTTCTCTCAGTAGCCTCTGCAAAGCAAACTTGGGGCTAAAAATTCTGGTTTCTAGGTGCCAAGATGAGCTGAAGCACGCCCCAGCTTCCTTTTGGCAAGAAACATTATACGAGGCACTATCAAAATATATTAAAATAGTAAATGCAATGCGTGGCCTTTGGTTCATGCAGCCCATCCTGGTACAGGCCACCTATACTCAGTAAACACGAGAGGTCCTATCCAAAATTGCCATACAGTCGAGTCCACTTGTAATGATACCATTTATAGCAATATATTGGATATAACGATGAACAGCTAAGGTACCATCAACTTTTGTATTCTTTCTATGGTAAATTAAACCGCTTATTATAATGCTCCAGTGCTGCGATATCGAATATAACGATTTAATCTGGTGATACTGTGCACCAAAAATGCAAGTGATGACTCTAACGACGCGGTTTCGCAGCCTACTCCGGTAGTCTTCGAAGGAGGCCCAAGTCCATCGGGGACTCTGTTTCTGCCAAGGACATTTACCTCAGCAAGGTGAAGCAGCTATAGATGCTCTTGGAAAAGATTTGCGCTAGCTTCACACGCGGCAAACAAAGGTGACTGACTGTGGCTTCTTTTCCGCAAATCAGTACTAGTACGACCTTGCTGGCATGCGAATAAAATGTTTTGAGCTCGGTTCAGTCTTTTCATTTCAAAACCCACTTATAATTATCGGTTATAACGGGATTTCCTTGGCACTTGGATATTGTACAAGTGGACTAGACAGTATAGAAGCATTACTCGGCATGTGGGCACTTGTTTGGCTCACCGCCATGTGTGGCACCAGTTTATGTTACCAAAAAGAATACAGTGCATCAAGTTAGTCGATAGCAAGAAGCACACAAAAAGCTGTGGTAAGCCAAATCAAAATGCTCACACGTCAAACATTGCTCTTTCCACATGAAGGTCTTGCGACTTATTACAACTGCGCATTCGCAACTAGCCATCCACCAGAATGTGCAGCATGTACTGAAAGCCACGTGCTGCGCCGTTTGTATTTCAATGCATCTTGACAGTACACACTTGGACGGCACCACCACCTTGATCCCAAGGGTAAAACAATGCAAAACCGACACAATGGTGTTCTGTGGGTTTCACGAGAGGCAGAGAGTCACACCACCACACTAAGAAAGCTTTCACGCTTGTTTATTGAATTCAACCTCGTCCCGTCAACTTGACTGTATCACAGTTCCAATGTACTTGCAATGGCAACTTTAGTCTCGCTGCATGCGCACCAATGTCCTTCCCTTGCAGCAAGTGTTCCGTGTACTAAGAAAGCTTTCACGGTTGTTTGTTGCATTCAACCCCGTCCCATTAACTCAGCTTAGTGTCACTGTTCCAATGTACGTGTTCCGTGTACTAAGAAAGCTTTCACGGTTGTTTGTTGCATTCAACCCCGTCCCATTAACTCAGCTTAGTGTCACTGTTCCAATGTACTTGCAATGGCACAGACAAATTTAGTCTCGCTGCATGCGCACCAAGGTCCTTCCCTAGCAGCAAGAGTTTAGTGCAAGAGCACGTGCTGGCAACTGCCACTGCAAAGTGTCTACCCCCGGCTAAATTCATAAACACATTTCACAGAACAGACTTACCAGATACTTACCTCCGCCGTCCCACCTTCTTGGCCAAAAGTGAAAAACAAGGAACACAAGCTGGGCCAACCTAAGTCCACATCTCCAGGCCACGTGCCTAGTGTGCAGCCCCTTGAAGTTTGAACGGCCCACACCCACGGAATGAAGCAGTTTGCGGAGCTATGGCCACAGCCCAACGTGAAACAGTGCTGCCACAAAGCTGTGGACCACATGGACCCAGGCGAGCACCGCAGCGCACTGAAGTTTGTCCACAAGAAACTAGTTACTTTCCAGGCCCTGCAAGCTGCCTACTACTGCAGCTAGCCACATTACAGACCGCCAGACCAGACTTGGGAGTGAAGGGTCGTTTTGATCCAAACTCGGCGGTCAACCATGCCTCGTCAAGGAAGCCTCCCCGGCTCATCGCAATGTGCAGACTGGTCGCAACTTCATGCTGCTGGGCGCGCATTAGTACTGTGTGTTACGTAGTGGCCCGTTTCTCTTCCATGATGGCGAGATCAGCGTTGTTTGAAGGCAGCTTTGGACCAAACACCACCATCCAGCCAGAAAGAACCCAATGAACGCATGTGGAGCTGTTCTCGGAAATGAACCCAACAGTGACAGACCCACACCCGAGTGCAGCCTACATGGACCACAGCAGCATGAAAATGTACAGCAGGGCACATCGCATGCATGTCCACTGCTGTAGCAGGCAGTTCCACTTGGCAAGAAAAGCCTCCACGAAGAAAAACCAGTGAAGCGCCAATCTGTTGGTAGCAGACTTTTGTGGATGTGAACCTGTTGACCACAGGCAGCAGCTTCAAATACCACGCGTAGCTGGCACTCAAAATGAAGCAATATAGGTTAAGAAGCTCATGGGGACTCTTGCCAGCACTTGAGATTTTACTAGCACTACTTGTCTGAAGCCTTAAGCTCAGTAATCCAATTAGCATCAGAGTCCACTACACGCACTATTTGACTGAAGCCGTAAGCTCAGCAATGCAATTATCAGAGTCCGTCACTTGACACATGCTCGCACAACTTTTAAAAATGTATGCTTAAGTCTCTAGGATGAACTTTCAACTCTACATAACACAGCCTCCTGCAAAAAAGAATGATTAGCTACGGTCAAGAAGGCCAGACTTTACACTACCTGCGCAAAGAGTCAGTGTGGATACTGGGCGATAATTAACTTCTGCGTACGAGCTGTTGCGTGACTAGGCAGCTAACACAATGACTGCAACCTTGCTGGTACGTTACAAGAGTGCAGCTAGCATGGCAGCCCGGTGGCCGTAGGACTGCTAAGGACACCCAAAATAACCAGCAGGGTTAGTCCAATTGATGGTTGTGAACTTTGGACGTATGGCCGCATTAGAGACAAGACACGTCTGAAACAAGAGTTGCACACGGAGACAAAGGAAGCTTTATTCTAGAAGCAACACGCGTGATTTCGAGGCAGGAGCCGAGCCACCTGCCTCAAAGGAGTCTCTGGAGCCCGCGTCGCAGCACAATCAGAAATGGATGGCCGGGATAGCTTGCAATTCACAGCTGAAGCTTGAATCAGAGGTCTCCCTGACCAACCTCCCAGTCTGGTGCAAGTGCAAATGTACAAATGAGAAGTCGTCCACAAACTTTACCGCCACAATGCCGCCGCTTGTAAGAGGGACGATCAGGAGAGTCACGACTTTAGGTACCTTGGCATCCCAGGATTCTTCGGGTACTTAATTAGCGAGTTCATTCCACAACTGGAGCCAAGGATAAACGAGGGGAAAAAAAATGAGGAGAGAGAACAATGCCACACAAAAGTAATGTACAACAGCTCGTACGACAACAAGAAAAAAATACATCTCTCAACAAGGTTACACAACGAATGACTTTAAAGCAGATGTAATGTACCGCTGATGAAAAAAACTTGCCAGGTTAGTCGCCGACTGCCCTGAACTGATGACACAATGAGCGCGCGTTGTCAATGCCGCCTTTTCTTCGACGAACTTCTGGCAGGTCCCAAAATACGGTGTCGCTTTTAGCAGGTAGATTAAATTCCTCTAGTCACTTCTTCGCAACGATAATGACAATGCTAACAAAACTGTGACAATTCTAAAATCAAAAACAATACCCCTGCAGGGTCTGAATTGACAGTGACGATGTGGCCAGACTGAAAAAACAAGAGAGTTGTATGTAAAACAGAGACGGGACCCCCCTCCTCCGAATACAGCACACCATCCGGAGAGCCAGCGGTCGTTCGCGTCTCGGAGGACTAACGGAAAAAAAAAACTGGAGGAAGTGGAGCCAGGAATCTTCAATGTGGGGGGAAGGAAGGATGACACAGCGAAGTGGATGGCCGGCTCACAGAGAATAGACAAAAAACCCACGAAGGAAGAGGACAAAAAGAAAGAAAAAAAAATAGCGAGAGAGAGAGGACAGCGTGGTGGGAATCGTGAGGACCGACAATGACCAGGAACATGGACCACGATGCTCAGTAGAGGCGCACGTCAATCTGACGATTCTCGATGCGGACCCCGTGCATCATGTCTGCGGGAAAGGGCAGTCAAGGCCAACAAGACACACGTAGAAACAGATGAGTAGCACACACGCACACTCTGGAAGTTACCCACGACAAGGAAACGGTCACGGCAAAACACTCATATGCAAGTGCTTCAAAAATTGATCCCCAAACTAAAAAGTTGAACCACGCAAAAGCTTTGCTCTCAAGATCTTTGCACTTGGAATACTCATGTCACTTATGTTGCTGTAGTCTGTCAGGTGCAACTTAAAAACAAAACCGAAAGTTGCCACTGCGCCTCATCATCACAGCCGGCTGCTCCTCCACACGATGCAGAGTGCGTTACTGCGAGTATTTTGAACGTGACATGAGTTACGTCCAAGATTTGTCGGGCTTACTGCATTTACTTGATTGTAACGAGTGGGCGTCTAGTCAGTGTTTGAAAAATAAATGTGCTGTTAAATGCTTCCGCTGTCATGCGGGTAATTCAATGGCTTTTTTTTCTTGACACAACAATGTCACCCCTTGCGTTACTTTCGCATTTGAGGTGAAGCACCTTAGGGCCTCGCTTTGCCCGGGGCTTGGCGTCTCTGTACACAGTGTTGCGCATGCACGAAGAGCACTGGATTGGATTGGATTAAACTGAATTGTATCAAATCGGATCGGAATTGTACCGTATAAACCGGTATATAGGTCGAGTTTTTTTCCCAAAAAAATCCGCACAAAAGTCACCCCTCGTCTTATATAGCGGTCATTGGCAGAATGTAAATTGTTGTCTGGCAACAATGTGTAAGCTAGCCTGGCAACTATAGTGAACTAGAATGATCTAGTGGCGCAAACGGCGAGGAAGGGGCGTGCTCTTCTGTGTAGAAAGCACCAGGTGCCGTCGCGGCAGTCGCTGTACTTCAGGCGATTGGCAGTGGTTATGGCTGTCGTTGTTTCAATGTTTGGCAGTAATTAACCTTTACAAAAAAAGGCTCCTCTCATCTGGCATCCCCGTACCATAGGAACTTTTGATGCAAATCCGTCTGTTTGAGGTGTAGGGAAACGGCTATGAATCGAGTTTTTTGGTGTCGTCTGCTACCTGCGCAGACGATCGATACGAGTGTATGCGTTCGATGTGCTGCCGGCGGACAACTGTCGTGTTTAATTCTTTACGAATGAGTTTACTTTCTTTGTTTACAGTAATAAGTCCCGGCATGAGCCTACTTGTGGCTTGGCCTCTACAGAAGCAAATTATACGGAGCATTCACGCGTCCAGTAGCACCCGTGAGTGAAGGGATCTTTAATTTAGGCGGCCTATTCTGTTTCCTATATTTTTCACCCCAAATGTTATGGAGCCTCACTTGCAGGATGTGCATGACATTGCCAGGCCGATAAGTAATACAAGAAAGGCGAGCTTTTTGTTGGTTTTTTTTTTTAAGTTCAAGAAAATTTTGAAAATAAAAATGAAAACGCATTTTTCCTAGGCGGGATGTCACGACAATGGTTTAGCCAGGCGAAGTTATGTCGCATAAAAGTGTTTAAAACAAAGCAACACATCTGCGAGTTTAAGTTCTGCGACTCAGTTTCAATACTTCGAAGCCTGGCGCTTTCGAGTGTTGCTGCTGTTAATGCTCTTAGTGAAAAAAGCGTGTTATTTTAAAAGCAATGAGCTCGGCTGCCAAATTTTTGCAGGGGTCAGGGCAGCCAAGCTGGAGCTCCCTTTTTGCCTTTACCAATTCCACAATATCAAGGCTCAGACACGTAGTGAAGGCATTTTCCAAATCAGCCACAAACTTGTATAGAAGCACAGAGGGATATAGGAGCTAGACAGCACTCGCAATAACTATTTTTCTGACGATTGCATATCCCTTGCTGCTGTAGGGGAGCATCACGGAAACGCAAAACACCCAGAAAATGCAAGGACTCGACCATAAACAGACGGACAGTCTGTCTGACCGCACGCCGCCAACGCATCGCACATCCGCTTATCGTCTGCGCCGCTAGCAGACGGTACAGCGCAACTTTGTTTGTAGCCGTTGCCCGATGGCTCAATAAGCGACAAAACGTCCCTAGAAAGGTACAGAGAGAACAAAAGCGAGTGTATTTCTTCCATAAAGGTTAATTACTGTGCCACACTAAAAAAACGGCAGCGGCAATACCTGGCGAGCGCCCCATGCAATGGCCCGTTCAACGGCGGCACCATTCGAAGAAGGCGCAGTGGCGCCCCTGGCAGCGGTAGACGCGTTTTGCTTCAGCCGAGCGTAGCAGAGCAGCTCCTGTTCGCGCCACTGGATCAAGCTATTCTAGTTCACTGTACTGGCAATGAAGCGCAAGCTGCCGTGCAAGCGTTTGCGCATTTGTGTAGCGAGCGCAGTCTGTCACCATCGCCCTTTGTGTCGGACTGCTCTCTCGCTCTATCAGGCCTTGATTTGCTTTTCGCCTTTCTGTAGTTTTTTGTCTATTACTCGTCTTGTGTGTGTGCATGCATGCATTTCTGTACGTGTCTGTTTCGAGATGAGTGGCAAAAGTCGAAGCCAGTTCACTGCTGCGTTTAATAAGCTGAAGGCGATAGTCGCCGAGCAGAATGGGAATATGGCGGCGCAACGCCAGTTTGGCGTTTCGGAGAAAAGTGTGCGGTACTGGCGGAACCAGAAAGCTAAGCTGTGCACATGCAACCCCCGAAACAGATCGTTCTGTGGATGTCAAGCAGTGCACCCCGAGTCGGAAAACAAAGTGGCGGACTTCGTTCAGGAATTTCGCTCACAATGGCTGCCGGTTACAGCACAGGCCATCCGTGGACCGGCTCCGCGAACTGTACAATGAATGGATAGCCGGCGACAACGAAAAGACACCTACGGGCCGGCTGCGAAGACCAACCCTCGTGACCGTGTTTTTCTGGGTGTCCTTCTCTTGGCAGTCGCTGCCTGACGACATGGTTGCACGAGAGTGCTCCATCGGCAACGCGCTCGACGGCACTGAAGATGACAGTGAGAAGCAGTCATCTTCGGACGAGTGACTTGGGCAGGCATAGTGAGTGGCACTGCTCGACGGCACTGAAGATGACAGTGAGAAGCAGTCATCTTCGGACGAGTGACTTGGGCAGGCATAGTGAGTGGCACTGGCGGACGGGCGTGGAAAATATAGACATTGTGTGTGCGCTTCTCTGCCGATTAATTTTTTTGTCAACTTTTCCCACCTCAAGGTTGGGGGTCGATCTATATTCCGGTTTATATGGTATATACTGTACACACACGTCACTCATTTACATGCGCGAGTGGGCAATGCCACGGGTGATTTACGCAAGAACAATCCCCAGTGCTTCGTCCACTCGTCGTGATTCACTTCGTGGAGATGCGTGAATTTTTTTTTGTCCTTTTCTTCTGGATTTCTTCCGATTTTCTTCTGGAATATATTTTTTTTTCTGGATGCACTGAAAAGTCATACGGTAATCTACTTGTTAACTACTGCAGCGACAAAAAACTGTGAGGAAAAACAGATGATGTCACGTTTTAAGTGGAACCTCCTCTCAAAATGTGTGTTGGCACGTTGACATCCGGATCCATCGCTTCAGCGGAGTAGTACACTAAATGAGCTATTGCCGTTTTGAACTTGTACCCGAGTATGGCAAGACAGTCCAGACCTCAGAAGACATACACATGAGAACTCCATGCAGTCCTTACCAAGTTTAGAGCTTGCAGCTCGCTTGGGTCATTTTAATTACAGCTAATTTTATTCCTGCTTACACAAGACTGCAACTTGCAGTCAGTGCTGGACTGAAGCCAACTGCACATGCAACCCCAGAACACATTAACCCTTTCAGGGTCAATGAATACATGTATGTGCCCTGCAACCACCTTCAAAATGGTCAATGACATACATGTACGTCATTGCTCGTGTGTTTAAAAAGCGCGCCTTTTTCGATCATTTCTCTCCCTTGGCATGTGTTGCTGCACTGTGGAAATACGAGACATTTCTTCCTTCTACCGATGGCTCTTCTTTTCTTTTCTTTATGCTTTACTACAGCAGGGCGCCAGCTATCGCTTGTGCATCCGGTCACATACTGGCGCGCAGTGGCTAGTTTCGGCTTCGTCCTCCAGGCGCTTCTTGCCCCCGTGAAACTGATGCGCTTCTGATGCGAAACATCTTTAGAATTTTTCTTGTGTTACTCATGAATAAGCCATGTGTATGTAACAACACAAACGATTTTTTTTTTGTCCCTGCATGGTCACCCTTAAAAGATTACAATTTTCTTTTTTCCGAAATAGACTCGTCCGAAGAATCGGCATTAAAAAAAGGAATCTACCCTGGGGGTTCACATTTGGAAAAAGAAATTTGACCTCAAAGGGTTAAAACTTGAAAAAATGCCAAGGAGCAAGAAGACTAACTTTAGGCCTTCTCTTAACAGTAAAATACTGGAAACAAAAGGGGAAGGGTGCTGAACATGCAAAGCAGCACTTGGGAGTTTGCAGATGCAACTATTTCTCTCTTCTGTGAAACACACTAGCTCAGACTAGAAATTAAGACCAGCATGCAATCATGAAACAAGTCCCCACCCTACAGTAAAGTGACCAGGGAACCACAAGGGATGCTACACATGTTGGCGCAAGTGAGCAAACACTGCAGGCAGTTGGTTCACTTAGGCAGTTTCAAGCGATTCAACTAAGCTGACAGCAAAAGAAGATCTGTTCTATACCAGCAATACCTGACCACAAGAGCCCCTTTGATTAAGCACGAATCCTTCCACATAAGCAGAGCAAAGGCATGGTTAAAACAAAAATGGACCCCTCAGGTGTCCTTAGCTATAATACCCAGAAAAGCTCTTCCAGCCCCAACTTAATCCCAACTGCCTCACACACAAACAAGCACACAAACATGCCCAGGAGCAGGGAAAAAAGGATACCAACAGCCCTCTGGGCATCCCGCTCAGAGTTGAATCGCACAACTGCGGTACCACGCCCTTTCATGTCGGTGTACCGCACGCTCCCTGCATCAAAAACCAAAGGAGGACCTCGAACCTGGCTGCTTGCTGCGAGGGGCTTGGGAAAAAAAGAAGACCAAGACCAGCCTCAGATAAACGGTATCGCTCTCTGACGGCACAGCAGGGCCTCAAGGGCGAAGCAGCACTGAAGCTCCTCCCAGCCAGCACGAGAGAAAGAGTGGTGGCCCCCTTTCGTTAACAACACTCCCCGTCTGCCCCGTTACGCGGGGCGGCCGGCCTTGCTCTCCATTACCATCAGCACTGCGTTGCACCTAACGTGAAAAAACCCCGTTAAGAGAGCACTCCAAAAAAGGAAAGTCAAGCGAGAAGCCACTCAAAAGACAAAGAGGAAGACAAATGTCAGGACTCGCCCAGCTGCTACAGCGGTCAGTACCCCCGTCTACAACACCAGCTTCTGCAAAGTGCTGAAGCAAGCTCTCCAACGTACGCTAGGAACTGAGGGTTCATAATGCAGCAGAGGGCAAGCGGCACGAAGAGCTCCGTCGCAGACAAGCGTCTTGACCACTGTATCAGCCACACACTCCAGAGCAGTGCTTCCCACCTCCAGGTTCACAGTAAACCTCCCAATGCTTGGACAGCCTCCCTTCCTTTCCACTACTCCTTGCATTTGGCACGCAGCTGAGGCATAGTTCAGGCAAGCACACTAAACTTTTCAAAATGTTTTCAACCAACGGGTGCGCAGTGGGCCCCACGAGAGCATCAGTATAGCAAAAAATGCTTAACCGACATTCTTTGGGCGAGCGATAGTCGAAATGAAACGCCGTCATTCTGCACCCACCTTGGTAGTCCCTCGCACCCAGCAGACATGCGGCTTTGAGGTGTTACCATGTACTATCCCTTGGGGGCTTCTCTGCTCCCGAGATGACAACCACCATGAGCTACCAATTTTGGAAAACTCCAATCCACCCACAGAACCAATCAGTCACATTTGTGAACAAATTGCTGACAGAGTAGGCGGGGCCCCGAATTAGTCTGTGCACCCCAAGGTTAGGCCATCCGGGAAGCCCATGGCGAGTTGCAAAGGAATGAGACATTTGTGCTGCCTTCCAAGCCTCAGCTGCGCTTCCAAAGCCAAAAAAAAGCACCACACACACACATGCAACAATCTAAAAGAAAAAAAAAAAAGCATAGGTACACAAAACAACTTGAAATGCACCACATGCACTCCCAACTGCCTTGCTGGCGTTCAGAACCACCTTACTAGACAGCACTTTCAACATGGGCGGAAAGTGCACTCACCAACATCACGGAAGCGATCACGCAGGTTCTGCCAGCTGTAGCCCATGGGGAGCTGCACGCCAAGAACGAGAGGGCAGCATGAGCAGGCTGCTGGGTTTGGGAAAGCGCTTGGCAAACTGAGCTCCAACAGTAGTGCAAAGACTATTACTCTTTGCCTACTGTTGTCTAGTTATCTCCTGCCCGTCCAGTAGGAAAAACTGAAGCCCAAAAGTTACAGCAGAGTAGAAAAGACCTATGCATGTACAACGGTAATATGCGTATACCAACTGGCTGCTTTCTCGTATTGCTAGAGGCACCTTTCTCCACTGCACTTATCCAATGAACAAAGAGCAGGTGGCATAGTGCCAAGGTCGCAGAGTTTCTTTTACTCCTTTCAAAGAGGAGACGGCTTGCAATGATGACAGAGGGTCTTGGAGGGGTTAGCAGCGCACAGACCAGGACATACATGGAAGACAGGACAGGACAAAGTGTCGATGTTCAGCACTATGATCTTCGATTAAAAATGGGGAGTCTGCAAAATAATGAGGGCCGTGAAAGGCCAAACTATACTCGGGGACAACTTTCTGTGGCAATGCAGTCAAGGCTACGGAGCCGGACCACGCCTTTTCACTGCGCACCTGGAAGTAGTTCAACAAAAATAATTGGCTGGCGGTAACCTCAGCAATTCAAGAATATTTAGTTCTTATGTTTGAGACTCGCAGTGATAATGCTACTATATTGCTAGCCAGAATATACAAAACAGAGCATTTTTTTTACATTTTCGGATATTTTTGATTGCGGCGGTCGCCGCTGGCGTCGCAATGGTTCCCTCCCCCCCAAAAAAACAAAAATATGGCATTCTTGTCGACGGCTTTCGGCAGCTCGCCACTTTATTCTCTGCGTAGGATTTGTAAGAAGCTTCGCTGTTTAAACAAACGAAGCGAGCGGTTTGCAAAGTGTACGCCCAAGTGAGACTGATGCAACCGGGATTCTCCGCTGTTTTCGCAATCCGTTCGGTTAGCCAGTTTCCCGACATAAGCGAGCGTGTGCGTAAGCATGTGCATGGTGCACATTTGGTATGCCACGACCGCGCTAGGTAAGTAGGCCGCACATGCCGATGGTGCTGTCCAGTAGAACAGTTTACAGATCGGTGCATTCCGTCAAAACTGCAGCGCTTACAAACTTCACTTCTTTTCTGAACGATACAGAGTCCGCAGTCGGTCTGAGTTCTTCAGTTCACGGCCGCGCGGGCCGTGCCAGTCAAAGCGTTGGCCTGTGTTTACAAACAAATGAAGCGTGTGGAAGGAGACACCAATATGCCTGCATGCTCGGTGATCGTTGTTCAGCGCACTCAACTACGGAACTTATGCGAATAAATGAACTGTATCAAATGCGTATCGGTCACGCGGAAACTGAAACCAGTTTATTGGGAACTACTTCGCGCAGCAACACAGAGCAGTTAGCTTTCCCCTCCGCCTCCTTCCGTAGCTTTCGCTCCATTGCCACAGTTGTCCCTGAGTGTAGATAAGTACAGTCAGAGAGAAATCCTTGAATGATCCGCACACTTTTACAACATACTTTTTGTTACGAATGAAATTTCTTGCATTCGTGTATGGGCCACACTAAGGAACTTTTTTTTTCATGCACCAGATTAGAAAATGTAGTGACGCCCTCACACCGTTTTATATAGCAAATGTGCAGCGGCCAGATACAATGTCAGGCTGAAGAAAATTCCATGGTGACGAACATGCCCATAGTGGGGTTGCACACCCGTTGTAAATTACAAGTGTTGAGCAACACTAAATTCCATATACATACCTGCCAACCTAGGGACCTCGAAAATCGGGAGATTAGCCGCAAAGGACAGGGGAGGGGGATATTTATTTGTTTATTGCGGCATACGTGGCCTGCCTAGCCTTATGACATCAGCCTTGATTTCAACGCCCCAATAATGCTGCAAACCAAGCAAATTCAAAATGACATTTATTTACATTCAAAGGAGCAGGGTACACTGGGAATACCCAGCTAGATCCCCTACTGATTATTTTCCCGAAACTTCTTCAGAGTATAATTGCTCTTAGCATGTTCCATATTAGGATCTGGTGAAAAGGCTCTCGGCACACACAACCCTGTCTTCATTGCTGTTGACAAAGCAATTGTCCAAGGTCCCCTGTTTCTCAGCAGCATGCTGCTGGGTCATTGCCAAATGCAGTTCGCTTTTTTCGCCGTGCACCACATTCATACTGCATGCACAAGTCGTGCAAAAGCCCAAGTGCCTGCCCTTCCGGGACGGCAAAAAACATGAAAATTTAGTATAAGAACTTAAGAAAAACTGCAAATACTACTTCGGCGATGCTATGTTGTCAATGGGGCTATAATAAAAGGCCTACGCATTCACTGAACTCAGATGGCATGGATAAAACGTCCGCTGACTTTGGCTGACTACCTAACTCGTGACCGCAATTACGATGCAGCAGTGCTGCTTGGCATGTTTTTTTTTTTTCTTTCTTTCGTGGTGTGGTCTACTTATACAATTTATGACAGTTCCCTTACAATTGGGCGGATAGGTGAAAAATTGGGAGCTCCCTGGACAAATCAGGAGAGTTGGCAGGTATGCATATACCCAAATACTCCAGGCTGATAGTCGGGATTTGCTATTCACTTGTTGGCAATGTTAGTTTCGATTACCGACTGAAATGGCTCTCCACACGTGCGGAACAAAGGTAACAGCTTGCTCTTGATTTCCATCTCGTTGTGTATCACTCACACAACACATCAAAGGCAGAAGCCATCACAACGGGTCATTCGCTTGTAAATGTAAACAACTCCCCCTCGGAAGATGAATAGCAACACAAAATGGCGCAAAAAGCCGGCCTCTTCCACTCACGTTTTGCACAAGGATGGCGTCCGAGGAGCGGGGACTCCGGTAGCCGTCGCCGCCGCCACCGCCACCCATGGGCCGGTCGTAGTCGAGCGAGCCGCCGTTGCCCGCACCCATGCCCGACGAGCCGCCCAGTCCCCCGGAGAGGCCGCCCATGATGCCCGAGGGGGAGGCCATGCCGCCGCCGCCGCCCATCAGGTTGCCCGAGCCCAGCATGGAGCGCTCGGAGAGGCCCCCGAGGCCCGAACCCATGCCGCCCAGGCCGGCACCCGCCGCACCCAGGCCCGCCCCAGCAGCGCCCAGGCCTGCCCCGCCCAAGCCCATGCCGCCGAGGCCAAGCCCCATGCCGGCCGCCACCGGGTTGGCCGCCGCACCCATGGGCATGCCGCCACCCACGGGCCCGCTCATGTTCATCTGGGCCAGGGCTGCAGCTGCACAGGGGAGGACACCGCCACGAAGACGGTCAGGAGAACTCATCCCACCATAAAACAGTAGATGCCCTGCCTCTGTTCCCCCTCCCTAATGATAATAAATGGTTAGATACTCAGAAAAAAGCAGTCATTTGTCTAACAACTACAAAAAGGCCGCCCAGATGCACAGCCAAGATAGCGCCCCATGCCAGCTATGCCGCACTACCAAGCCGATGACGGCAACACTCTGAGAAGAAGCGATTGGGAGCAGTGGCACTTACCACTCATTTGAAGGGGGTTGCCACCAGCACCAAGGCCCTTCCCGATTCCTTGGAGGCCAGCTGCACAGTGCATACACAAGCCAGTCACTTCCATGACACGCCGGGAATGTTGCACGAAACCTCAAAGCTGCTCAACACCCGGTTTAGGCAACACAAAAGTTGCAACCACCAACTGCACAACTACAAGCAATTTCGCAGAGGACGAGGACTGGGTAGAGAGAGAAGGGTGAGGTGAGAAACACACTTGCCTTCATTTATTCTAACTGCGTGTTTGGTACAACAGACACTTCAAAAAAAAGCATTATGCCAAATATCCCTACACCCTACACTTTATGAATAAAATCGCTTACAACAAACAAAAAAAAGGAGCAATGAATTTTTCGTGCTATGGTTAGAGACCAACTTTTCAGCCCTGAAGGCGGCAGCAAAAATGTCCAGAAACGAAGTGGGTCAGTGAACAGTTCCAGAAAAGAAAAAAGCACCCCGAGGACCCCAAAGCAGAATGCAAAAGCGTTAATGCTAAATTGAATGCTCTGGGAATAAAGTGACATCAAACAGATATGCAGAAATTGAAGCCGGGACCACGGAGGACAAGCGGCTGGACCATGGAAGACAAGCGGCCGCAGCACCGGCAGTGTAAGTGGCCGTGTGCCGCGCAAAGTGCCCTGGCTCGCTAACGATTGACATGCCCCTGGGTGAAGCCAAAAGTCGCCACCTCCTGTCACAGCCAGCAGCTCAGCTGTCCCCCAAGCAACAATGACAGCGGTCTCAGAACACAGCTGTGGAACATATTTCAGCACAAAGATTGACAAAGACTAAGAAAGAACACGAGGCAGCGCTTGCCCCGTGTTCTTTCTTAGTCTTCGTCAATCTTCACACTGAAATGTGCTCCACGGCCGAGTGCCAACATGCCTGACAGGCAAAGCACATTCTAAGATCACAGCCAGCGTGCAGTTTCGTTGCTGCAGACAATGCCCGCTTTTTCCCTCGGAACAGCCAAATCACGGGCAGTCCTGAGGAGTGGTCAGCTGTACAAGGAACTGCATTGCGCCCAGCAACTCACTGGGCAGCTTGGCCGGGACCCCGCCGTCGAGGTCCTCGTTGTACTTGTCCATGCGGACGCTCATAGAGCGGTTGTAGAGCTTCTGGCCGTTCAACATGGAGATGGCTTGGACGGCTTCAATGGGGTGTTCAAATTCGACGATGCCGTGGCCCTTGCTGTTCCCCTCCTTGTCTGTACGTAGGTCCACATTAGCCACTCGGCCGGCGATCCTGAACACCTCCTGAAGCTTCTTCGCTGTCACCTTGTAATCCAGCTGGAAATGGAGAGAGAAAGAGCCCTTGTCCACTTTTGTCCACTTGATGCCGAGAACATACTCAAGAACTGGCCCTCATTCTTTCAGGGAACCGTTCGTTTTTTAAAAGTCTACTCTGACATAATACAGAGAACCATTTAGGGGGGAGGCTACCCTTGAACTCTAATTTTTTTTTTGTTTCTTGAGATATCTGAATGAAATTTTCAGGGTTGTGTTATAGCATGAACATTAACCCTTTCACTGTCGGGTGTTTTTGGCCCTGATGAACCCCCAGTGTTGGCTTGGTTTCCGGAATATCAGGGAAGGAACATAGTAATTTATTTGACTATGATAGCGTGCGAAACGTAACGCGTCGAAAGTCGTGTGGGCGAGAAACCGCCTTCCAGGTATTTTCAGTTTGCCGTGCACGCTTCTGGGACGACGAGCCCACCGTTTTAACAACAGAATCTGACACTGTGGAACTCGAACCCCTTCCTCAGATGAGAAACTCTCAGGGTGCGAGTACAAGCCGAGCTCGTATTCAGATCGGAATCGGAAGAACCATCGCTCCTGTCCACAGTCGAAGGCCCCACGCAGTCAGCGATCAGGAAGTAACCGCGTGCATGGAGGGAGCACTTTCAGCAGCCCGTACAACGCACAGAAATGACGCGTTGCAAAATCATGATGGCAGATAGAGATAAAAAGGGGATAACAACACTGATACAACAACCTCATTTGCTGCTGACAGCGGCAAGTGAGGGCACAGCTTGCGAGCGAAAGCCGCGATTGAGTCATGTTTCGGGCTATTGGAGAGGCAGCTGGGCTAACTTAATACGCCCACTAGAATGAGCGACAAGATTTGGCCGGAAAAGGAAGAGCTAGTTTTGCTCAGCCCTTTGGCCTCTCCGTTTGCTTCGTTCGTTTTCAATTTTTGCCACATGAGAATGTTTTAGCGACGTTTATGGTATAATTTGCTTTGTCCCCCGTCCTATGAAGGAAAGTACTTTTTCAAATGCTCTAGCAAGAAAACTTGTGGCACAAATCAGTTTTTTTTGGTTTGACACCTATTCGAGAAAGTGATCTACATAATTTTAAATTTTGGTAATTCTAACTTCACAGCTTTACTCAATTTGGAGCAAGAGAAAAAAAAAAGTGCATCATCAAAGCATCACATATGTAGGCGACAACTTCCTCTCCCACGGGCGACTAGGAAGGAAACCACGCCGCATTACCACACTTGGTTTGCCCTCACAAACTACCCTGCTCACTTGCCAGGCCCACACCCATCGCTCAGCGCAGCCACGCAAACCAACTCACATTGGCCACAAACACCCGGTTTGAGAGGGGCCCCACAATGCCGAGGGAGTCCAGAAACTGGGGGCTCAGGCCGTATGTGTTGAAGCCACCGCCGCCCCCACCGCCACCACCACGGCCGTAGCCGTCCCGGTCCATGTCACGGCCCCGGTCGTCCATCATGCGGTCCCCACCGGACCGACCACGGGGCACAGGTCGCCCAAAGCGGTCACGCTCCACGTCAAAGTCCTGCGCAACAGGCCATGCCTCCGTTGTACAGATGCTTCGGAAAAAATACGCACAACATCTAACACACATAGCTCAAGGCAACAAATAAAAAAACAGTAAACAATTTTTTTAATTTTATAAAATTTGTTTGGAAATTTCACAGGCAGCAACAACTCAAGAAGGCCAATTGGGTTTGTTTACACCACATAATTATTCTCGCAACAGGTTTTCAACGCCGCGAGTACAGAAGTTTTATCAGTGAAGCCCACTACATGCAGAGAACTAATCTCGAAGAAGACTTTCGAACTAGCATGGTGGAAGTCAGTTAAGCCTTTGCCCAAGCTGCTTATGTTAACATTTAGTCTGTGACAAAGCAACTTTGTCACTACTGCCAGGGCAAGGCAGAAGCAGGCTTTTCACAAGGACGGCTTTCAGGGACTCAGTAGCTCATAAGCACCAATTTGCAGATTTTTGAGGTGAACAGAAGCAACAAGTGCTTGTCCGCAATGCTTGCTCTAGGACTTTCGTAAGCCTACCAATGCATCCCACTACCAAGTGTCCACCTACAAAATGAGAATAAAAGCCCCCCCCCCCCCCCCCCCCCCCCCCAAAGTCCAACCAGTGAACAGAGGTAGCATGCAAACCTGCTGATTGGCGAGGGGTCTGCTAAGGAGTTATGTTTTACTTTTCTCATCCCACACACTCAAAGCATGGGGGTAAGAAAAACAAGGTAACTGAAACTTAGCATCACCTCCTTGACGACGAGGAACCGGCCTTTCATTTCGTATCTGTGGAGCACCTCGATGGCCTTAGGCACGGATGACTTGTCCTTGAGTTCCACAATCCTGCATTCAAAAAAAAAAAGAAAAAGAGAGAGAGAGATAGAGAGAGAGGGAAAAAGAAAATTAAAAGAAAAAAAAAAGTCCACTCCTATGCACCCTGCTGTACAAATATTCGGGGCATGCACAAAACAATGGTTACGGCCCCACCCGCCAGAGAAATATTGTCTTTTTGACGAGTCCACAAACGCCACATTCTACACAAGCACCACTCTGCAATGATGGCAATAGTGAATAAAACAAGCAAGGGCATAAAATACATCAAGGGTATAGCGTGATCAACAAACAAAGTAAAACAAATATATGAGATGAAATTTTTAGGGACTAACTCGTAAAAGCACAGAAGTTGCAGTTCGCTATTACCACATTGGTCGGAATATGGGTCGCGGTTTTTTACCAAAAATTTGCTGAAAAGCTACCCCTCGACCTATATACAGGTTATTGGCCTAGTACGACTTCGGTACGACTTCGGGCCACTCAAATCAGCGGGGTGAAAATTGTTCGCCACCTCGTATTGCGTCACTTGTCCCATCGCCTGACCAACTGCCTCCGGAATCCACACTTGGTCCTAGCACGTCTCGTCGACTTGACACAAGGTATTACACGGCGGAGGAGATCGTCACGCGTATGGAACATGCGGACGACATCAAGAGCGGCATTGAAACCAAATAACGCAACGGTAATTCAACCTCCTTGAAGTGGATCTGGAGCACTCGGAGGAAGAATACGGCACAGATTTTGTCTTAGTGGATATGGCAATGCTGAAAGAACTTTTTAAGCACGTCGAGTGCAGCAAGTGCGGGCTGGCGGTGCCAGATTTGAGACGGCTGACAAGCAGTATGGACTCGCCGTGAGGCTCAAGGTGACGTGCTCGGTTTACAAACATCGTGTGGAGCGTTTTACGTCACCAAGGACCGAAGGATCTGGAAACATCACTCCTTTCGAGGAGAACATAACGGCTTTGAAAAGTATTCAAAGCATCGGAAAGGGGGCGACTGCTTTGTTGGATTTTTGTGCTGGGATAAACTTATCTCACTGAGGCCTACACATTCCAAGCGCACTTGAGAAAAGTGGTTCAGGTTTGAGAGGACACTGCAGCAGCCTCTGAAGCAGATAGTGTGTCAAGGGCTTGTACAAGGACTTTGCTCAGCTGCCAAACAACATTGATGTGATGTTTGATGGCATGTGGATGACCAGGGGACGGTCGTCACACATTGTAGTGGTACAGCAAGCGTTCTGCAATTCCGGCTCGACCTATATTCCAACTTATACAGTAAGTATGCCCAGAATACATTTTTGCCTTACACATGTGAGACGAAGTACAGTGTGCTCAAATATAGAGTTCACTTTTTTATGGCCAACTACACAGTAAAACCTCCTTGAATTCTACCAGGAAAAACATGAAATGCAAAACTAGGTACTCACCCACATCCACGAAATTTTCCGTTTTCATCCTCGAAAAGCTCCACATAGGACACATCGCCAACTGAGAGAGAGAGGGAGAAAGAGAGAAAAGCAGTGTTAGGTACTTTATGCAGTAACTTCAAAGGCTGCCCCAAGACACACCTACCGTATTTATTCGAATCTAAGCCGATAGTTTTTTTGAAATACTGATATTCAAACTCCAGGGTCGGCTTGGATTCGAGGATTTTGAAATACGCGCCAATTTCCAAGTGAAGTGGTGCACAGCTAGCGCCACCCAGAAAAGAAAGTATTGTAGCCATTACTAGACGAGCCAGTAGCCATTAAGGGCCATAGGCCGCCATTTTGAATTGTGCAGATAGTGGCCTGCGTGCGGTGTGGCGTTTGGTTTTGACAGCGCAAAAAGAAGTGGTGCCATTATAGTGCCGCTTTTAAAAGAAAAGTTGTTTTAGCTGCGGAGTTGTCGTCGAACGTTCAAGCCGGGCGGGACTTCGGCGTGGATGAAGAAAATGTCCGTCGTTGGGGGACGCAACGGGAGAGGATATTTGCGTGCGCCGCAACGAGGTTGGCAATCACCGGACCACGAGAATGCCGTCACCATGAAATGAAGATGGCATTGGCTGACTTCGTTCAGACGCAGCGAGCAGCTGCCCTTCCAGTAACGACGGAAGTGCTCCAGGCAAAAGCAAGGGAGCTTTTAAGGGAACGAGGCTTATCGCGGGCACACCTCAAAGCCAGTCGGGGCTGGCTACAGAAATTCATGAAGCACTTCGGCTTTAGCCTCCGTCGTCGAACCTCAATCGCCCAGAAGTTGCCCGGTGATTTTGAAGAGAAACTGATTGAGTTCCAGCACCGCATCTTCATGTTCAATAAACGTGTTTTCTTTTTGTGAACGCTGACCTCGCCTTTTTGTTCGGCCTACATTCGAGGTAAGTTTTTTTTTTTTTTTTTCGCGCCTTCGGACTTTCGGGGGTCGGCTTAGAATCGGGGCCGGCCTAGATTCGAATAAATACGGTATGCTCTATTTGGCTGCAGAGTGTGGGCAGTCTTAATACCCTCAGCTTTTGCACCATGTACCAGCAGCACTTACTGCAAGATCTGGATTTTCATACAAATTTGCCAACATCCTCAGTCTCCCACACAACTAGGATGCAGCATAAACGTAACTTCAGTACTACTGTTCAGTCCTCAAATCATTGTCAGCAATCATAGACTGCATTCATACCAATGACCAGTTTTCCCATACGTAAACACTATCAGCCTCATTTCGAAGTACACAGCACCACGTAGGAGCATAGCCAAGCTTGCGAGCTCACCACAGCAGTTGCCAGCGGCAGTAAACTGCCCATCCTTTCATCTAAGAAATTATTATTGGAAAAAATTGGACCCACAAGCTCCGTTGGATGGACGAATTTTTTGTTTTCTGCTCTGCTGCTATTGCCCGAACATAGTAGGTGCAGTGAGCTTCAGCCAGTAACAGACCTTTGTCCCGGAACAGGTCCTTGATGTCGGTCCACTTGCAGTCGAAGGGCACGTTGGCCACGTACACCCTGCGGTCCGAGGGGGCACGGGACCGCCTCTCCGGACGCATGTCCGATCTCCTGCGGTTGCGGCTTGAGTCCCGCTCCCGGTCGTAGTCCGCAGGGGACCGCGATCGTGACCTGTAGTAACCACTGCAACCAAACCGAAGAAAAAGAGAAGCACGTCACTCGACACCTTATAAGAAGCGTACAGCAAAGAGTGCGCAGTCAGCTAAACAACCATGGGTGGGTCATGGCATTAAACAAAGGCACAGAAACCTCTACAACCGAGCTCGTGTCCTCTGGCCCTGGCCTGCACCTATACAAGACAGCGAGTAAAATATGCAAGTCGCCTTTGCCATACGGCAGAAGCCAACATCTTTAGGTAGTGCGTCTCTCAGAGCACGAGTACCGCAACATGTGGCATTACATACACTCATACAAGAGGAACCCTAAAGAACTTCACCACACCCACAAGGCAGAAATTGTGTGCGTGTGGGCAATGAAATACAATCCCCTAACAACATATCGTTAAGATAATACATTGCCAAGAGCACTGAAGCACATAAATCCAATACAATAAAAAGTGCCAGGAGTGCTGACGCAAGTAAGACTGTGCCAGATCTAACAATTGGTGTTCTTTTAGTCCCCTTCCTCTGTACTGACTACACAATTTTTTTTTCTACCTTGTGCTTCCTTCAGGTGTGCTCTGGCAACTAGTACATTTCACAATAATCTTTTTACCTGCCAGAGATGGCCCACAAAAAAGGAAGTCATCAATCACAGTTTATGCTGATACTCCGACATCTCAGTGTGACCTTGAAGAATCTAATCACCGAACATCACATATTTCTAAAATGAGAGGTGCCAGAAAAATCGCCTCACAAAACCAGCCAGTGCATCAAATTGTGGCCAATAAGAAGCAGCACAAAAATTAGAGGAAACACTCCGGCCACTGGAGTCTTCAATGCTGCCAAATCAAACGGTTCGATACGAAGAAGGAGGCTACATTTTTTAACAGTGAAGCTGTTGTTGCTGGCCGTAATGTGTGTGGCATCATGAAATCACAGGGTCAGGTACTCTCGCTGTTCACTATCCACATGAGCACTCGCCTTACGAGGAGTGCCTGGAGTCATCCAGGCTTGCGTGTGGCACTCGCAAAAAAGTGCCCCCCCAAAAAAAAAACAGTTCACGTGTGTCCGCGCCTCAAGGGTGGAGCACAAAATAGCTTGCGCTACAGATGCCCAGTTCGCGAAGCGGGTTGCCGCTGGTTCTAGCACGTGCTGAGGCGTTCCGCTTTGGGAGAAATGTGAAAGCCTGTGGACAAAACAATCCGGGCCATGCATGAGGATGACAATAGATTATTCACTACTACTACTACTACCTCATAGGAAAGCGAGCGATTTCAAACCTAATGCAATGCGTTGTGGTGTGTCCTTCAGTGCTTACGTAGAAAGAAATCCTCCAGCTTCACTATGGTTCAGGTCTTGCACGACTTAGTGCAAGCTTCGCCAATTTTCTGAACGTCACGTCGTACGAATGTTCGTTGCGTCGAATTATTGTCGTGGAGGACATTTGAGACTGCCAGATGATTTTTGAGACATAAATGCTCCTACCATCATCAAATGCCATCATGAAGCTTAAAAAAGAAAAAAAAAATGCTGAGAACAGCATACAGAGTTGGCAACAAATTTGTAAAAAGTGTCTCGTGCAATTATTTTCGAAGTTAAATTATTGTCGCAAAACTTACTGAGATTACATTCTCCATCCCAGCAACACAGAGGAAAATGTTTAAAACATTATTCACAATTTCTCCGAAAAAAAAAAAAAAAAAAGCCAAATCACGTTTAAAGCTAATTGTATTACGGGTGGCAATGGTTTCATCGCAGGTGGCTAGGTCTCTTTTCGCAAGTCTTATAGAACTCGACAGCAGCGCCACGCCAAAATAGCGAGTGAAAATTAAATCCTCCAGCTATCATCAAAATTGTAATGAATCACGGCTGATACCAAATGTCATTGGAAGCCTTTCATTCGGGTTGGACGACATTCATTTCGAATGCGTTTGAAATGCCAAGGGAGCACAAGTACAGATCAAGCATCAGACCCTGCCACCAACGCTACATTTGAGGGTCAATGCTCGTACTTTGCCACGTCGCACGGGTAATATCCCAGCCAGATGACCGCTTAAATGTTCAATCAAGTGTCCACTAAAACTTTGGAGGTCATTCAAACCGAACTGAGGACCTGCTGTTCTACGGCTATTCCCGAGGGTCAACCAGAAGTTTGCTTCTTCAAGTCTCCGCACAAGAGGCGGCAATGTATGGTGGAACGAAATGCTACACACAGCCATTTCAGCAGCATTACGTCAGTTCCGAGGGCCATTGAAGCAGATCCCCATTCATTGAAAGTGGCTTTACGGCAGTACTTGATCATCACCCAGTATGAGAGGCCACCAGCCTCGATGACCTTTGAAATGGCTGTGTGCCAATGAAATTCGAAATTGTGCACGCACATTAAATCAGTTCAATGGCTGCAAAACGGCAGTTTTTCAAACTACGCGAGACAATATTTCAAACACATCGTTACATTCTTCTAGAAGCCACTAATTATCCAAAACATAAATTCCCGCCCAAAAGCTATTTTTCAGCTGGAACCGCAGCCTGCCGTTTTCGCACCACGTAGTTACAGCAATTGGCTAGTTACGTAGCAGCAAAATTCGCAAATTCCGTCAGATCACTCGCTGTTTCATTACAGAAATTTAAGCCAGTAACTGCAGTCAAAAGGCGCGCGCTCGCCAGGGGAGAGGTTCGAGTTAAGCATCGCCAGTTAAATGCACGCTGAGGAAAATGAGGATAAAATAAAGTACGTCGCCTTAAAAACAACAAATACACTAGTCTGCGACTGCGTAACTGCAGTTACCGGTGCGCGTGCTCCATGCAAAATTCTTCGCGGGTAACTACGTCCAGTTACGTAATACGAAGACAGGAATTAATCTCCCGATTTCTGCTGGTTCTCCGAATTTCGGGAAACGTAACTTCACAAGGCGAAATCGAGAGGCCAGAAAAAAACGCAACCTTGAATGCAAAGCGTGCCTTTTTTGCGGAAACGCGAAACCGGCCAAGCTCGCAGAAAACAATAGATTTTATTCCGCCTGTTTCGCCAAGAGCTTTTGTTGCTCTTCGAGGCTTGCGCCGACCACAGATGCGCCAGAAACACGAAACGCAGGTGTTAGTTTTTTCAACTCGTAGCCACGTTTCGTGATCTTCACCGACTTGAGAACTCGGTCCAGATGCGACACGTCAGCGCGGCTACAAGTGTTTTCTTTCAACAGACACTGAATGATCAATTATATGAACTTCTATTCTTCCCTCCTCTCAACGTCATCGGAAGACGATCAGCGGGGCGCCAACGTGCGCGAACGGCATTAAAATGGCGCCTTATCTTGCCATTGTTCCTCGGCAAACTAGCGAAGCCCGGCATCGCGCTAAGAATGAATAAATTTTGAAGCGATATAAAGCACGACGCAAAACACGAGGTTAGCGAACGATAGCTAAAAACCCAGCAACGCGGTAAATTGAGCAGAAGGTAATAGTAAAAACTTGATAAATACCGGTTCATCGTCGGCGCAGTTCTGTTCGGAGCCGGCATGGAAGGCGTAGGACTAACCGGAGTAAAGCGAACTGCGCGTGCGCACGAGGCGTCGCGCGCTGGCTTGGGGCGCTAGGATCACGGTGAACATCACTACACTTGCGCTCGCGATATTACACCTCTACTTCGTGCATTACAGCGCGAAACATTCGTGCTGTTTCCTGATCTGCTCCTGAAGAATTCAGTTCTCCAATGTTTCATAGATACATAAACTGAACCACATTAAACAGGGTTCTTTTTTTAGAACCGAGCTACGCCGTGGCATTAAGCAAGTGGGCAAAAAATTGTGGAGCATTACAACTGCTACGGTTTCACCAAAATAGCACAACAAATAAGTAAACAACGCCAATAAGAACACAACAGCCAGTGCACACACCACATTTGTTCAGTTGGTACCGATCACAACTAAAACAGGCGCGCAGTACAAATTACACAAACATGCACACTCACTCTTTGCCATTCTCATCAGCGCCGTTCTGATTCATGCTGTATGCGGTCGCTGTGTCGGCCTCCTTACAAACTGCAGACGATAAATACTAAAACGGCCAGTGGAAGATGTAAAGACTCCGCGTTAAATGCCAACGCGATGCAGCCGCTGGAGCGCTGATGCCGTTTACGCAAATCCACAAATCGCGACAAATGTTACCGGATGTAGTTTAAGCCAGCGCTCAAATGCGGAGTTGCGCCGGTTGCGCACTAGCAATAAACAATAGATATGTTAAATAATTAAAATTTTAAAAGTTTTAAATTTTCGTTATGTGTGAGCAAATTTTTACGACAAAAAATATGTAGTAAAGTTTGAAAAAAACGCTAGTAAGGTCGGTTAAAAAAAAGCAAATGAACTTGCCGCGGACCCGTTGTTGAATCCGCAACAATCCGAATTAATCCTTGCCGGATACGAGAAGGCGAGAAGCGCTCAATGATGCGCACGTTGCGTGCTGTGGAGGAGATGCGTCTTCGCGTCAACAGTTTTCCTTCTTTCGTTAGGAGAAAGTCTACGTCGACCATTTTTGCGCTTTCTTCGGGTTCGGTCAGGAGCGCCCTTGCTACAATCAGAGTTTCTGGTCCGCACACTACGACTGTGCTTCGTCGAGTAGCCAAGCTGAAGCAGCCTGCTCCACGCAAAGCTCTGCTGCGGAAACTTGTTCATCCTTGCTCGGGCGCTCACCTCGACACCGCAATAGTTTTATGGTTTCCATGTATGAATGACTTGTTTGTCCTAGCCCTGTCTTTTATGCCCTAATAATGGTTAATTCGTCTACCAAGGGAATCCCGCTGGAATGATCGCAGATGCTGGGTGTATTCACACACCTAATACAGGTGCCGTAAGAAGTAATTGGAACACCGGAGTTGTGGCCGAACCGTATTGGAGCGCCGTGTAAGCTGCATCGGCGCTAACTGGCAAGCCTATCCAGACATCTCCAACCACTTCCTTAAGCCTGGATACTACGGCCGGGTTCAGTCTGTTGCCGCAACTGTCGTAATATAGCTTCAGAGAATGACGTCAATTCACGTCTCGGCCAACCGAACTGCGTGACACGCCGTTTTTTTACGCCCATAGATCACGATATGGCATTTACGTCGGTAGTCCGAACATAGCTTACCATTGTTCGCAGCAACCTTGTCTTAGTGATGGCGCTAATAGCAGACACACATAAAAATATTTGAAAAAAAATTATCAGTGCAGATCCCTGTGATAGCGCCGCTTCTCCAGCAGCTCACCTGCGGTAGAAGTGTGCGAAAGACACTGCCAAATGTGTATCTGCCATCAGCGCCATCGGTGAGACCAGCATGCTGCCAAAAATACTCTTGGCCATGTAAAAAGAAGTGGGTTCAGAGTTATAGATGGGTTATCACCGTCGGCAGGCACGCATGTGTGTTCTGCTCCTTTCATTCACCGTAGGTGCAGCTACACGGCGGCACTCCTATGCGGTTTGGCCACAGCTCCCATGTTCCAGTTACTTCCTACGGCACCTGTACACTACAACCAGTTAAATGCACATACTCGCAAGGATATGCACGCACTAAAACGCACACATAAAACACGCATGTGAGTGATTCTCAGTTTTCATCTATTCACGTGCAGTGCGCATGCAGTTATAGTTCTGAATACCTTGCGAACGTTTAGTTGCAGGCGCTCATCCCCCCTCCCCTGTCATACCCAGGACTAGTCTTGAAAAGGTGGTTTTGTCCAGCCTCTTACAACACCACAATCCCACCTCTAGTTATGTACAACTAGGGATACTGTATAACTAGGGATACTGGTGGGATACCAGTGAACCTACCTCGTCAAGGAACGCCTACTCAAAAAAGCAGATATATAGAGAAATGGAAAGCTATTTTTCAGAAGAAAATCTACATGCCTACTAGGATTGTGTGTGCGGGATTGAACTTGGGCAGTAACGTGCTGTCAAGGTGCACCTAGAAGCTTAGATCTATTCTAGCCACTGTGGCATTCCACAAAGCATAAAATTCGTTTCACATTAAACAATGTCTGTACATATTAACAGAGTTCTGTTGTAGCAAAGTGCATGTATTGGTAATTAAACACAACAAAATATGCCTACAGCGCCCACACGATCTCAAGGGACGTAGCAAGAAGTTTGTAACAAATTTGCTTCTTTTCTTTATTCGTCTGCCTTTCTTGATCTGTTCTGTCTTTACTGCCATTTTTCTGCAGCACCTCACAGTTTTACTGGCGAAGACTGCTGTGAACTGCACGTCCACGGTGGAGCTGGCGTTGTTAATGCAGTGCTGGGTGCACTGTCGCATATTGACGATGTGAGACAAGCGGAACCTGGCGAGTTCACCAAAAGGTAGTCCTGCAATTTGTATTTTGCAGTGCCTGCGTGACAAGTTGAGAGCTCTTAACATGATTTGAAATCCTCGTCTCCAAGGGCTTTCCTTAATGGCAAGATGGACCTTGCGGAAGTTGAAGGCTTGGCAGACTTGCTGCGGGCTGAAACTGAAGCGCAGAGAGCACAGGCATTGGCCCAAATGGAGGGGAGCCTCAGCAAACTCTACGCACAGTGGACTCACGACCTCAAGATGGTAATTGCTTCTGTAAAATTCAATTTCGCAAGCAGGACTGTTTGTAAAAAAAACCTTAAAATTGTTCTGCACAGCTGTAGGACTATTCATCGAAAGGAAATTCGTAGTAGGTCGTAAAAAAGCAGTTTGTTGCATAGGGCAAATTGTAATAGAGCAATTTATCGAAATTACGATTCATCGCCTTGAGGAATGTGTCCAAAAAACTGAACTCGGCTAGCTGGTACTGGTTCATTCTACTACTGCGCGAAACAACAGACTGAGGCAAAGACACAACATAGGCACAGTGCAGACTAACAACACAATTGTATTGAGCAAGCGAGCAATCTATAATAAATGGCAAATAACTTGCGCCTTCCCAGAATGAATGTGTTATTCATTTTATTGAATATGAAAAGTGATGCAAATGACGTTCATCATGCTCAAACGCAAGTACCTAACGAAGCACGCTTATTGCTGTTATCCAAAATCAAGAAGAGCTATCTTGCTGTTATCGAGAATATTGCCACATAGTCAAGGACAACGCAGGGTTCTTCAAGGAATAAAGTTTATTGGAGCGAACTTGTGCTTACCAGATCTAACAGTTAACTTCGGTTGGGTCTGGAGCATGGCTTTAGTTATCTGCGAGTTTAACAACGTGAAGTTTAGAGACGTCAGTCAAGGTCTTCACTTTGCAGGTCCCTCTTGCAGCAGCAGATGCTTTGCTCAGTCCTTCAGTTCACAGCATATAAAAATTCTTTGCAAACCAGCATTTCCCCGCCTCTTTCAATCCTGATGGCTTCTGTAGCGACTGCGAAAAAAAAGCTTAGACCATCTGTTTTATAGCTTTTGACTGGTGAGCTTTACCTTGTTAGTCTTGACAGTTCGTTCTGGCTGCTGCAGGTGCACTGACCCACCAACTTTCAGCCTTCAGTGATAAGATTGGCCCAGTGAACATGCAGCCTCCCGTGTTTTGGTGGATTCATTTTTTCTTAGGAGGTGTCGGAACTTTTATCTTTTACACAATGCACATTCAATGTCCTGTTTTTCAAATGGACCATTGTGCTTTAAGGTTTTTTTTTGCCTGAACTACTGAATGTACTATAGATGAATGGCCCTATGAGGAACTGCCCTATATGACCAATTGTCCTGCGATGAGTTGCCCTATTACGAATTGTCTTTCAACGAGAGGTCCATATGCCGTTCTGCACTGAGTGCTTTGAAGAAGAAAAAAAAAACAATTCTGATATCTAGGCTATGGGGATTATAATAGTTCAATGGGAACATAGGTTGCATAGGGCCGAGAATTCCTGCCTTCATCATGTTATGTGCAGAATTATTTCTGCAGCATGCAGTTACTTTGCATGCTATTAATGTCTTAGAAACCATTATTCCACATTTAGCATAACTTACAGCCAGTGTGCTCTTGTTTCCCACAGAGCATAAATCACACGTATCTTTGGGAGCATAAGAAACCAAGTTAGACGTTTCACTTACCAAAAAAATTAGCTCTCTCGTGTAATTTGTACAAGATATTACCTTCCTGCTTCATACGTACAAGAGCTCAGTATTCTGTAAAACATTGTTAGAAGTGCCGCATGCATTTTCTTTCTTCCACGTACACTTTTTTGGTCATGCTCCACCCTTTTCAGTGCCTCGCTAATGTTGAAGCCTTCATTGACTTCAGCGAGGACCAGGGAATCGAAGAGGCCATACTGGACTCTGGTACTGCGTGCCAGTCTGGTCGCTGATGTGCTTTCCTAACCAAGACCATTCCAGCTGCAGCCCAGGCTGGCAAGCTGGCCGCAGAAATTCAAGCCCACCTGTCGGACGGCCGGCGGGGAGAAAGGCTGCGGGGCGGGGCGAAAATTGCCATTGTAGGCCGCGCCAATGTGGGGAAAAGCAGCCTCTTCAATGCACTGTGTGAGTGAGGCTACGTGATTCATTCCTGCTCTTAGCATCGTCTGGCATCCTACTACAAGTGCTTCCAAAGGAAACATACGTTGCGCATAGAGACCCATTAGGTAGCGTCACTCACATTTTTTCTTCGCTTGTGCGGAGCGTTAGCAGATCCAGCAGTTCATTCCTATGGTGCTGGTGCTCTTTCTTTTCCCCTCTTCACTGCTTCCAATCCTTTCGCTCTAGTTGCTCCACACATATTGAGCCACCATAATTAATGCCAGCAAGTACGTTTACCCTTAAAGGGGCCATGCAGACAATGCACAAGTTTGGTTCATTCAAAAGATTGCCTCGTTGTAATCCCGCTGACGCCACTTTTAACATAAACTTCACTGAAATAAGCTATACAATCAGGAAAAAAGGGAATGGTTGTGCAACCCACTAGCTCATTTCCCGCAACAGAACCTATGATGTCATATGCTCAGCTGTGCGATTGGCTGAGGCCTGCAAAAGCAAACACACATTAGGCAGGGCTTATAAGCTTGCCAAACGAGCTATTTGCGCTTAAATTTAGGGCACATTCTTTTTCTAGCTGCAAGAATGGTAGGGTGAACAATTAGTTACGAACAAACACGTAAAGACTGAAGCAGTTAATGTGGCACTTTGCCGGCTGACACTGCCTAACACAGCCGTTGGACGCGTTGGATTTGTCTGACACAACATTGACCAACTGACATAAGTGGCACGGTCACTTACATGACCATTTTTGTCGCATCATAGCTTACGTTTTCGGAAAGGACTAGTGTAAACCCTAATAAAAATCCGGCAGGTATAGAAGTCTGGCCAGAAGCAAAGGGTGACCGCTGGCACTTCAGCGGTATTGCAGCGCCATCTGTAAACATGGGCAACAAAATCAAATGGCCATCTCAGATGGTGGCAGGCCTGGTCAGCACGCCATCTTTAGTTTTAAAGGAGCACTGACACGAAATTTTTATGTTACGTTTTCTTCGCTGGTATGCGTGCCTACCAGCCCACTAATCATAGAATGACAGATTAGACGGTCGAGCGCAGCGTAAACATTCATTTACGGCGTCGTTTATTCGTGCCAGTTTCGGTTTCGACAAAAAAACGCCGAGCGGCCGCCATGACAGCATGTATGACATGGCGTCACCATTCTTGCCGTATCGCTGCCTCTCTGGAAGCGCGCGCGAGCGAGCGCACGCGCGCGCCCAGACCGGCCGAGGTCTTCGCCGTCCCCACAGGCCCGGGCAGCATGACGTCAGTCCCAAAACCATGACGTGTACACACGCCCGAGCAGCGCGCGCCAACCACAGCCAGTGCGTCGGCTTCGTCACGGGAGCCGCGACGTCGGCAGTTTGGGGCACGTAGCAGATGATGTCACGTCGGCCCGCTCTGGGCTTTCTCGTGCGGGCGAAGATTAAAATGGATTTTAGATATGTTTCGCTGAACGGTTGCTGTTGAAACTTGCTGGGAGATATCTCCTGATAAAAAGGAAGCGTTTTACATAGTTATCTCAGCTTTGAAATTTCGTGTCAGTTCTCGTTTAAGGCCCTGCTCTGTATATGTCATTGTCGACGTCCCGAAAACACACGATGTAGCGGGAGAGTTGAAATTCTGGCGTAATGTTTAATTTATCAATAAATAAAGCATCATTTGCGGCTGGATAAGTGCCAAGGGCACTATAAAACACAAGTCTTTTGAATAAAACAAACTTGTATTTTGTCTGCATGGCCCCTTTAATACATAGTGCCATCACGTAATACTTTAAGCACAAGAATTGCAGGTGTGCCTAGTTGATATGCTTGGAGCTTTGTGCTTATGAATGGAACCCCTGATTTGGGGGAACGATCGTAAACAGCCCGTGAACATTTCGCAGCACCTGTTGTGTTGATATGAAGTGAAATTGTGAGATTTTTAGCAAAACCAGGTTATTTTGTGTGAACGGACGGTAAAGCAAGGCTGACAGTGAGCCTCCTTCAAGTGTATGAGTGAACTTAGCTGAACTGAGCAATGCTGAAGTTCTGCACAAATTTTTCACTGTGCGCTTTTCTGTTAGGTTGTGTACATGTCAAATTACCGGTGCCCAAAGTGCTGCAGCATTTTTGCCTACTTTGCTTACTTGACCATGCTCAACACTCACATCTATAGCCAATTTTATCTCTCTTTAAAACAGGTAATGGTGGTAGTACTTCCCCACTTCTTTCACAAGAATGATCTCACTAGGTGTACCTGCATTGATGTTCTGAAAGTTTTCGCTGCAGGAAACAGCACACCTACACCTAGTGCCAACAAATTAGACATCGAGTGGACACTTTTTTATTGGAGCTGAAATTGCAACTTGTATGTAAGCGTTAAAAAGAAAAATAATCACAAAGGGAATGTGTGCCGTGGTAGCCGTTCAGCACAAGTTAAATTTCGTGCTTGTGCAGCGAAAAAGTGGGATGCAAATGCCTTATTGACTAGATACGGCAACGGTGGACAAGAAAGTGTGAGATCATTTAACGTTCCCTGCGATCCTAACCGAATGAATGTGTGCTCTGCAGCCATCCGCAGCAGAAAATGATGCTACTTGCAGTCAGCATTTCTCTAAAAGTGCGGTTGCGCGAAAGGCTACTTTTCGGAGCTTGGAGGGGAAGTATTACGGAACGTCGAAGAGGTGCACGCTTGCAAACGGTGTAGTGCTGTCGATTTCACCATAGGCTACAGCTTCCCAGCTACTGTATACAAGCAGCAGAAAAAAGAAGGCATCCACTGCCAGAACAACGCCCGGCATACAAGGAAAGTAGCCCAGTTGTTGAAATGGATTACACTAGCGGCAAATACGCTGACGTTTCTTCGTCGTAAATGACGGTGCACAACTCGGGTACGTTCACGAAGCGATGTTGTCAAAGTCACTGCCAGTGTCCAATGTTCAGAGGAGCTGCGGGCGCGTCTAAATGAACATAGATGCCCGATCTCTCGCAACTGTTTTAACAATGCAGTAAGTTACAAACAACATTGTTTTACACGCGCGCTGATGGTGCCTGCAAACCACCTTGCTTCGGGCAGTCGTTGGTCAAGTCACTTGAAGACTAGGATGCTGTGTAGCCGAGTTCTGCCACCAGATGCCCTTTCAATCAAAGGTCTACATCCGGTGCCACCAACTTTATTTGACAGATTTTTGGGCTGCTGTGTCCACACCCAAAAGTGTATCTTACACCGTTGTTTAATACATAGCCTTACCCAGCATGTGTGATGGAAATTTGTTCTTTTTTTTTTATGTAACTTGGTACCTACTTTTCTAATGCTCTCATGTACAACAATAAACAAGTGCAAAAGTGCCCGACACACGTACAAGTGTAAAACAACTTAAAAACAGACAAATAAGTTTTTGTGCTGAAAACTAGTCTACGGATTGAAACATGGCTCTCGAGGTCGTTAATGTTGTATCTGTTGCCAGTGTGGATTTTGGCACATGCTCGCCAAAGCAGAGAGGAGGGAAGCTTCAGTCATGCTTCGTTGCAACGTGCACATGTACTTTCGTGTGTTCGCTAGAACAGCGGGGAGTACATCAGCAAGCCAGGCACAAGTAACATGAGGGCACCATGCTGCTGAAACACCTAATCAACACGACGAGAGGTGTTGGCATAGCAATGCATCATCATTTCCAAAACAGCACAGAAAAAGAACGTAAGGCTCTTCGTACCGTACCGTTGGCTACAGTACTTGTGGTTCTGCATTACAACTGCACTCGTTGATTTGATTTGTATTATACAGTCAAACCCGTTTGTAGCGAACCGCAATATGCACCGCGATTAGTTCGATATATCCAATATTTCGATATAGCCGAACCTGCCTATAACGAGCTTATTGTTACGAGTTCGCAATCTGCGAGAGCCCCCCGCCCCCTCCCCAACTCCACCCTCCGCGTATGCAGAAACGAACACAGTACAGTAGCCATTACCATACCAAAATAATCCATTTATTGGAAGTAATAAAGCTACTTTCCGCCTTAACTGCCCACGTTGCAAAAAAAAAAAAAACGGTGATTTTTGCCTTCACTTTCGTTTTGGCGGCTTCAACTAGCATAGCATTCTCCACAGGAAACATTGTTTGCACCAGTTCGAGTCAGCGTCCTCAAAAATGTAAGAGGCATTGGCGCAACACATCGACTGCCGAAAGCGCTTTATTATAAGCGTCGGACGGATTTCACTCGCGACATCATCGGGAACGTTGGCGAGCTCTTCCCACCGTTCACCGATGCTGCTGTCTTGGTCCGGACTCGCTGACTGGGCGGGTTCCGTCGCGAGTCCCGCGCATCGGAAACAGTTACGGAAAGTATTGGGCGCCACGTCGCTCCGTGCGAGGCGCAATGTCTCAGTCGCGGCTCTTGCTCCGTGGTCGCGGCCAATCCACATCTCAATCGCCGCTCGAGATCATGCATTTCGGCGGCCATTCTAGGCGCCCAGAGTTCGATATATCGGATGTAAACTTCGTTATAAGGAATATGTTTCCCATGTATTTCTGTAACTGAATTATTTTTGTTCGATATATAGCATAATTCGCTCTATCTGGGTTCGTTATAGCCGGGTTTGACTGTACATAGTAGCTTTTTTATAAATAGCTTCAAAGTATTAATTCCCTGCCTGTTCTTTGATATGTTGCGCCTACTGTGATAAATAACGATATCCCACTGCAGTTGCATATGATAAAGAACCCTGTTGGCTTTTTCTTTTACATTTCTATCAGGTGGTTTTTGAGTGTGTGATTTTGTCTTTTCAACAACTGTGCATTATTATTTGTACTTCGGCCATCTTCAATGCTGGGAGGCTGAGTGCATCAGGATCAGGGGAATGAAAATGGAAACTGCATAACTGTAGGTCCAAAACTGCTCTCTCTCTCTCTCTCTCTCCAAACAGGTCAGAGGGATGCAGCCATAGTGTCGCCGATCGCAGGGACGACGCGGGATGTGGTTGAAAGTATGCTGGACATTGGGGGCTACCCTGCTGTGTTTTGCGACACTGCTGGTCTTCGCCGCAGTGAGGACCCCATTGAACGAGAGGGAATCCTCCGAGCCCAACGTTGGTACGGTGCTGGAACTATCTCTCTCACGTCTGCACCAAAGCCCTGTTCGATTAGGTGCATTGTAGTTCAGCTCAAAACACACCTTGAATCCACACAGCCTCTTTCCGCTTGCTACATCTGGTGAACCAGGCTCCAGTGTATGTTTTAGCAGCCCGTGCAGCTCAGTGGGGTTTTATTCACACTGGTTCATTCTGAGTATACGTCCGCATGTCTATACAGCCTGTAAAAGATTAGTACAAAACACTGCTTTGGCGCTATCAATCTCGCCAGTGCACCTTGTTTTCAATGAAATGGACACTGTACATTATCAGTACTGAAATTTGAAGGACAAATATTGAAATTTTTAAGTTATGTGTGAATAGTCTGGAAAGACTGGTTCTGAGTATTCAAAATGGATAGTAAATTGTTTGCTGTCATTAGTGTGACCCTGGGTATTTTGATTTCATCGTTGCATCTGATGCTAGATTTTTTTTTGTCTGCTCCTCTTATTACTGTGGCATCATAAAAGCTGATGCAAATTCATGTGCAAAAACAGAAGTTTTAAGACCACTCCTACGCCATACTTGTGGATATTTTTTCTTGGCAAACAAAATTGCAACGTGTCCTGCAAGAGCCAGATTAGAAGTAGTCTTTGGCGGGATGAGTTGTTTTAGCTACTTTCACCTATCCACTCGAAGTGTCAGTTGGAGTGGGTTACTGGCAGTGCCACTCCCTACAGGTGGCTAGATGTTTTCTTTTCTGTGGCACCTTGTTAGGCCAACATGAATATTCAAAAGTACCAGATGGCAAACACAGATCTGTGAATCGAACACCGATTGAGTAATTGTTCGTGGTGTTGGTGGCATGCATTACCCATTACAGGGCAGCGAGTGCAGACCTGGCGCTCATTGTGATCGAGGCTGCTGAGCTGCTACATCGGAGATCCACAGAAAGCTTTGTCGACGACTATCTGAAAGAACTGGACTTGGAGTCGTGCACACCGCTTCGTCTGGTCGTCCTCAACAAGCGAGACCTTTTGTCTGTGGACGAGGAAGCGGAGGTTCGGAAGCACCTGAAAGGCGTGCCCGTTGAAAGCTGCCTCACTTCCTGCAGCACTCAGCAGGGCATCGGTGACCTGGTGAAGGTGCTTACGAAGGAACTGGAGGCCCTGTGAGCAACTCATCCTTTTTTCTTTCTCATGACTGACTCACCTTTGTTTACAAGCGCCAAAAGTAACAACTAGCACAATCGAACATTTTTAAAGTTGTCTCTTGTCTCTTTGAATTTATTTTAGGGTGCTAGTTTGGTTGTATACGTGCAGCTATCAGCCAATACCCAATGTTTTACCCACAGCAAGCGAGCACCGACTAATTTGAGCTGCTGTGAACAGCTGTGTTGTTACACATCTGTGCGAGGGAAGAGCTCCGACACTGCTCTAATCTGAGCTATTAGTCGCTGGTTAATAATGCTTGATGTTATGAGCGTGTAGTGGAATGTGCAGCCATAGGCACATTTGGAATCAGGGCAACTGGACAGCAGCTCACAGGAACAGTCAACTGAGTGCTTGGAGGAATGCCTAGCCCAACATGAGGCATGAAAAAACTTTGATTGATTGTGGGGTTTAACACGCAGACACTAAGGAGGCAATGAGGCTTAGTAAAGCCTATCAAGCTTAGTAAAGCCTATGAAGTCAAAGTAGCTCCACACAAGCGCACTTGTGATGCTTCACCGACGTATTCAAGTAGAAAATCTAAGGCCAATTAAAGCTGGGAGAAGAGTCAGTGAAGTTAATATAGATTCCAAGGAAATAAAATCATCCGTAACTTTTATTGTAAAGTGTAAAACCAAGGTATGGGAAGCACTTTTTGTGGTGGGTGAACTAGCACAGCAGTCAGCAGCACGACCGCACATGTGCGATCGCCTTTTTTGCTTAAGGAATGCAGTCGCTAAAGATACCCAAGATATTCGGCGGGATTTGGGAGGCACTTACTGCACAAGCATTATTCAAGAATGAGTCATCTAAGCTGCTGGGAATGTCATCTGGGAATGAGTCATCTAAGCTGCTAAAGAAAAATATAAACAGGCTATACGATATATACTGCATATTTCTGCCCCCCCGACAGCGCGGCGGCTATGGCCAAGAGGTTCCAAGCACTGGGTGCAGTGTGTCACAATTAGCAAGTTCGAATCCACCGCTATAGGACTTTTTTCAGTTGATTTTTTGGTACTTAAGGTAATGTTTTCTATACTGAATTCGCCATTTTGCGCTGCAACCTTAATTGCTTCACAAGCGAGTTGGCAGACTGCCTGCAGACTGAAACTGATGTGTTGGCGAGTTCTTGTTGGCGTGGTTGACATAAGCACCGAATGCTTGTGGGCACAGTGCAAAATCGGCCACTCTTGGCCTGGTGCGATCGCATCTCTTACAACACAGGGACAAGTCGGGAAGGCTCCAAAGGTGGGGGCGAAGCGCCTCGCAGTTGAGAGTCTCCGATGGTGCAGAGGACGTTCAGCCACTGCGTACGCCTTGGCTAGTGAACCTTACGATTCTAAGCAATGCTGGCAGGCTTATCTGACGCATTCTACAGCCAGCAACATGGCAGAAGTGCAGCATGCCGATTCCAGAGATACCAAGAATTCCCAGCCAATGATAACATTGGATGCCAAGCATGTTGCTGCACAGAACTGAAACCGAAACTGGTTTAAATTCCACTTATGGACATCGGCCAATCACATCACATCTCGAATACGCGTCACCGCTGTTAGTTGTTGCGGCTGCCGCAAATGTCGCGCGATATTTTTTTCTTCTTTCAGGCTTTATAGCCAGTCATGCAACGCAAACAAAAACAGAAGTTTGACAAATTCACTTCGGTGTCCCTTTAAGTTTGTGAAGGAGCATACATCGTGTCAGACATTTCTGGCTCCTCTGTTTTCTTCGTTTCCTAGCCACTAGGCAGTCTAGCTATGCACAACAGACAAAAGAAAAGGTGATACATCCCTAGCAGTTGCCCATGCTGTGCCATGCATTAGAGCACTAACACAACAAAAGATGAAGTGTTGTGCACCTGTTGTCTCTTCAGGTGTGGCAAGCCAGCGGAATCCAGCCCAGTTCTGACCCAAGCAAGGCACAGAACACATTTGGAGCAGTGCTTGAAACACCTCCAGCAATTCAGCGCCCGGGTGCGAGATGACTGTGTCATTGGTGCTGAACACCTGAGGATTGCACTGACCCACATTGGGAAAATAACAGGCCGTGTGTTCACAGAGGAAATACTTGACGTCATATTCAGAGACTTTTGTATAGGGAAATAAATAGACGTGCCAGTCAAAAGGCATTGGTCACTGTTGATTAAAAACAAGAAAAAAAAAATTGCATTTTGTACCTTTTATGCGTGCTACGTCTGTTTTTCAGATGCCCTCCAAAAAGTAGCCCTAGCGGCATTCCAAGCTGCAACTCAACTTTTATGCTTTCTTAAGCAAGGATCTCTCTAGACGCACATTGCCAATATGATTTTTGCACATTGCATAGAAAAAAATTGCAGTGTCTTTATCTGCGAAAAGAAATGCCATTTTGTAAACCCCATAAATATGCTGCAAATGATCAAGTGCAACATTTTTTCGTCATTAAACATGCAAAGTGCAGTATCACTCGTGCGTGAAGTGCAAGGCTTCTCAGGTAACAAAGCAAGTTCAATCTGCCGGTTTCTTCACTCTGTCCGAGGTCATTGTCGTCACGGGAGGTGCATTCATTGGCTAGCTGGTTGTACATTAGTTCACACATTTTCCTACGTCTGTGTTTCCCCTTTTTTTGTTTAGTCCTAAAACTAGCTCGATTTACCAACATGCATAAAGGACATTCACAATGCATGAAGCTGAAGAAGAGTAAAATAGAGGGGGAGGAGGGCCAGTTACAATAATCAACATGCAGCTCTGCACATAATTTCATCAGCCTGAATTGCTTCATGACACTGATGTAGCTAGCTTTTCATTTGCTTGGAGACAAAAGAGCAAGGACCGAAACCAGCGCTGAATCACAAATAACTCCACGAACACGCAATGCTTCCATAACGCACTGGTTGTAGGCCAACAATCTGTACTCCCTAAACAATACAGCTGCTACATCGATGCACATTTTATAGCCCATTAAAATTGCTTCAGAGCCTTCAGAGATTGAATTACCAATCGTGCACTCAAGCCTCTTTGCCTCTGTCATGAAAAAACCTTCTTTGATGTATGAGGAGCAAACAAAAAAAGGTGCTTTGTGAATTTTAGTGCAACTGGAGACCTGAAATACAGCCTTTCCTGAACTTCCTGGTTGCCTCAATTACTCCCTGTTCCAGGTACACCACACAACACAGAAAAGCAAACTTTTTTTTACCACGGTATTCTTATAGACATTTAGCTACCTAAACAGCTATCCTCGTGCGCCCAGGTTTCGTATGCGCATAAAAGTGTGCATGAAGGTTTTACTTTTTAGTGTTTCGTAAACTTCAAGCCAGCATTCTTTCGGAAGGGTGTTCGAAACAGTAGTCACACAAATGTAACTCGAAATTTTTTTCCCAATTCATTTACAAGACAGTTTCTATATTACAAAGCACACATCAAAGATGCTTTTCCTGTGTTTATTGCAACATGTGAGAGCAACCCATACTTACTACGTGTTGCCTGCACTCGCCAGTGCAAGCATTAAGAAGACAAATAAAACCATAGTGGCAACTTAATCTCACAGGTTTTTATTATATACAAAATTTGCTTGCTTTATACAACATCACAGCTCCAAAGCTGTAAATTTAGTGACGGAGTGGTAGCACAAAAAGTGTTCTGAAGGGTTCACCAGTACTCGAGAAAGATTTAGACCACCCATCTTGTTTAATTTTTTCTTATTGTTTATGCAGCTTGCAGCAATTCGGTTTGCTTCTCAAAAAGGAAAAGGAAATGCTGGAAAAGGGTATTCGCTTTTTCACAAAAAGGTGAAATAATTTATTTTGCCCACAAATTATGCACACTGTAAGGTAATCAGAACTGGCAATTTTTTTCATTCTGGGAATATTCATAACATTTGCAAAAATTCATGTTGCACCAGAAAATGCATCCACAACATTCCCCCATAAACATGAAGGATGAAAGGTTAATAGAAACCGCTTAAAACTGGTGCCAAAATAGATAATGGCACTTGAAAATTTGCGCGTTTACTGGTGAGTTGTCTTAACAATTCCTGCGGTGGCTATATACAAAATCTTTGGGCCTTGCAGAACCCCCCTAAAAATTCAACTGTTTAGCATATCTATTTTGAAATTCTGCCACAGCTTTCAAAGAAGCTAGTGTAGCTACTTGAAGATGCTGGGACCTTTCAACAAGCAGCATATGAAAAATCACGTTTACTATACATGGTAGAACATCTAGATTCAACACTATTTTGAAACAGGTCGTTTCACACAATGACTTAATACCAAATGATATTCGTAAATGGAGCTTCTGACTAGGTGACAACAGTGCACACCAGCAAACGGCTAGAGATTTAGTCGGACCAAACTTTTCAGCATCTGACAGTGGCGAAACTCGGCAGAGCTCAGATAAATTGTTTTTTGTGAACTACGTTAGACATGGCTTTCCAGGAAGTGCCTTCAAGAATAGCAAAAAGGTCACGCTGCTTGCTGTACACAGCGTATGGTCCGATTTCAACAAAACCAGGAATTGAACCGTGGATTCGTGGCACTCCACAGAACAGTGCTGCAGTATGCCCATTCCCCAGTCGGAATGCGGCGCGGACTAGAGTCACGAGATGTACAGGGAGCCGTCGGCAGGCCCCAGGTAACCGGCGGCCACCAGGACCACGTCTACCAGGGTCCAGACGCCCAGGCCCCCGAAGCTGAAGAGCTTGCCAATGCCCTCCTGCCACATGCCCAGGTAGAAGCGGTCCGCACCAAAGCCACCGAGCACGATGCTGAAAAAGTCAGAGCAGATGGTCGGGCGATGGTTGAAGGCCAACTGCAGTCAAAATTTTAACCTCTTGAAAACACTATTTCCGCATAGTCTGCCGAAAAAGAAAGCAAGATGCAAAATACAACGGCTGAAATACGCGCGTGGATGCTGCAAGCGGTCAGCAAAAATCGGCGATTTGAAACCGAAATCGAGATGAGTGTGGCCATTAAAATGACGCTGCAGCCAAACAGCAAGCCTGCGCGCAAGCTCTATGCGTGCACGGGGCAGCAAATGGGTGAAGTGTTCACAGCAGAGCTCGACCGGTTCTCCAGCTGCGTGGCTGGCCAGAGGAAGGAGCCCCCCGTTAGCTGGAGTGTCACAGGCTCGTCATGAGGTCTCTTTTTTTTTGCCTGCTCAGAGCAGCTCTGAGCAGTTCCAGGCAGCCCAAAACTGCTCCCGCCATAGATGTTATATGGGCAAATAAAATACAGAGCTGCTTGGAGCTGCTCAGAGCTGCTTTGAGCAGGCAAAAAAAAGAGACCAATGGCTGTTTACGAGATCCGCCGGCAGGAGCAGCGTGGTCTGCGGCGGAGCTTTTTTAAACGCTTCTGACTGATTAACGAGGCATTTCACTGGGCTACCACTCGTGTCGCAGCTGATTTGGTAGCACTTACTACACACTAAAAATAAATTTGGTCGAGGTGAAATTTGAGTGCAGTTGGCCTTTAATTAATTCCTCCTTCCAAGGGAGTGATAAGAGCACAGAACATGACAGCAGGTGCGGGAGTATGTATTCATACACGTTCAAGCAGTTCCTCTCTAAAGAGCGGACGCACACCATTTCAGGGAAGGGATTGTGATGCCGCTACTGCCACTGCACGCCATGAGGTGCAGGATCGTGCACCAGTTACTCTCTCTCAAGGGGAAAACGACTGTCCTTGTGCATCCTTCTGCCCCTCACTGCAGTCAGGAGCAAATCACAACGATGCACTATTTTGGCCAACCACACGTGGTGACAATTTTAGAGCTTGCCTGTGCAGGCCTAACAGGCAGTGCTCGACTTACGCCCCGAATGCCTGCCATCCTGGTAGCTAGCAACCAAAGTGATGAGCGAAACCAAAACTAAACAAAGTGCTTACAATCACACAAGTTCATGTGTAATGAAACAGCAGTGGTATGTGGCCAGCTGCCACACCTCAGCTCATAGTCCCTTTCACTGTTGCTAACCGGTTGGGGAGAAATGTGCCAGATAGCGCCTGATGGTCGGAATAAGGTAACTCTGGTTCCGCTTTTGTCTTGAAGTGGAACCAGTGGTAAATTTAGGTGCCCCCTAGTAACAAATCAGTAGCACAGTGCCTGTTTCTGGATAATGCAATGTTGGAAAGCACAGAATGCACGTTGACCACACAACACAGAGGAAGATTAAAGTATGGCAACAGCAAATTGAGTGCGACGAGGCGGCAGCGCGAGGAGTGAAGCGGAGAAGGAGCTTAAAAACAGAATGTGAATTTATTTATTGTTGTAATTCAATCTGTTGCAGGTACATCAATTGCATCAATGCATATTTTTAAATAATATGGGTGAAGGAGGTAGCAATGGAACACAAAAAAATATTTTTGACAATTTTTTTTTACTTTGTTTTTTCAAAGCAGGGGCAATATTGTGAGTAATATAGACTTTAGCTGGTTGCTCATTCAATGCTAACGGCGGCACTGGGTTCTTCCATCTGCTGTCATGCAATACTTCAATGCAGCCACTTCCCATTACTACCGTATCTGTTCTGTGCAAAGAATGGCACTACACGTCAAGTAATAGCTGAATTGGGCTGATCAGAGTGTTGTGCTAAAGTTAATGACCGCAAACAAGTCATGAATGTGATCTTTGCCATCTTCCACTCATACCCACGCAAAGCAAAGTAAGTTGACCAAGTTGAACTAACCTGTTAAAAAGTGTTAGGTGCTAATTACACATGACCAATTACTACTGCAAACTCAAGCAAACATTACATCTATTAGTACGAAGGAAACTGCCTCGTTTTGGCACAGCCTACTGCATCTGCAAACGAGTGCAACAATGAAAGCCAGACTCAACAGCAATGCATACGATTGCACGTGTCAAGCTTGGCGCCATTTCAAAGGCCGCACATATTGACGTTTTTGTTTCGACACACCTAGACTTCAGAGATCGGTTTGCAGAGCGATGCAAACACATCTGTGGTTGCATGACTGTTGCCATTTTTAACACGTAATCAAGTATGGCTGAGCACGTATGCTGTGTGGAGAAGCCAACTTTTTGCACGGATACAAAGGTCTGCACGAGAAGATGTAGGAGGGGTTTTGTTTTCATGGAGGCCTTCACGGGCACTGTTTGAGATCCCCTGCCCTAGCCTACAAATCAAGAGCCTGATGGATGCGACACCTATGGTCACTTTTCCCAAGCATATCTGTTTTCATAAGTCCCACTTCCTTGATGTGCCCGCACATCATGCCTTCGGTTTCAGTGGTCTGGGTTTGACAAGTGAAACATATAATGCCCCGCGTTCGGCATTTAATTTCATGGTGCAAGGTGCTTTGTGCACAATGCAGAAATCCCAACCAACCATAATTGTTTAAACTACACAAACAATGCAAGTGGTGCAATTCACTGAGTGCTGTGCATTTCTGTATAGAAACAAGGTGAACACCGTACACACCTGAGCACAAGTGCTGTCCACCAGCTATAGCCCCTGGTCCAATTGCAGAGCAGATTTTTGTGAAACTGCCTCCTGCCTGGAATCGAATAAAATTATTACCAGACTCATCCACCACAACAATGTCAATGGAATGGAAGTTTCCATAAGAAGAACGTACACACCAATGAGGCCCCTTGAAAGCAAAGCAACGAGCAATACCATGCCTAAGTATCTGTTCTACCTCATTGTAAACATTCTTTTCTGCCAGCACTCTCTCACTCTGCTTTTCTCCCAGCTCTTTGGTTTTCTTCATAACAAACATTTGTAGAGATACTAAGACATATCTAATTTGGAGTGCTTTAAAGGAGTATAAACAATTTATTGTACAATCGCATTAACCATACAGAGCGGCCCGTACAATTTCAATTTTTACCACATACAGTACACCAGTGTCGAACAGAAGTTCCTTGAAAGCAGCTTTCAAGTCATTAGGATTTACAAAAGGCTAATCAATGATTGAACACAACATTATGTAGACAGAACTTCTGATTAAGCTCAAAACAAATCACCTCAGCTTCCACCCTTCCAAATGAAACTCCACTGTGCTCATTTTCCCCCACCTTGATCTACGGGCTCCACCTCCTCCAGCTACTACAGGAGCAAGACTCTTCTGGCGTGGCCGCTTACCTAGGCAGAGGACATCTGGGCGAACATTGCAGGTTGCAATGTAGCGCTGCCGGGGTGTACTGTTCACCTGGCAGGAACTGTTGTGGTCGCACGTGTGTTCGCTGCTTGGCGTCTGGTAGCAGTACCGGCACATCATCTTGCGCTCAAAGGGTCCGGACCTATCCTGCATTCCCAACAGCTCCCAGTTACTGCTCATCCCTTGAGCCTGGTGCCCCTGTCTCAATATCGACAGTTTGCAGACAGTAACATGCGCAATGGTCAGCTAGCAAAGCTGTCCGGCAAATAAGAACAAACAAACGTGGTAACGCAAAACCCTTAAATCTGTGTGTTTCATGGAATGCGTGACGTACGGAAAACCGTTGTGAGGTACGCAGACTCGCACAGAAAAATCGCACAGAAAATCGGAGTGCGTTCCAGAGGAGGTCACCTCTATGTTTTGTGCTAAAAAAAGATTTGCTGGTCAACCACTTTCACAGAGTGCAACGGCTTTTTTTTTCGCTGTGTCTAAAGGTACGTCAGACGTACCCCGATCCCAGAATCTAAAGGTACGTCGGACGTATCCCGACCCCAGTGGCTAAAGATACACCGAAAATATTATGGTACATCGGACTAAAGTCCGTGCTCCGATGAAGGGGCTTCACGTCAGACGTGCCCGATACCTAGTGGCTAAAGAAAGGTGCGGCGGACTTGGCCAGTGGATGACAGTACAGTCCAGTCGGACGCACCCACAGGCCACAGATGTATTCTGAGGTTGTGCTATGAGGTTCCCTCTGGAAATGCAAATCCGGTGCCACAAAGGAAGAGCCTCTCGTGTGGTCTCATGCGATTCACACTGGATGATATTGCCATAATGCAGGGGTGCTTAATATAGGAAATTTACCGCTGGGATATTGGTCGCACAATTGTTCATCTTGTTGGCCGTCTGTTACAACATGCTACTCTGTCTAGCATCATGGCAACGAGACACCACCTCGAACTTGGGATGTGAAGTTCTAGGTTCGAATTGTCCTTCCCAGTTTTTTTTTACCAAGACAACAGACATTGCTACGTATTTTTGCATCACTTTTAGATGATGGACTGAAGTAATATGTATTGCGCTGCTTTCATTACACAAAACACCGCACCAATCACTCGATTATTGGACACAGGGTGAACAAAATGCGGTTTAAATTGCTAGAATTCAGCCAGCCAGTCACTCCGCTAAGGAGTAATTGTAGGACAGGCTTATCACAAACTCACTACAAAAGAGTAAAGAAAAGTTAAATTAATTGCAGTGCGCACAGAGTGAATTTTTTCACAGTTGTGGGTTGTGCCGCTGCAAAACACTGCTTTGGCTGGTCGAGGAAGCATAGACTTTATGAAAGCAATACAGACATAGCTCACAAGCTGCACATGGGTCCTCTTTTTTTCGCGCCGTGAGCGGGGGGAAACTTGAGAGAGTGGCGGCTGGCACCTCGGTAGGTCCATCATCTGAAGATGATGCAAAAATGCATAGCAATGTCGGTTGTCTTCGTAAAAAAAAAAATAAGAAGAAGAAGAAAACTGGGGAAGGGGAATTCGAACCTAGAACTTCAGATGCCAAGTTCGAGGCGGTGTCTTGTTGCCATGATGCTAGACAGAGTCACGTGTAGTAACAGACGGCCAACAAGATGAACAATCGTGCGACCAATATCCCAGCGGTAAATTTCCTATATTAGGCACCCCTGCATTATGACAATCTTGTCCAGTGTGAGTCGCATGAGACCACACGAGAGGCTCTTCCTCCGAGGCACCGGATTTGCATTTCCAGAGGGAATCACAACCCCAGAATATATCTGCGGCCTGCGGGTGGGTCCGACTGGCCTGTACTGTCATCCACCGGCTAAGTCCACCGTATCTTTCTTTAGCCTCTAGGTATGGGGCATGTCCGATATAAGTCCCTTCATCGGAGAACGGACTTTAGTCCTACGTACCATAATATTTTCGGGGTCGGCGTACGTCCGACGTATCTTTAGCCTCTCGCTATCGGGGTACGTCCGACGTACCTTTAGATTTTGAGATCGGCATACGTCTGACGTATCTTCAGCCGCTGGGGCTGGGATACGTCCGACATACCTTTAAACACAGCGGGTTTTTTTTTTTTTTTTTTTTTTTTTAACGAATTGCCACGTTATGCACAGAACGGCTGCAACAGTCGAAGCGTCTCGGTGTAGCCCCGCTGCATTCCCTCGCTACAAGTTCCATGTGCGACTCACCACACACTTGATTCCGTGCTTGGGTTGGCACATAACGGCTACCTCTTCACCGTACACGCAGGAATAATTGAACTTGCACGTAAGGCATTCGGCGTTGAGCCTGCTGCAGGGCACATCCGAAGGACAGCTCTCATGGCCTGGATCGCGAACCAGAGGCCTTGATTCGAGTTCCTGCCTGCAGGACAAACGTCACGTTAGCCTCAACGAAGGGACGTAACAAGCGCTTTCAAGGCGAAAGCGAATCCAACGTACGACACTGACTGGGGAATCTCTCCGATGCTGTAGATCAAGTCTCCCTTGCTCCGATAGACTCGGGAAACCGCACTCTCATTAGGGAAGATCAATCGATGAGCGCCTCCATTTGAAGGGCGCTTGAGGACTCCAGCTATGTCGCCAAATATCTCGGACTCTGCAGTTCGCAAAAGAGAATCGGTTTACACGGGGCAACGTAGCAAGGCGCCGCATAACTAAATCATGATGACTCTGCATGATTAGTAGCAGTTGGAACGAGGCACTTACCTTCTTGTACAGACCCTGTACACATGCAGAACGAAAGAACAATGAAGTAAGACGCAAATAAAGCTTGTGGTCCCAAACGTAGAATTTCTGACACGTCCAGAACCACCATTCTTGTTTACCCATTGATGCCAGAATCTCATCTCGAAACCATAGAAATCGCTACAAAACCCAGTCCAAACCTACCACCCTATTACACTGACACTCATTACATTACACTTATCATTCTGCAAGGACAGTTTATTTTTTCTACGATAGCGGTTTTCTTTCTAAACAAGAAAAAAAATACAAGCTGTAGTGGTCAGAAATTTAGGTGTGACGTCATGACAACCGTTTGATGACGTCACTTCAAAGCCGCGCGCGTCTTTCGTAACACTGAAGTCGCGCTTTCAAGTCGCGTTGCGACTGACGTTTTGGTTTCTCTAGTTTCATCAGTTCCAGTGAAGTAAAATAATTTTCAACTGTGCATAATATCGCAGTAAATCACCTGAGGTGGGTTACAAGGCCCTAGCTAACCTGTGCCGTTCACAAAGCCGTGCATAGAGTTTCCGCTATCTTCCTTTATCGCTGCATGAAGAAGCTGACTGCTGCAAAACAGAGATCTGACGTATGCGGTGGTACATGCATATAGAGTTTCTTAGTAAATTGTAAGAAACTCTATGGCATGGAGTATGCATGACCGATAAGCTTCAACGGCCATTTCCGTTTTGATGGTTGAGCGAAGCTACCGACACGCTTTCTGTTTGGGCTCGATGGGTTCTTTTCCTAGTCTTCTTTTTCTTGAATTTAACATACGTGTTAAATTCAACTTGTTTTGCCAGGCACACTGTGCCGTTAAATGAACCTGAGCCAGGTGCACTGTGCCGTAAAATTAAGTTAAATGTGTAAACAACTCAGACCAGTATGGTAAACTGCGTACTTTTACAACAGCAGCAGTCGGCTCATAACGAACAAAACAACGGGAATTTTTAAGGCAGTTGGATTCTTCGTAATTGAAGTATCAAGGGTCTTTGCGGTCCCAAAAGCAGCCGCCCGGAGCGGAGATCATATGTGGTTGCAGCGTAACCGCCTTGGGAATGTCGCTGTGACAGTGCATTTTCGCTCATACCCCGGGCATTCCCTGAAGGTGACATCGACCCGGACCAGGCTGTGCAACCCGTACCCCACGCTACTATGACATCCTGCGCCATTACCGCCTAATACGCCGCGTATACACTCCCCCTTCCCTACCCCAATCTCACCAAGAAAGAAAAGACCACTTTCCGCCGCATAAAAACACTTTCCCCCATGAAACACGCCTCACCTCGTGTTCCCAACTCCGTGTAACTCAACATGCGGCTACTGCCCCACACCATCCACCCTGTGCTACATAACATGGGGATGCACTAACGCCCAATTCCTCCCCTCCAAACAGACACCTGCAATTGGAGGGCACAATGACCGGCTATCGGCTGGAGTACCAGACGGTCTGGTCTTTCGGCCTCGCAGTGCGGTGGGGTCCACGGACCACGGGGTACTGAGCTGAGGTACTCCACACACAGGGGCGACGGCTCCAACCACCACACCGTTTGTTTAACACTACAAAGTTTGTTGCTCATACTGCACGCCTCTCTTTAGCTATGTTTTAGGAGCTCTATAAATCCAATACGATGTCCGTATTCCAAAATATTCGATTCGATTCACAGTCAGTTTTTTTTTTTTATGTTCGTATTCGGTTCGCTGCCCCGCCGAACAAACACCATTGTCACTCGCACACATCTGCTTGCAAGACTGGCCCAGCAATGCGCTCGCCGATTAAACTGGGCCTGTACGTACAGCGCGATGAAACTCGCGCGCGGGCGCTGGAAAAGGGGTTTATGTCATCAAGCCATTAACGCTCACGCCGCGGGGTTCTCTGGTCACAAACTACTGCTACGTGTATAGTCGTAGCATGCAGAGCCAATTCATACTTTAAAAAAAGTCAAACTAACGATCAACAGCGGCGCCTACTCTATGTGCGCAATTAACCCAACCTCGCACCCCTTGAGCACAAACAATTTTCTTCCTCTTCTCAGCTTGTTGTTATATAGTTCTTTTTTGGAGTCAGTGCAAATGGTCCGCAGCTTTCGCTCGATAAGCGCTCTCTGCAGACGCTTGGCTCAGCCCTCTTGCGCAACGTGTGTGTAAGAGCCCTGGCCTTGTAAACAAAATAAACCCCGTCACGGTGCCGGGTGAAAGCTGAAAGCTGACGCCAGTGGCCACCAAGCGATCTTGTCTTTCCTCTTCCGCCAATTGTTTCGTAGAGCAATCACTATAGGCGCCGTGCTCGCATGCAGCTGGACGCGCCCACAGACAGTTGGCGTGGCAGGCGAAGTTCACGGGACGCTCGACAAACTAACAAACAAAAAAGGCCTGAGTTCTTTAAATCCGCAAGTGGTGGTGAAAGCGATCTTTGAAGTCCAGAAGAAGAAATGCTGTCACGGAGGAACGGCTTGGAGATGGTAGCAGCGCTTCTCATCGTCCTCGTGGGCGGTACCTCCGGCCGGCAACAGGAAGAGCTTGTCCCGCTCGACTGGCAGATTTTGTCCGCTTTGGAAGCGACCGTTGATGCTCTTGGGTCAAGAATGCACATGATGTACGTGGATGGTGCAGTCGGCCTGCGCTTTGCCGACGGTGAGTGGCGTTCCAGCGATGTATTTTGTTTTTGCCCGCCGTATCGTTTCGCAATTCAAGAACTGCAGCGAATATTCCATGCCAGCTTAAACGACTGCGCTACCGAATAACGCTGCATTTAAGCTTGACCAACTATGAATTAAGCGCGGTGGACGCTTTAAATACGTTGTTGTGACGGCTTTTGAGGGCCGACTTGCGGCTCAATTGTCAAAGGCATCGGGATTAAGTTGGCAACGAATTAAGTTGCACGCGAGCTGGAATCACGCTGGCGCAGTCAGTCAGTGTTACTTGCTTGGTCCTGTCGTGGACACCAGTTTAATTGATTGTCGCCTGCTGGAGCGTACCAGTGTATATGACGAGCGAATCGTCCACCGTCATAGATGCGTGGGGTCGGTCTTTGATGTCCAGGATTCTCCGGTGGCAGCGAAGCGAGGGAGTCGGACTCTCGAATTCACAACAAACAACTTTCTGTCCCGGGTCGGCAGACGATAAATACAAGCGCAAGTCATAACCCCGGCAGAACTGGCTACGTAAACACAGTATAACTGAAGAGAGAGAAATACAAATCCAAACAACACGCTGAGAATGCGGATAGACATTGCAACTCTACACTATGTACAAGTTAACAGCACTACACAGGACGCCATACAGTCTTAGCAACTATTTCTTAGAACATATAGACCGCTCTATCGGGCGAGGGGGAAACGTACTCTCGCACTCAGCGGTCGCGGTGCGCGGGCCGCCTTTCCCCCTCTCTGGAGTGTGCGCGCCGATCACGGCGGGCGGGGCGCGGCTGCTCCTTTTCCTTGACTACGCTTTGTAGGCATCGCGCGTGCAGGTTTACCACTAATTTACGCATTGTTTTAATAAAATGATGCTAATAAATGAGCCAGACTAGCAGCTTGCAAGTTGCGCATTTGAAAGCATACAAGATTTTTGGCTATTTTGTTGTGCTGAGCTCTTTCGGTACACCTACTTCAGAGTATAGTGGCAAAAAATTCTTCTACCTTCTTTCCAAACTAAAATGGGTCACTGAAACTTGTCTGCGCCGCAGATGGTATTAATTCCATCTCCCCTGTCGCTGCGGTCACATTGCGGCATACCCAAGTAATACGTGGGCAGGCCTTGGCGATTTTCAGGGACTACTATCTGCCTAGGTTGTCCCTTTCCCCAGCCAATCTGAGGGGAAGGGTGGAGGGAGGCTAGTGAAGGGGATTCCGCCTCCCTTCTTTCCCCATCCCCGACTGGCGCAGAATAAAGTTGTTCACTAACTCACTCCAGCCAAGAGTTCAGTCTATTACCCAAATGTGATGTCTCTTTGTCGGCAACATCAAACCAAGCAACGCAAAAGCGAACGCTTGCCTGGTTGCCCAATGGCGGACGCTTAATAAGCCCTTAATGGCACTCTCCAGGAGCTGTGTTGTTTATTTTATTTATGTTGTACATTAGTTGCACGGCTTATTGTGCTGCAGAGCAGCTTTAAATTCTAGAGAGAGGCAGTTTTGTTTATAGTTGGCGGCTGTGGTGGCTGAGGGTGAGGAGTGCAATTGATAAGATTTAATAAAAACTATGTAATATGCCAAATACTTACTAAGCTCACCCAAAACTACCTACCCTGCAGTGATATGAAGCCAGAAGTCTGTCACACTGACACGCGCTTCTGTTTGTTGACCATGGGCGCCGAGCGTGTCACGGTTAGATCGTTTTAACAAACATCAGTTCTTGCAGTAAAGCGATCAAAATACCCGCTATACGTGATCCACCGACACACACACGCAAACAAAAAAAAAATTGTGACGAAGTATTGCAAACATACGTTTGAGAGGGCATCGTTTACCCACCGTATACCACGCTACCTCGAAGCGAATTTCAGCCCCACCGCCACCCAAAAGGCCGCCAATTTAGGCCAGATCGCTTAAACTGGTCCTATGCAACAACTTTTCCACTTAAAATATATTAGGGAAAAAAACGTACAGCGCGCTACAACGAGAAATTCACCGAGCCGCCGCTGGCGCCCATGCGCCGTGGAGCCAACGCCCAATCCAGCAAATCGGCCAGCTAACAGAGGGCCCTAACAGCAGCTTTCACAGACGGCGGTGCATATAGTCAAACCCGTTTATAGCGAATTGCAATATGCACCGCGATTAGTTCGATATATCCAATAGTTCGATATAGCCGAACCCGCCTATAACGAACTTATCGTTACAAGTTCGCAATCCGCGGGAGCCCCCCTCCCCCTCCTCAACTCCACCATCCCTGCATGCATAAACGAACACAGTAAAGTAGCCGTTACCATACCCAAAATAATCCATTTATTGCAAGTATTAAAGCTACTTTCCGCCTAAACTGCCTACTTTGCAAAGAAAAAAGCGGTGATTTTTGTTTTCACTTTCGTTTTGGCGGCTTCAACTAGCATAGCATTCTCCACAGGAAACATTGTTTGCACCAGTTCGAGTCAGCGTCCTCAAAAATGTAAGAAGCATTGGCGGAGCACATTGACTGCCGAAAGTGCTTCATTATAAGGGTCGGACGCCTTTCACTCGCGACATCATCGGGAATGTGGGGGAGCTCTTCCCACAGCTCACCGAGGCTGCTGTCTTGGTCCGGACTCGCTGACTGCGCGGGTTCCGTCGTGAGCCCCGCGCGTCGGAAACAGTTACGTCATGTCGCTCCGTGCGAGGCGCAATGTCTAAGTCGCTACTCTTGCTCCGTGGTCGCGGCCAATCCACATCTCAATCGCCGCTCCGAGACCATGCATTTCGGCGGCCATTCTAGGCGCGCAGAGTTCGATATATCGGATGTGAACTTCGTTATAAGGAATATGTTTCCCATGTATTTCCGTAACTGAATTTTTTTTGTTCGATATATAGCATAATTCGCTCTATCCGGATTCGTTATAGCCGGGTTTGACTGTAGTCACCGATGATCGGCTGGGGATTTACTGGTGTCATTGCCTTGTGGTAGGCCCACCAAAGCTTCTGAGAAGAGCGCCTTCACATCCGCTGTTTAGCAAGGCCGATGTCCAGACTAGCTGCCTGTGAGGTGTCCGTGCGAGATCTTATATACTCTCCGTTTCCCGGGTGTCTTATGTTCTACACGTTTTGCGTCGTGCCGCCGATCACGTGCAGCGCACAGGTGGTCCGCGGTCTGCTATACATGTGACTGCGGCGTGTAAGATTCCACTCCTGTGTCGTTAGGCTTCTGAGGTTCCCGTTGGCATCATCAAACGCGTTGCCGACCGCAATCACGGCTTTAGGCAGCTGGACCGACTATGTTTAGTACACAGCTTTCTAAGCAGCCGCATACTCTACCAACTCCCTACATGCAAACCACCGACGCCCCAACACATAGCGTCATCATCGCCACCTCATCCGTATTCTTTATCCTCTCTTTATATCGTTCTGCCTTTCTCTCTCTATCTCGCTACTTTATCCTGTTGCTCCCCCTCTACTTCCCTTCCCCCTCACTGGGTTGTATGTAGGTGAGCTCCCTGCCGAGATCAAAATATCCCCAGTGCACTTCCTTTCCTTTCCTTTTCCCACAAACCATCACCAGAACAACAACCACCACCTCATCCGCGGCTGGAGAAACGGCCATTGCCCTTGCACTCTGCCAGAGTCCCACCCTAAACACCATTCAATCAGACTCGCAGCAGGCCACCCGTCAAAGGTTTTGTATCCCCTATAGCCCTCAAGGCAGTACCAGATCTCCGAAGACCCCGACCGACCCCGTGCAACTGGTGTGTACCCTGGCCCACACAGCGAACGCACATATGCTCGAGCTCTTACTTCCCGGGCCACTGGCCTCTGAGCCTCTTCTCACCTTCAGGGAAATTGCTCTTCATTTCTCGTTGCCGCTTTGGGTCGCGCCTAGCAACACCTGCCGCTGCGACTCATGCACACATCAAGTGATACGACAGCTAACAATGTCTTTGCTACGATAGTGCAGGAAGTGGGCGCGGATTTTCTTTCTGCGCTTCAATCCGGGCAAATGTGAAGCCGAAGGGCAACAGAATGTTGTAAGACTCTGGAGGGTGCGAGCGCACATTGAGAGCTATATACTTCTTGAATATACCTTTCTTTGAGAGCAAACGTCTCTGCTGTCTGGTCTGCTGTTTCTGTCTGTATTCGATATTGAATTGCTTTGATTCCCTCTACTATATGTATCGCCTGTCTGGACCTTCATGGTTTTTGTTAATATTTAAAGATCGACTGCAGACGTTCCTCGACCTCCTGGCACCATCTGAGGCGTACACTGGCGACGGTGTTTTAAAGCCTTTGCCGGAAAGCTTCAAAATACGCCTTCATGACGTCAAGGTTCTCCAAATGAAAGCCGAGGAGCTAGCCGACAAAGCTGCCGAAGATGTCCTCAAGACCACGAACTTGGAAATGCGTAAGTCACTATTAAGGTTATCCATAACATTTCAGGTCCATCATGGTCGACCATGTCATGTTTTTCAAGACTGTTTCAGCGCAGCATCTCCTTTTCGCGTACGTGGCTTTCGCGTAGCGCTAGCACGAGCATTGGTCAGCAATACTTTGTTCGCATTCGGCTGAGGACTATATGGAATGAGCACGAATATTCAAACTTTGATGGCTGGTTGAATAAGCTGATTTGAGTTTGTGCCCTTCTGACCCCCTTCACGTGAACATACACGGTAGCTGCCAAAGCCACGCACAAATCATGGTGTGTACGTGTATAGTAAATAATGGCTGACGGAGGGTTCAACAAGACACTTGCACCCTCTCCATCGGAAAATAGCATACTCCTGGGACAGTGGGCGCTTTGTTGTCGTTTAAACAGCGAACCTGTTTAGCAATACGTTGATTCCGGCGTTTCACCTAACTCAGTATAAAGAAAATAAATCACCAGCACTGGCGGGATTCGAGCCTGTACCTGGTAGATGAACGGTGTTGGAGTAAGTCGTCTTACGCAATCGGCTACGAACGTGAGCTAGTAAACGATAGTCAAACGGCTTACTCACTTGTCTGTGACTGTAGGGGGAGGAATCGCGCCACCTTCTCGACACAGAACACGTGATAAGGTACACGTTGCACCTGCGGTCGCCAAGTTTATATGTGCGTGTTCCATTCATTCGTTCTGCTTCTTAGATTTGCTTCTTCTTCGCCGTTATAGCAACAAAGATGGAGTGAAGGTCATTGCGGCAGCAAAGAAGCAAATCGGCTGCAGTCGTGGTTTAAACCGTCGTGATGGTTGTGAAGGTTGCGTACAGCTTCGCTACCTTCAAGTCTTACGCGTTAGTGTGAGCTCCCTGCATTTTTTACAAAGAGGATCACGAGAAATCATGGTCAGAGTGGCACCATTGCAAGGCATCGCTGTAAACATCCCCGAAAACTTTGTGTCCGCGCACTACAGCCGGGTATAAACGTATTTCGAGTACAATCATTTTTTGTTGTTTTTGGCGATGCTGACGGAATTTTGTGGTTGACGTACCCCTAAAATCTGCGTTGTAGAGCGACATATGCCAGTGCAATGTGGTACTGGTGCTGTTCAAAGGCACCCAGAAAAGCTTTGTGAAGGTGGCAATTAAATGCATTCAGGTGGTAGAACACATAACGGCGGATTTTTGAGCCGAGTGTGAGCCCCATACGTTGTACGGATAATTTGTCAACGATTTTTGAAGATAACCTTTCTCAGCCGATGAGCGCGACGCCGCAGCGAGCCCATCGCTGCTGACGCAATGGCGAGGCGCCCCCTGATTCTCCCAATCGCCGGCGAGGTCGGCCGCCGGCAACGTCACTGTCATTGACTTCCGGCGGCTCTTCCCGCTTTCGGCCGTTAGGCTCCAGGTTGACGTTTAAAGGCGGAGTGTCGCTATACGGGTCGAAGCCCATATCCGCGCTCATTGTGAGGAGACGCTGTTTGAGATCCGGATCCATCAGGTGAACGATACGGATGATTGCAGACTGTGCAAAGGTAAAGGCGGGCCCGCAGCGATTGGCGCGTGCCTAGGCGCAGGAATGTAGCTAGCGCAGAACGGAAGTCGAGCGTCGCGATGTCACATGGCTATTCCCAGTGTTTCCAGCTGCTTTGAAAGAAGCAGAGAGGGAGGAGGAATTGACCGGCAAGGGGGGAGAGGTGCATTTAATTGCTTCTGGTGCAGCTAATACAGAATGTAGATCACTAATTCCAACGGCATTGCATCGCTATATTGGTGTTGCGCGGCAATACAGGCCTTTTGTAACTTTTACAAAAGGCTTTTCTGGGTCCCTTTAAAAGGAGAACTTTTTCACACAACGCCTGTCGTGCGCAGTGTCCCGAGGCGTGCTGCAGAACGACTTCTGGAGGTACGCGCCCATCGGAAGAAACGCTCAGCCCAGCGACAACGCGTCGGGCAGCGCTTCGCAGTACCAAATCTTCGAGGCGACCTCGGACAGGTGCATCACGCAGCTGTTCTCGCGCACCGGTTGCCGAGCCCTGGACAGCACGTGCTGGGAGGCCATGACCGGCGGACGCCACCACGGATACGCTCTCACGCACCAAATCCTCTTCCTCACCATCGCCCTGAAGGTAAGCACAAAGTTCAGATCCAGCGGGAAACCGCTTGTGGTGCGTACGTAAATAACGCCGCGGAGCAGCACGGTTCATTTCGTAAATGTATGGCCCCTTTTATAAAAGTACGGTGCAGCATCCCGGATGCCATTTCTACCGTCACCTTTGTTTTATTTTTTTGTTTGTTTGCAGTAATACCAACGCGGCACAAATGCGCAAACAAGACAGAGTTTGAGGCACAAAGACACTCGATTTAGTTGGTTAATGAGGTTTGCGAGTTTGTAGTTTTAAGCACAAAAATATATATTTCCATAAGTATTGCCTTTGTCGTGTACAAGAAGGTACGGTATTGACCCTCACCGGAACGTCCACGTCTGTCCCATAATGTGATATATACTCGTAGTCATAGGCGTGCGGAAAAGGGAGGGTGTGCCGGGGGGTGGGGGGGCGCCCCACTCTTATTCATCTTAAGGGGAGGGGCGCCAAATTTGCCCTATGCCTTTACTCAATCGAACCTGTCCCGTAAGTGTATGACCACGCGTAAGTTTTCACGATAATGGCAGCCGGCGAACCCTCACGTTACCTTCCAAAAGCTGTTTACTTCGTGGGAATCGCGGAGAACCACGGCCCGTGATCCCGAGCCGGCACGCGCTTCAGGAGAGACGCTTGTGCGCTGAAACCGGTCCGGCGCTCCGCTGTTCGTCTGCGCCCCCGAGAGATGGCACCACCGGTCCGTGAGGGCATAGGCATAGGCGCGCCGGCGGCGCGAACGTGTGCGCGGGGGAGACGAGGAGAGTCTCGCCAATCCTCCCTGTTCTGTGGTCTCGCCGGAGGCCCGGTCGGGGCAGGATTCGGCGGAACATTGCGGCGGTGGCGGATACATGTATCTCAGGTGGGAACCTTGTCGCGCGTCGTGAGTGCCTGCCTCCCGTTCGCGGTCACGACCCGGACGGCGTGATTCGTGAACGCCGTTGAGCCTTGTGCTCGCATGCTTTGGGAGTCCCCAAATAAACGGCTGTGCTTCGGCACTACTGTCTACTGTGTTCTCATATCGGCGAACCTCACTGGGCTGCCGTAGGCATGGAAGCCCGCGTGGTTGACACGCCAGGAGCTAGCGTCGTAACCTACCCCAGAGTGCTGGCAAGGTCCCCGAGGAATTCCTCATATCCCACAACTTTCAGCCCCGGAAAGGCCGTTGTCAAAAACACGTTATCACATAATTTTCATTTTTGCATCTATTGCGGAGCTTCTCGTAAATACGTGCGTAGCACCAAGCACCGATTAAGTTTATAAATTCTTATTATAAATTCTTATTATTATAATAATTTCTTTATTATATTAATAATAAAGCCACCTTATTACCTTATTATAAATTATTCTTATTATAAATTCTAAAGTCGGGAGTTGCAGGGGGAGTGGGGTGCGCTGCGGTAAGACTTCACCCCCCCCCCCCTAATCTAGAACCCTGCGCACGCCTATGCTCGTAGTTCGCGGCGGTAACATCGTAGTCTGTCTTCACGTTCTTCTTACAGCTCAACTGCACTGACGTAACAGAAGCGTACGGCCAACGCTACAATCAGCCGCTCGCAGACAGCATTCTGGCCTCCAAGTGCGACCAGGTGGCAGGGGAAGCCCAGACGTTGGCCGACGAAGGGTTTTCTTACTACCAGAGGGACCTCTTCCTCGAGCAGGGTAGGTAGCTTACAGTGCGAACGGGCCGACTGTCTCGCAACATAGTCAAGCTAATCAAGCATGAATGGTGCTAACGAGTTGTTCATCGTGTCGTGATGTTCTGAAGCTCACGAATTCGGTGAAACGCAAGGTTCGTTCGTTCTATATGTCTTTTCTTGGTCCACTCCTATCGTATTCGTAACCATTGAGTAACTCTGCTCGTAACCATCAAACCAGGTTGCTAATTTAAGGAGACTGTTCACGAATCTTCGTTAATGGCCAGAATTGTGGTACACCACCTCAAGCTTCGAAGAACTGACACCACGGGGCGTCCAGAGTTGACGATATTTTCCCCTCTTTCTTTCTTTCTCCCCCACGGCGCGAGGAGCAGGAACACTGGGCAAGCTTTTTCTCCATAGAAATTCCCCGAATTAGGAAAAAAAAAAATAGGAGGGGAGTCCTCACAAAAGGACCATGCATGGTCTCCAAGAACGTATGTCGTCTCAACCAACGTTACTAGAAATTCTAGTAACGTTGGTCTCAACACATGTCTTCACCAAGCGGGCCGCAGCCGCCGCCGCAGTTTGTTAGGCGAGCAGTGTGTGCTCCCCTGGACTATCGCCTGAGTCGCGAAGGCCGGCTATCCACCTTAAACCGCTTTTGCCGTGGTGTCATTGTTAACTTCGCTTTTGCCTAATGCCGAATAGTTTGGTACTCTGTTTATGACATATGAGGTGCTTTTCAGCGCAAAACCAGTGCGAAGAGAATGCTATTCTTTTAACAAGGCTTAGTATAGTTCTAGTATGGTTTTGGTACGGCATTTATACATGAATATAATGTTTGTTCATTCAAATTTTCTTTTAAACTCACGTTATTTAATAGTAAGTTAACATAAGATTAACATATACGCTACAGGTTCTCCGAAGATACAAAATTCAATTAAAGAAAAAAAACCTACGCCTAAACAAAAAGTGGGCATTTCACTCTGAATTTTCTCTTGAGCGTTGACGATGGTCAACCCTAAGAAAGGCATACATACACGCACACTTTTATTTTGATGCTGTTGATCTTGAAAATGCTGCCTAGTATTTATAGCTAATCTACTAAAAAAATCCCCATGCAAGTGATTAGACATGTAGCCTTGAGGACCAAGGTATGTTTTGGTCTTGCAAGTGGTACCTGTTGTTAAAGGGACGGGACACTAAAGGCTGAATGAAATTTTGTTTTAACTGAAAGATCATACGTTTCGTTGCACTCTCATCGTTTGTTCGACGAGCAACGATGCGTTATTTCCTGAGAAATACACAAAGAAAGCTGGCATTTCTCTCTCCCTCTTCCCCTTCATTTTTTCGTGACGTAGACATAGCGTCACAAAATAGGAGCGCGGCACCGGTGCGGTCTGGCATCAGTAGCTTTTACGTCACCAAACCATGGCTGACCACGGAGAACGTTTCTTTGACCGAGGAGGCTGGCTTTCACTTTTATTATATGTTACCGACCGAACCAGAAATGCTTTTCACCGCTCCAGCGGCCGTTGGGCCCGCCTGCGCCGGACACCTATAGTTCATACCACAAGCTGCATGAAGCACTGCGGAGGCTACATTGTTGTCAATAGAGCGCCCACTGAGGGCGCCTAACTCACTGCGAAGGAAAGCGAGAATAGGCGCCGGGGCTTTGCGGTTCCACCTGCCGAGAGGGGAGACTGAAATGTCCTTTCAAAACCCCCTTCATGGTGAATTAGGCGCCCCGAGTTGGCGCTCTATTGACAACAATGTAGCCTCCACAGTGCTGCATGCAGCTTGTGGTAATAGACTTAACGCCGGCCACGAACGAGGCAGCGACAAGCGCCATTTCAAATATCGCGCAAGAGCGGCTCAGCTCGTCTGGCGATCACGTCCAGCTCATATTCTCTTCTCTCACGCGGCATGCCAACCTTGCCTAAAATACACACTCGCTTCCCCCAGCTGTCTCGAGTAGTCTTCGTGGCCGGTAGAGCTGCGCGCACTATGCACGGATTATTTATCAACGGCCGCTCGCAGCAAGCCGAACAGCACAAGTTCGGATCGGTCGGGTAACCCTCTGCCGTAAGTACCCTAACCTTTTACGGGAGATAAAGATCGAGCCGAGCGCGGGCACGCGTAACCAATAGCAACATCCGCGCGCGGAGAACGGATTGGAAGCTCAGTTTGCCGTTCACCATGGTACGTTATTGACTTGGGGCGCTAATTGCGCACCAATGCTTTTTTTTTTAAACGAAACTGAAAGCATGATGGCTGACGAGCGTGAGGGAAGCAGATTGTCTCGCACTGTATAAAATCTGTTGTCTGCGCGTTTTTTTTTTAATTACGCCAGCTCACGGAAAGCGTTGATTTACATTTATTTCACGTGCTCAACCATTTCGGAGCTGTTTATTTTAGGAAAAACATTTATAGATGCTTCTCCAATGAGCTCTCGCCGTACAGAAATATTGTGACGTCACGTACCCGAAAGCGCGCGGGGCGTCGGCACCGGTTTTCACGTTTCTGGAACTTTCTGCCTTATTTAACAACTGCGATTTGCGACAATGGTGAATTTGTATTCCCGGCACCTTAATCTATCTGTAGGGCGCTATGTCGGGCGAGAGGAAGGAGCCTCAGGCAGGACGACCGTTCGTCGCAAGGCAAAACCAGATTCTATTTTTGTCAGCACCAGTGCGACCCCCGTGTCCTCGTGCGCTCGCGCGGCCACGCAGCCTGTGTCCATGTCCATCGGGCTGCTGCGCGAGGAGCGGCGCTCGATCCAGCGATGTCGCTGGAGCTGCCGCTACAGGGCTCCCCCCCAAGAGAGGAGCGGGAGTGACGAGCGAAAAAGTCATGCATGTTTCCAGTGGACGCGCCGAGGTCGTCTTGTTAAAGGGGGCAGAGCAGGTTCCAACGAAGTGACTTCGGGCGGCTCGAAGTACGCGGGCTTCAGGCGTTCGATTGCCACGGTGTCTGGAGAGCCGTTGATGTCCAGTACGAAAGTAGTCGAGTGACGTTGAACGACTGGATAGGGGCCGATGTAATGTGGGCGCAGTGGTCCTCGGACGGGTCCGTAGCGCACGAACACATGCGTGGCAGTTTTGAGGTCAGGGTGCGTGTAAGTCGTCGAGTTCTTTGCAAGGCGTGTGGGCTGAGGCCGAAGGTGTCGAAAAACCTCTCGTAGGTTATCAATGTATTCACTTGCAGGGACAGGTTGCGGAGACTCGTCGAACAAATCCGCTGGCAAACGCAGAGGTGTACCGTAGACGAGCTCAGCAGACGTGCACGAGAGGTCCACTTTGTACGCGCTCCGGATTCCGAGAAGCGTCAGTGGTAGCCGTTGGACCCACTCGGTGGGGCAGCCGTGTGCAGTGAGTGAAGCCTTGAGGTGTCGATGAAAGCGCTCCACAAGGCCGTTCGACTGCGGGTGGTACGCAGCTGTTCGCAGACGAGTCGTTCCGAGAAGACGCAGTAGTTCGGTGAACAGGGATGACTCGAACTGCCGGCCGCGATCGATGACAACGGTGGAAGGGCATCCGTAGCGCGACACCCAGGTAGACACAAAGGTTGAAGCTACTGTGGAGGCCGTGATGTCGGGAGGAGGGCAGGCTTCGGGCCAACGTGTGAACCGGTCAACACAGGTTAGAATGTACCGGTAACCTTGGCAAGGGGGTAGGGGGCCAACGATGTCAACGTGAACGACAGAAAAACGTTCATCGGGCCTGAGGAATGGCATGGCAGGGGGAACGGAATGGCGTTGGACTTTTGAACGCTGGCACGGCGTGCAGGCTCGTACCCAGTCTCGAATGTCAGCGTTCATACGGGGCCAAACGTAGCGGGACGCAATGAGCTTTTGAGATGCCCGAATGCCGGGGTGGGCCATGTTGTGTATGGCGTCAAACATGCGGCGACGATGTGAGGCAGGTAGGAAGGGTCGAGGAACACCTGTGGACGTGTCGCAGACGATGGTCACACCACGAAACGGTACATCTTCAAGGTTGAGTGCAGTAGGTGCTCCACGTAGACGGGAGAGCTCGTTGTCGTTGGCTTGCGTCGTAGCCAGTTCTTGTACGTCAAGCGGGTCGGTAACTGCTTCCAGCGTTCCTGGTGAAATAGCATTTACATCGTCCATGCGACTCAGTGTGTCTGCAGGGGAATTGGCCACACCACTGACGTGCTGGATGTCGGACGTGAACTCCGAGAGGTATGCTAGTTGACGCACCTCTCGTGGAGTGTAGAGGGTGTCAGGGCGGTTCAAGGCGAACGTGAGCGGCTTGTGATCAGTGAAGATCGTGAACGTGCGTCCTTCGAGGTGATGTTTGAAGTGACGAACAGCGAGGTACATGGCTAGCAGTTCGCGGCCGAAAACGCTATATCGTGTCTGAGCCGGAGTCATGCGCTTGGAGAAAAACGCTAGCGGTTCCCATGCACCTTAACTTGCTGCTGAAGGACAGCTCCGACGGCAGAACTTGACGCGTCGGTCATGAGTGCCAACGAAAAGTTCGGATTTGGATGAGCCAGCAGTGCAGCGTCGGCGAGAGCGCGTTTGATGGCCGTAAATGCCCTTTCAGCAGCATCGTCCCAATCAAGTGAAGTGGATGACCGTTTGGTGGAAAGCAGCCTGTCGAGAGGTTCGAGCAGCGTGGCACAGTTCCTAATGAAGCGGCGGTAGAAATTCACCAGCCCTAGGAACTGGCGGCGCTTTGTCACTGACGCTGGCTTGGGAAAGTCGATGATTGCGTGAACCTTGGCGGGGAGTGGACATATGCCAGTGGCGTCCAAACGATGACCAAGGAAATCGAGGGCAGTGGCACCAAACTCGCTCTTCGAGACGTTGATGACGATGCCGTGAACAGCGAGACGCTCGAAGAGAAGGCGAAGATGCTTCAGATGCTCTTCCAGGGATGTGCTGGCCCCCAGAATGTCGTCAACGTAGGCGTAGACGAACGGTAGCCCTCGTGTGACGGCATCAATGAAACGCTGGAATGTTTGTGCAGCGTTGCAAAGTCCAAATGGCATGCGCAGAAATTCGAACAGGCCGAATGGGGTTGTGATGGCAGTTTTGGGGATGTCTTCTTCTGCCACGGGAATCTGGTGGTAAGCACGAACCAAGTCTATCTTAGAGAATATCGTGGCCCCGTGGAGAGTGGCGGTGAAGTCTTGGAGGTTGGGTAACGGATAGCGGTCAGGAACGGTCTTGGTGTTCAAGGACCGGTAATCTCCGCAGGGGCGCCAGTCACCAGTTTTCTTGGGCACCATGTGCAGTGGTGATGCATGGTTACTGGATGATGGACGGATGACGCCCAGTTCCATCATGTGCTCGAATTCCGCTCGGGCGACTTTGAACTTGTCAGGCGCAAGCCGCCGTGGTCGAAAGAAAACGGGAGGGCCAGTGGTGATGATGTGATGACGGACGTCATGACGAACAGGCTGAGTCCAGTCAGGTGGTGCTGTCACGGTTGGGAAGTCCCGCAGCAAGGTGGCGAACGGTTCATCGGCAACTGTAGCACAGGATGGTGCTAGATTAGCGGCTGCAGCTGACACACCTTGCACTGAGAGGAGTGTGGTAGCATCAAGTAGACGCTGCCGCTTTAGGTCGACGAGAAGGCCATGTTTTGCGAGGAAGTCGGCACCGAGGATGGCGGTGCGAACGTCGGCGACGAGAAAAACCCACCGGAAAACTCGGCGGAGCCCCAGGTTTAGAGTTAGTGAGCGTTGCTTGTAGACGGGTATGCGCGTGCCGTTCACTGCTTGTAAATGCGAGGTGGCACGAGAAGCACGATCCGAGCGTGTAGCGGGCAAAACGCTAACCTGGGCACCGGTATCCACGAGAAACCTCTGTCCGGTGGTGCGGTCGGTGATGTGAAAGAGGCGACATTCCTGTGTTGGGCCGAGATCGCTTGTCGCCGTTAGCGGTCGGCCAGGCCGTTTCCCGTCCAGGTGCAGGGCAGACTGCTGTGGCGGGCATCAGCGCCGAAACGCCGGTGGTAGTAGCAAATGCCCGGGTTAGGCGATTCACTGCGTGGGCGCTCTGGGCGCCGTCGCTGCGACGACGAGCGACGGCGTTGACGGGAACGTTGCGGCGAGACATCGCGGCGTGTTGTGGCAACGATGATCTTCTCTAGACGATCGCAAAGGCTGTCGAGTCTAGATGAAGCGGCGGACTCACTGGACGCTGAAGCGGGGTTCCTGGGGCAGGGAGGAGACGGAGGCTTAGCCGATGCAACCGCGGCCACTTGAGAAAAGGGGGTGGCGACCTCCATGACTTTGTCTGCCAGCGCGGCGAGTGCCTGCAGGTCCATGGCTGCGGCAGTGGCGAGGACCATTTGGACGTTGGAAGGTAGGCGCTGAAGGAAGAGCTCACGCAGCAGTGTGTCATTCATGGCGTGAGAATGCGTGCCAAGGAGTTGCTTCATGTGCCGTAGCAGTTGGCTTGGCCTGCGGTCGCCGAGCTCCTCGGAGGAGAGAAGCTGCTGGATGCGCGTGCGTTCCGAAGCAGCTGTGCGCTCCAGGAGTGCAGCCTTGAGCTGGTCGTAAGGCGCTGCGGGGCGGGTATGGTTGAACGAAGTGAGGATGTCGGAGATCTCCTCTGCGGCTGTCGGCGGAAGGGCTCCGACGACGTGGAGAAATTTGGTTTCTTGAGAGGTGATCCGAGCTAGCTGGAATTGCGCCTCTGCTTGCAGAAACCAGGTCGTCGGGTGGCGCTCCCAGAATTGCGGAAGCCGAACGGTTCGCTTCCTTCACTCAACAGAATACCCTGGCTGAAATATGAGCGGCCTGCGACGCGAAGAACATAGTTCAATTGGATCGCATTTATCGCGCCGACGGAGCAGGGCGCGGAGCGGCACTCAGCAAATGGACATCAGCGTGACATCACTCCAGGAGAGGAAAAAGAAGTGACGCGACAGCGCTCGTCAAAAACTCGTGACGTCACTTCACGCGCGCGGCCCCACGAGCGGCGAGCGGGCGCAACACCCTCTCAAGTGGGCGCCGGTGACGTCCGCACAAAGCGGTGAGGTCAAACCGGGAGGCTGTCATATGCGCCGTTCGGGATGAAAGCGCGGGAATTTGAAACAAACGATTTTCAGGTCGTTCAATGTAATTAACTATCGCGCGCTGAAGTATTTGAAGTGCTGTTTCAGGTTTGCCAGACCATTAAGCATCGATAAAAGCAATAAAAGTGTAACATAAAATTTTCGTGTCAGTGCTCCTTTAACCTCGGTGGCGTGTTCGGTAGGGTCACCAATTGTAGGGCGCTATGTCGGGCGAGAGGAAGGAGCCTCAGGCAGGACGACCGTTCGTCGCAAGGCAAAACCAGATTCTATTTTTGTCAGCACCAGTGCGACCCCCGTGTCCTCGTGCGCTCGCGCGGCCACGCAGCCTGTGTCCATGTCCATCGGGCTGCTGCGCGAGGAGCGGCGCTCGATCCAGCGATGTCGCTGGAGCTGCCGCTACATATCCATACAGACCAACTTGTCTCCACCCTTTAGTGTCCCTTTAACTAATCTACCCAAGAAGCATATCCAAGGCAGGGGTGGATCGAGGTGCCTAGCTTGGGGAGGGGGTCCATAAAGCTTATGGGAGGCGGGGGGAGGAGGGTTGCTTTTTTTGGGGAAAAACGCATTAGCACTGTGGGCATAGCCTTACTTACTTGTTACCGCTGCTACACTACCCTACATTTAAGATAGCAGTAGTAGCCTAAGGAACAGCATAACGCGCCGTCGTGATTCTCACTACTCTCGCACAGCACCGAACTGCGGAGAGAGTGCCCACCACGGGTTCGAGCGAGCCCAGCCGTATGACGGCAAGGCCGGCTCTCGCAGCGCGTACGTCAGTCACTTTGAAGGGAAGCGATAACTTTCATAGTACAGGGGTTTATTACGTGGACAACTACGATACAAAACATTACACTGCACAACGCACCTAGCCCCTGCGGCAAACACCCGTCAGCATATACGCCCAGCGCAGCTTCGGGCAGAAGCTGTAGAGTGTCCGCCTGTGCATGCTGCCCGACGCTCGCTGAGGTAAGAAAAGGGGGGGGGGGGGTTCACAGTGGGCGCTAAACATTTCAAGCCTCTGGGTTCGACCGGGCGGCATCGGGGCTCGTCCGCTGACCTTAGACGGCGCAAGCCGTTACAGCGCGGACGTGGGTCAACCACGCCAACAGACGGGTAGTGCCTGGAGACTCCCCGGACATCATGAATAATGAACTGAAGCAATCAAGGCATGCGCAAATCAACACGGTGGGTGCCGTGACCTACGCATGTAAGGAACAACGGCCAATGTAAGAAAGGCCAAGAGTAGCCGAGAGTCGCCCTACTGGGGAGGAGAGAGTCGCCAGCGCCTCCGCGCCCCGAGTGGAGGGGTTTGCACCCCACGACACACACAAAGCCGACAATGGGAGCTTGTAAAACAGGCAGCTCACTGAAAAAGAAGGGACTAGAAAACTTGGCCGCGTATCGGCTTGTTTCACTGCAAATGACTTCGAATGATGATAGCGTTCTTCAGCCCCTGCAACGTACGCCCCCCTCACCTCCTTCCCCTTCCCCTCACGCTCGCCCTTCTCTCTCCCTCTCCTCTTCATCTCTTCATCCTCCTCTCATCCCCACTTCCCTCTCCGTACTCCATTTACCTACCCCCTTCTACACCCTCCAGCTTTCCCTCTCTCTCCTCCCCTTCCTCACCCTATATATACACTTCCTATTCCTCATTTCATGTCCTCCCGAATCCTCCCGCTCCTCTCCTCTGTCCATCCCTTTCAAGCGTCTAGTCTCTTGTTAGTTTTATGGCAAGGGGTGTGGGGGGGGGGGTAGTAGCGGAACTAGTAAGAGGATGCGCTGGATGCATCCAAGTTCACTTGGCGTGCCCGCCTACAGAGCCGACTGCGCCGAGCAGCGACTGCGTTTTGCCTTGCGGTTCACCGCGCGCTCTCGGCGCGGAAATCTAGCTCTCGCTCGACAAACTTGGTCCAACCACGTTCACCAACGGCAACATTTTTCGTTCGTTACTGCACGCAGTCCCAACCATTCTTTCTGTGCGCAGTGACGGTGTGCGGCTTCACGGATCACGACGTGTTTAGAAACACCGCCTTCATGAAGGCAGCGCTGTCGTGGCAGCGGGACGACGGCTGCTACGGACTGCCCACAAGGACTGAGGTGCCTCGGCGGCCCCACCGAAGAAGGGCCAAGCGCGAGGAAAAGACTGACGTAGGTGAGCGGTCACTAAAGTATAATTCACAGTAATGTGTGGCGTACACAGCAGAGGTCCGCATGTGCTTTGCACAATATGCAATAAGGAAAAGTGGTATGAGGTAATAAGCTGCCGGGCTGTAAGTTACGCAGCCTTTCTTCGTGCAGAAATTGCAGTACAGTCTCCTAAAAAAACTGTGGTTGATTCCTCTGTCATAGGAATCGCTAAAACACGAAAGGGAAATGTACATCGAAATTTGCAACTGTGTCTTGTGGGTGTGCTTGGCGAGCGACGTCCTGCTGGAGGGTCGCTTCGGCAAAGGTGTACTGGCGTCATTTTCATGACGGATATGACGTCAGTGAAATATTGGTGTATCCCGGCACAAAACACTTTCGTGTTAAATTATAAAACCTGAAAACGAACAACCCGAAGTATAGCGTACTCTTAAGTGCTAAAGGTTCCTACCCCGCAAGAAGATCCTGTGTGCAGGGGTGCACCCTTTACAGGCCGCTTGATTCGTTGTACAGCTGTCACTTCCGTGACGGATATGACATACTTGAAATCTCGTGAATCCCGGAATAAAACACTGTCGTGTTAAAATACGCGTCTTGTCGGCTCGCTGTTCCATAGAGAGGGTCTCGTGGAGCGGCTTGCGGAGAACAGTCCTCGCTCCGAAGCGCAGTCAGAATGGATGAGCAGCAATCGCCGTGCCTACAGAAGCAGAACACAGCGGCTGGTTGCTGAACCCTCAGGTGCGGGATCCTCAAGTCTTGGCGAGTAAAGGTTTCGGGCCGCCCAAGCCCGAGGCCCTTCCGGGAGGAACTCTGTACCCGTGTGCAGTTGTGGGGAGGGAAGCAGACATTACGGCAAGTGCGCCCTAAAGATATTTCGGGGGGAAACGAAAGAGCTGACGTACGTGGGATTAGTAGGGGGAGCTGTGTGGAAACAATGTTCACGACGGTTGCTCGGTGAGCCAGTCAATAATGCACCTTAAAAGGGGCTGTTACAGTGCACTAAGACAAGGACGCAAAGAAAAAAGACATGGCACAGTACCCGGAAATTATGGCCTGCCAAACGATTAACATGGTTCCTCTCGACCGTGCCGCAAGCGTGTCCTACGCTAGTTGCTTACACTGCCGACTCCTGGAGACTGACAGGTTTTTAGCGTATTGTTAACCTTCTTGAGGCTACTGCTTTTCATCGCTGTATCGCAAAGTTCCAGTAAAGTCTTAGAGACAAAGGAACTCATTTAGATCGTAGAAAACACTTCACTATCGCATACCGCTTGATTGTTTCTGTTTTGCAGATGGATGCTCGATGCACACCACGGCCGTGGCAGCGGGGGCCCTGTCTACGTACCTGGGAATACTGCTTCGGGCGGAGCTTGCTGGAGTGCAGCTCCTGACATGACTGTGCGATCACGTGCCACATGACACGCAAACAATATTGGCGCGTAATTTGACTTGTGACCAGCATTTGTCCACGACTTGATTACCTGCCCCGCTGTCCCGCCCTATTTCACTAATCCGAACAAGCACTGTCCCAGCATGGACATTTACAGTTTCATCACGAGACCGACATAAACTTAGTTAAGACAAGTTTACCTATGTAACTAGACCAAATTAAGCCGTACTGCGAGCATGCTTGTCGGCGGCATTGACTATATATGCTCATCTATAACGAAAGACGGAGGCAAGGCCGTAACTTACAAGTGTTTTGTCACCGCGTATTTGCGCTGTCCGCGCACTAGGCTCTCGAAAGTGCCCCTAAAAAACAGTTTTGGACCCTTGATTACATTCGTTTGTTGCAGTTTGTAATTTTTATATAAAGCCACTCGTCCGAGTTTTATCATGAGAAAGTTATGCATATTCGCACATATGAAGCATATTTCAAAAATAATGAGCCCCTCCGTCAAACGACGACGATGGTTGAACGCGAAGCTTTCTTGTGACGGATTCTTTAGTTGTCGTCCAAGTTTTACGAAACGCTTCGATCATGTCGAAATTGAGCAAAAAAAAATATTGGACGTACATTATAGTCCGAAACGCCAGAAACTTCCTCTGCTGATATATATATATATATATATATATATATATATATATATATATATATATATATATATATATATATATATATATATATATATATATATATATATATATATATATATATCCTGTCAAGGCGGGCATTTGAACTGCATTGAAAATGAGTAAAGTGCACTGCACTTCCTTTCATCTGACCGACATCAACAAGACCATGCTCGTGGACTTAATCGGCCAGTGTGGCTGCACTGCGGTCATAGCGCGCAGCTGGCCTTGAACGATCATGCTCACTGCAGACACAGTTGAAATCGCCCATAAAGAGAAGCTTTCGTTGTGTTCAAAGGAACTGCCCCAGCGACAAGAACGTTCTCGACAATTAACTGCATGGTGCAGAGGCAAATGGTACGCCATTCGACACCCCCAAGGACAAGGTCACAGCAAATCAAACGCCCTGAAGTATCTACAGTGCAGGAGAGACAAGAAAACCCTACTTGCTTGCTGATGAAGAGGAAACATCCGCCAGACAAGCCTGCGGAATGAGTGACGCATAAACTATAATGTTCTAAAAGGGCTCTAATGCGGCCGCTGTGGCCTCATCACCACAAAGTTTTGTCTCCTGAATCGCGGCGATGCGTACGCCCATCAGTTTAAGGAGACGTAAGAGCTGATACTGCGTTCTTCTGTTCCTGAGTCCTCTCACGTTAAGTGTGGCAGCGTGCAAGGCCGTGACACTTGCCATCCCGTTGGAGCAGCTTACGTAATTACTGACCACTGTATCGTCTCAATCTACTTCGGTAGGTCAAGACCACGTAACAAGCCCACTCAATGGGATCTGTGGAAACTTAATACCTATCTACTGGCTGACGAATTTTTTTGCAAAAGGGTATCTGATTGCTTAAACCATATTCTAACAACTCCCGAACTATCCCTTTATCAGAAATGGGATCTCTTTAAACGGGAAATTAGGAATGACGCAATAGAGGAGTCAGCTCGGCTTTCGTTTTCAAAACGCTTTCATGTACGCGAACTTTCCCGTACATTGGTGACGCTTCACGAACTGGAAGCAGTCAATGCGGGATCAACTCTGGAAGAAATTGAGATTGTGAAAGGACAATTGCAAAAATATGTAACTGAAAAGTATCATGGTGCCTTAATTCGGTCCAGAACTGAAAGGTTCTTTGATAGTTATGCTTCTCGCCGGTGTCTTAGTGATGAGCGCCAATCCGCACTAGCAAAGGAGATAATTGAAATTTATTATAATAGTGTTAGGTATACTGAAGCTAATGAAATAGTCAGTGCTTTCCACACACATTACAGCACGTTATTTGGGGGGTCCAGTATTAATACTCGGCAATTAAAGTTCCATTCCCTCATTGACTTACTTCCAAGGCTTACAGAGGACGAGTGCGTGATGGTGTCAGGGCCTATTACACTGGAAGAAGTTAAAGATGCCATCTCTGCGCTTAAGACTAACGAGACCTCAGGGCCAGATGGCCTTGGTGGGGAGTTCTATCAAAAGTTTTCTGGTATCCTTGCTCCAGTTCACTTGGACGTATTTACGGCTGCCTATGATCATATATATCTTGCCGCCAACCTTTTATTCAGGACACACGGTGCTAATCCCCAAAACTGCGGAGGCAGAAAAATTAAGGTACGTAGATGCTTACAGACCAATCTCCCTCTGCAACGTTGACTAGGAAATTTTTGCAAAAATTTTATCTAGGCGCCTTCAATTTGTAATCACTAGTTTAGTGGGGTCCCACCAAACTTGCGGTATTCGGGGCAGGAGTATTCACACAAATATTCATATCGCTCGTTCTGTCTTGGAGTGCGTGTCCGATTCGGTAGATCAGGTGACCCTAATACAAATTCACGTTGCAAAAGCGTTTGATCGGGTTTCTCATGATTTCTTATTCGCACTTCTGGCAGCAGTCAACTTAGGTGATGTGTTATATAAGGGCATCAAGCTGTGCTATGATCGGTGCAGTACACAGCTTATCGTCAATCGTATTCTGTCTGAGCCGATTGCGATCGTCTGTTAGACAAGGCTGCCCCCTGTCACCGTTGCTGTTTGCATTATACCTCGAGCCTCTTTGTCTCAGCATTTAGCAGAGTCAAAGAGTGAAAGGTTTTTGCTTAAAATCGTGCGAAGTTAAGGTGCTTGCTTATGCAGATGATATAGCGTATTTTTGCGCTGACAAAAGGAGTGTCCAAGAAGCCCTTACAGTCACTAAGCAGTTCTGCGATGTGTCTGGAGCGGATGTTAATATGGAAAAAACTAAGGGATTTTGGATCGGACAATGGGGAACAAAGCCATCCAGATTCGCTGGTATTATTTGGGATAGCGCCCCACTTCAGTACCTCGGTGTGCCGTTACATCAAATACGGAACACAGGGCCTCATTGGTCATCAGCGCTCACGCAAGTTAAGCGCGCATCGCAGGCATGGAATGGGCGAGACCTCTCTGTGTTTGCACGTGCAAGAGTGTGTAACGTCTTCCTTGCCACAAAGCTCCTTTATGTGCTTCAAGTGCTTCACTGTGCGCGAGCAAACGTTCAGGCCCTACATAGAGTTTTTGCAACATTTGTGTGGGGCTCTCAATGGGAACCTATGCGCAGGGACAACTTGTTTCTTCCTTTAAAGGCATGGGGTGTTGGGTTCATGCATTTGTTTGTGCACCAACTTGTGTCACGTTTTTTCTTCTACAAATTGGTTGATCACCCACTTTTACTAACTGTACTTCAGCAGCGCATAAGTTTCAATTTGCCTTTTTTGCTTGTATGTACGGGCGAAGTCAATACGAAGCCTCCATGGGGATTTCTCAAAGAGGTCGTGGAGTCATTTAACTTTCTTACCGCGCGGTTTTCCTTGGAATATCTGTTCAGCATGTCGAGGAAAACTATGACGAATACTCTTTTTGAAAGTCTATTCCCGGTGCCTGATCGCCAGCCTTACTTAGGCCACGAGAAAAGCAATATTTTAAAACGCGTAATGAGCATGTGTATCCCGCCAAATGCAAAAACATTTTTCTTCAAGCTTCATTCTTCCACACTCCAAGTTGAGACATGGCTGCGCGAAAAAGGAATGTCTCTTCCTTGGTCGGACAATTGTCGCCTCTGTAATCAGCCAGAGACAATTGATCATTGTTTTGTGTTGTGCCGGGACGCTGTGTTCTTCTGGGACGTTTTGCAGCGGACACTAAAAAAGGACATTGACATCACCCCGTACACCATTCGCTTCCTGCCATTTGAAGATGTTAATCGGGTGCCATATGACGTTTTCGTTCTCCTAGGATTGTTTAGCTTGTGGAAGTGCCGCATGACGGATCGGCATGCGGAACCCCCTAGGCCGACCAAGTGCATTTTTCGGGAACAGGCGGTGTTGGTGCGGAGCGTTTATGCTGCGCAGAGTGATCCACCAGAGTGGGTGCCTCTTTTGGAGGCATGCGTTTGCTTGCCTGAGTTTTGATCTTTGTTCAACTGATGTCTGTCCTTGCCCTTTGCTGTCTGTTAGTGTTTATATTGTGTGTTAAGTGTCTTGTCTTTTGAAGTTTTCTAAAATTTCCATGCATTAAAGAAAAAAAAAATGTCGAAATTGAGCAATCGGATTGACGCCGGCTTCGTACACACGAGGGACCCAGGTTCGATTCCGGCCACGGGAGCGTTTTTTTTTTTTTCTTCCACTTCGGCGTTTTCGCGTTACAGACGCCATCAGCGAGATCACTAAAGCTTCACTTTATCAAGTAACAGAGCAGTTCCCGATGTCGACATCAATTAGCCATTAAAAAAAAATAGGCCATGGCTACGGAACACAAAACAATAAAAAGTGCCCCCATGTTCATAATCCCCTCTCTGTAACGTTACAGATGCATTTTGTGTGAAATAAATACGTTAAGAAGTAATCATTATTTTTGTTATCTTTTTACAGCGAAGCTGTTTGTGGCAAGGGTCCCGTGCATTTTGTTTGGCGTCAACAAATCCACAAGTGCACCCTACAAGGCGTTCCACAGCGTTCCAAGGCGTTCCATAGGGGTAGGCGTTCGCGTGTTTTTCGTTTGTTTGCACACGACCACTGCGCCGCACCGTTGGCATTGTTGTCGCTGCATATTTTCTCAGCAAGACGGCCCGCGTGCTGCCGTGAGAGAGGGAGAAAAAGACAGAGAGACTTAGTTTAAGCCAAAACTGGTAGAAGAAAGGGGGCGAGAGGGTCGGGGTCTATTCATGACTGCAACTCTAGTGGGAGGGAAAAATGCCTATCGTCGCCCGAGTTCATACCTTCGTTCAAAATTCTGCGTCACTTCAGATTGGCTGGTTGTACACCTTCACGAAGTTGTCTGGCTCATGGTTTTTTGCAAAAGGGTGCGGGAACAGACGTGCACAAGAAGAGGCAGGATAGGCGCCAGACCTACGACAAAGTTGCACAGACGAAAACATCGTTTTTTTTTCTATCAAAAACGCGTGCCACGTTGTTTCAGATGGCGGTTGAACAAATGTTCGCCCGCAGGGCTGTAGCAAGAAATATATTTCAAGGGGGGGGGGGGGGGTTGTCATGCGCCACAGGCAAAATAATAAAAATAATAATAATAAGAAAGATAGAGCATAGGACGCCCAAACAATACATGCCATTTTTTTGCATGCACAAAGTTCAGAGGGTGTTCTGACACCGAAACAACCCCCCCCCCGCCGGTCGTTCGATTTCTACCCAACATTGTTCGATTGACTGATTGGATTCAGAGGTGTGAACAACGGTTTGTTCGTTATCCGTGCCATTTATGTGTTCTTTCCGAATATTCCCCTACAGCTGTACTGCGCAATGTCTTCAGACATTGTTTATTCGATGCAAAGCCTGACGAAACATAACATGCCAGCAGCTGACACCACCTGTACAAAACGGCAACGGAATAACGGCTACGTTGAAGCCACTGCACTCTGAAAAAAAGGGCAGGAAAAACGGACCATCTCCATTAACGTAAAACCTGGGGAAGGGCGAGGCATGCAGTGTATAAATTCATGCATTCAAAGATTGCTAGTCTCTCTTGCCACACGGTGCGCTGATTGGGCACCATAGAAGCGCCGATGGGAGGAGCAATGGCGCGCTTGCTGAGGCAGTGGCGCCCTCTCTTGCGTTGAGCCGGATCTAAGCAATTTACATGCCCCATCTGCCCCAGTTTGGGCAGTGGCAGGGGTCAACGCGAGCGCAGTGCAATGCCGTGCCTCGCCCTGGGGTCTCGTCCTCGGTGATCAGCGAGGCCCCCGCACCAGGTAAGTATGCCTTTTCTTGCTTCGATCGACCGCCCGACCCGATAAGGCCTAGCGTCGAGAGCCGGTGTGTACTTTTTATTTATAACCCGTCTACAAACAGCTTGTGCTTGTGCTTGATGATGATGAATAAACTTTATTGAACCCAAAATAAATCGGTGGTGCACGCATGCACCAGACGGGGTGGTTCCCTAGTTATAACGCGACCCATATGTTCCCAGCAGCTCCTAGCCCCTGTCCGTCAGTGCGAGCTAAGTCGGTAGGGCGGGGCTGGATAACAAGGTCTCCCATCGCTCAAGGGGTTGGAGATAGGGGGTGTTGGGGGGAAGCGAATAAGGGTAGGGCCTTGAGTTCTGTGCATTCTGCCAAGATGTGCGACATGGTGCCCTTTTCTCTTTTTCAAAACGGACAGAGCGTATATCATGTTCCGCAGGGTACATGCGGTTCTCAGTACAGGATGCGCAAGCGACCCCGCCCGCACTCGACGCAGGATCGTCTGTTGTTGCCTGGTCAGTTTGGAGTGCGGTTCTGGCAGTCTGCACCTTTCCTCTCGGTACATCCGGGTAATGTCCCGAAAGCTGGTGTCCGGGTGCGGTAGCTCTTCCGGCTCGTGCTCGGCCCGGATTGACATTTCTCGGGCATAGTAGTCGGTGATGGTGTTGCTTGCTACGTGCGAGTGAGCCGGGATCGACCCCACGAGCTCTATGGCTCTTCCCGGAGGCTTGCACTTGGATAGAACGGCTCGGGCCGCGGAGGAGATTACCCCCCTCTGGAAGCTTCCGTATGCTGTCTTTGAGTCGGTGACCGCGGTGTCCACGCTCGGCTGTGCGAGTACGAGGGCCACGGCCACTTCGGTAACTGCTGGGTTTGTTGTCTTCAGGGACGCGCTGACGATCAATCTGTCTTTACACGTAACCACCACCGCTGCACGGTCACTGTGTCTTCGGAGCGAGGCGTCCGCGTAGAGGACCCTGGGGTTCTCTTCCAGCTTCTGGGCCATGGCTTCGGCCCACGCGTTGCGCCTCTCGTCGTCCTTGCCCGGCATTATGTTCCGGGAAACGGGTTTGGTCTGAATGGTCGTCTTCCAGTGTTCCGGATGGGCCACCTTGATGGGTACTGGCTCGATCTGCCATCCTATCTTGCGTAGGACGGCTCGTCCGTACTCCGTGTGACTGAGCCGGATTCTCTGATTAGAAAGGTGGGCTTCAATGAGCTTCTGCACCATGTTGTGGGCGCCCATATCTAGCAGTCTGCGTGGACGAGATATGGGCATAATCAGTGCTTGCTTCGTTGCCTTGCGAAGCATCGTGTTTAGGGTGTCCCTATTCTGGAGTAGGTAACCCGCGACACGACGAAGGCGCGTACCAGACGCATGGCATCTTCCTCTTTCAGGCCTCGGTTTCTGTTAGATACCCTCCGAATCATACTAAGTATCTGTTCGGATATAGCCTTAATCTTTGTGACGGCAGCGTGTGCCTTCCCGTCGCTCTGAAGCAGTAGGCCAAGAATCATAACCTGTTGTGTTGGCTTGATGGCCGTCCGTCGATGGTGATGGTCGCGTTCGGCGGCAGCTCCTTCTTGGGTTTTCGTGGTTGGATCATGAGCAGCTACGATTTCTGGGGAGCGCAGCTCAGTCCGCATGACTTGGCGTACTCGTGCACGGTCGTTGCCGCCCACTGTCCTCCGCCCAGGCATCGGACCCAGGTCGGGCCGTCCACACCGTAATGTCGTCGTTGAAGAACGCGTGGTCCACACCTTCGATTTGCTTGAGTAGATCGGGCAGGGGCAGGAGGGCCAGATTGAAAAATAGGGGCGACAAGTCCGACCCCTGAGGGGTGCCCCTATCACCGAGGTCAACAGGGTCCGACTTCTCTTCCCCTATCCTGATGGTCGCCGTTCGGTTTGACAGAAATTATTTTATGTAGCCGAATGTCTTGCGGCCACACCTGGTCTTGTTCATACTTTGCAACACGCTGGCGTGGGACAAGTTGCCAAACGCTCCTTTCAGGTCGAAGGCGAGTATCCCGCGCGGCGCGTGCCTCGTTGCCTGCTTGATGACCAGCTCGTGTAGTTGGATCATCCCGTTTTGGGTGCGGAGACGTTGCCTGAAGCCGCACATCGTCTCCGGCGTCTGATCCGTTTCTTCGAGGTTCTTGTGTATTATTATAGCAGGTTTTCTGATCGTCTGCTACCTCATTTGTCTCGTGCACGATAGCAAATAAGGTAGCAGGCGATCAGAAAATGTGAAAGCAGGCGAGGAAACAAGTCCAACGTTTATTGGCAACGATGAACGATGAACCGTGGGGATAGAGACGAAAGAGATTTTCTGATCGTCTGCTGCCCCATTTGGCTCCTTGCTACCGTGGATAGCTATGGGCTCCATGCTCGAACGGCCGGTGTGCCCGTCTACTGCGGATTCTCAGACCCCACCCAGCCGGCTGCCAGCGAATCATCTTTTGAAGCAACGAGCGCCGTTTCGAATATCAACCGCGGTGTCCCCGGGCTCCCGGCTGCGCTCTTCAGGAGCGCTCTGGCGATCACACCCATCTTCTCTCGCGCGGCGCCAACCCAGCGTGAAATAAGTACTCTTCACGGCAGTGCCGGCAGTCATTGCTTGTCCTCCCCCTGGCTCGAACATAACAAGGGCAGAGAGACGCACGCTTTACGGATTATCAACGGCGGCTCGAGGCGAACGGGCTGATCGGTCAGCTAACCACTCGAGGTAAGTTCATTTGACGGGCGATTATGTTCGAACCGGGCGCGCCTTACCGGTAGCAACATTTTAAATGAGGTGTTACTCCTCCTCCTCCTCCGCGCGGAGAACGGGAGATTGGAAGCTCGCGCGGCTGGCCTAACCACCTGCGGTGCATCTTGTTCCTTTTGCCGACTCTAACAAAGGGACTTCAGCTGCTCCCTGCCAAGTACATCGCTTGCAGAAGCTCGGGCGTGAACCGTCGTCGGTTGTTGACTTCGCTAATTACGACCTTTGCTTTCCGAAAACGAAACAGAAAGCATGATGGCTGACCGAGTAGCGAAGGAAGCAGTCGGTCTCGCAGTGTATAAAAGCTGTAGTCAGTGCTTTTAAAGCAAAGCTTTAGTCGTCCAGTGATTTCGTGGAAGATGCGCAAATGACCTTTTGACCGGAGACCCCCCCGGTGACACACCCCTCGAAGCGCATTGCGTGATTTGCCGGGCCCGCTTTTGGCGCCTGCGGGCGCCAACAGCGGTCGCCACCGCCGGTGCGGCCGAGGCAGCCAACCACCCCAGCATCCTCCCATGCATGCGGCGCTGGGTCATTTCGGGCAACGTGACTCGTCTCGCGCCCGGCGAAGAGGAACGGTGCGTTCGCCATGAATGAACGCCGCGTTCGCCCGGCCTCCTGTGAGCGTTGCGCCGAACCGAACGGCTTTGAGACGTGGTCGGCAATATAGCTAAATCAAAGGTTAATCAAGTAAAACCAAGATTCAACCAGACTAAGCCAATCTTTTGCTTTGCATATCCAAGGTTAGCAGTGCTGAGCCGCAGCCGTTTTTTAGGTACGATGAGCTCACGGAAGGCTTTGATCTACGTTTATTTCACGTGCTCAACCGCTTGAACTATTTCAGGAAAAGATCTGTGGATGCTTCTCCAATGAGCTCTCGCCATTCGCAACTTTTGTGACGTCACAAACCATATATAATACCCAAATGCGTACGGCCGAGGCGTCGTCCCCTATTTTCATGTTTATGGCATTTTCTGCCTTATTAAACAACTGCTAGTTGCGAGAATGGTGTATTTACATTCTTGGCACCGCAATTCATCAATTATTTTTTATTTATTGTAGGGTTTAACCCGCTGACGCAACGCAGGCGATGAGGCGCACCGTAGTGGAGGGCTCGAATTAATTTTGACCTCCTGGGAATCTTTAGCGTGCGCTGAAATCTCGTACACACGGGCGTTTTTGCTTTTCGCCTCCATCAGAAAAGCGGCCACAGCGGCCTGGAATCGAACCCCGTCCTCGTGCGCAGCAGCACAATCCATCTATGCAGGCCAACTTGTTTCCACCCTTCAGTGTCCCTTTAAGTATTTCGAAAATAGTGCAGCAAACTTTTCCAGTATGATATCTCCTCCCTCCGTCAAAATATCCACGGTTATGCCGTCGTCACCTGCAGCTTTTCCTATTTTCATGCATTAGGAGCATTCCCTACTTCTTCTTTAGTTACCAGTGGGATATCGCAAATTGAGCTTGTACGCTCAATAGTTTCCCCTGGTCCGACGTCGCTGGCATTCAGCCTGGTGCAGAATCGTTCTGCTATATTTATTACCTCGTCCAAGCTGTACGTAATGTTACCCCGCTCGTCTCTGAGTGCGTACATCGTGTCTTATTTGGGGCAAAATGTAAGCACATAACTGGGAGTACCAGCGTTCTTTCAATTAGGAATACACGCTAGATTGGATTTTAGGATAGCAAATGAGAGACAGAAACAACACGTCAACAAACAGGGCCGAAGAGAAGTGAGATAAAAGCGATACTAAAACAAAGCACGTCGGCTGAAGCTGCTCCAAGCACAACGGAAGACGGAAGCAAAAGGTCCCAACAGACGGCGCGCGAGCAGTGCGAACGCGGGGAAATGGCGCCAACCTCCATGGCATCCATCATTGGAGGAGAGAGAGAGGAGGAAAGAGAATAGAAGGTGTTACGTGGAAGAGGCGGCTGTAGGCAATTACATTTGCAGAAAAGCAAGCAGATACGCGGTCAATTTTTTCGCTCGCTCCTTTTCTCTTTCGCCCTTTCGTGTAGTTCTATATATACCTCCCCCAACCCTCTTGCTCTAACACCTCCCCCCTGACATTCTTCCAAGACATTTCATTACAACGTATTTGGGAGACAGTAGTGGTTCCGGCTTAATTGTTTCTTTAACCGTATACATTTCTCTCTCTATCTCTACCTCTCTCCCTCTCTCTCTAACCCTCTCCCTCTCTTTACCTCTCTCTCTCTCTATCTCTCTGTACCCCTCTCTCTCTTTCTCTCTACCACCCCCTCTCTCTCTCTCTCCCTCTCTCTCTCTACTTCTCTCTCTCTATCTCTCTTTCGTGTAAAGCTTTACCCTTAACGCAAGTTTTCCGGAAATATTTTATACGCTGAGAACCGGCGCCCGGTGATAAAGCCTGTTGCTCACAACTTGTTTCACGTTCTTCGTCGTTGTCGTTGTATCTCCCTGCTTGCTTCGGGGTGACTTATCCGCGCGCTGCATTTCGAGTCGGCGACAGGCGCTAAGTCACCCAGTGCCGACTCGCGGTCTCCCGGAGTAAGCAGCCATGCATTTTTAAAGACAGCCTTAGCTGGAGGTTCAGCGGGAGGGTTGATCAACGCCCGTGGCTTAGTCGGGAGCGAACGTGGATCGCTGCGGGGCTGCATCCTCCGGGACTGGCAGAGACGCGATGGTTGCTGCAGGAGCAAGCGGTTCTCGGCTGCCTCGAGCGGCGCTGCTCGTAGTTGCAGTCTTGAGAGCAAACTGCCTGGCGGCTCCGGGTTTCGGTAGTGAAGAGAATCGCCCGTTGGAATGGCGTATCCTGACCGCGCTGGATGGTGCCGTAGACGCCTTGGCCGACAGTATGGACGCCATGTACCTCGACGCGGCGCTCGGTCTGCGTTTCGCTGCCGGTAAGCCCATGACGCGCGAAACTATCTTTCTTATTATCGGTCACTTTCTCGGGCATTTAGAACACATTTTGAACTAATCTGACTCCTATTTTTCGCTGAAAAAGGGGTTTCCAACGTTGGGTAAGTCAGTACTACAAAAATCAAGGGAGAGGAATGGAATCGAAGTCTTCCTTAAATGTAAAGACTTGCAGTCGTTGATTTGCAGCAAGTAAATGGTCTGAAAGAATAAAATAAATTCCAAATTTTCTTTTTTTTTCCATCTTGAATATTTTCCTTAGTAACCGTCTCTTAAAATTACTTTAGTAGTAATGAGTAGTAACAAAAAATCAGTAAAAATTAGTAGTAACGGTAACACACATATGCGTACAGAATAAAGGTAGTTTCCGATATCAAGGATAAAATATATAGCCGATGTTGTAGCCAGGGTTTTACTTGAAGAAACGTTTGGAGTCTGCTCGTTTGTGTTCCCTTCTCCCCCTGTCCAGGTGTAAATATGTGAGCGTGTAGACGTGTGAGAATTTTGGAGTGGGGCTGACAGCTTACGCTGCTGATCGTACAACTGATGGATTCAACATACGGCAGCGCGAATTGGGACAGTAATGCATGAACTTTGGCCTGATTTGTTCAATTGCTTGCTCCTTTTTCTTCATTTCTTTTTTTTTGTCAAATAACGACACAAGAATAACATTTCCAAACATCGTAGGGGTTGTATACAAATTAACTTGGACCATTAGAGATTTTTGATGCTCTAACAAATGTTGCATTCACAGGCGTTATTTCGCATTTTACACCCGCAAGAAATATGGCCGCCCCTTTCGGAACGAAACACGCGACTCGTAGTGCTAAGTTGCACAACGCGTTAAGCAAGGAGCAACCATGGCTCACGCGGAACCACCCATCTAAGCATAATGCCCACCCGCCCGTCTGTCTGTCTGTCTGTCTGTCTGTCTGTCTGTCCGCAATTCAATCAATCAATCAATCAATCAATCAATCAATCAATCAATCAATCAATCAATCAATCAATCAATCAATCAATCAATCAATCAATGGTTCTCAACTATTTTTTCAGATCACCTGCAGCATCTCGTTGATCACGCAACAGACCCCAAGGGGAGCGACACTCGGAGACTACTACAGTGTTTCAACATGACGCTCGGTGACATCCACGCAGTCCATCAGAAGGCTGAGACAACGGCAGTCACCGCCACAGCCCGGGTGTTCAAAGAAATGAGCGGGGATGCGCACAAAAAGCGTGAGTTATCTCTTAAATCGCCATCCTGAAGATATATAGAATTGTCTTGACGTCACCTTTACACTGGCGTCACTGGCACGTCAGCGTGAAACGCAGCGTTAAGCTGACTCATTAAATATTCAGCGCGATGATTGCAAATCAAAATTGTCCATTAAACAGCATCAAATTATGAACCACGTGCAGTACCATCTCTGCGATGTCGGCACCAGTTCAAACTGTTCCTTCAGAAAGTCTCATCGTGGATGTATACTAATATGCGTATTCCGATTCGATATTTCCCAAAGTTAAAAAAAAAACTACTCAGTTCCGCCTCGTGCGAAATCTGCTGAAACAGCTTAGCCGTGGTTCTCTTGTGTCGGCTCGAACGTAAAAGGACGCTCGCCCGAGAACGGAAGCGCCGTCGCCACTCAAATTGCACTGCTCGCGCAAAGGAATTGAGCGCTAAAGATTCTAGTGCACTCTACCTAAAGGACAGCGGCGGGGGGATCCCTCCCCTCTCCTTCCCCTAGCGGGTGGGGGGGGGGGGGGGGGGGCGCTCTTGCGAGACCAGTGCACTATCTGTCTGGGAACCGGTTTCTGCGAGGCTGCCGGCGGGTCTGGGAACCTCCTTTTATCCCTGCGTGACACACGACCTTCAGCAGACAGACGAAAAGGATCGACCTACAACAGCTCAGCTGTTAAAAATTCCTCGGGGCACTAAGTGAAGCACTACGGCTTACGGCTGCCAGAATGCCAGCGGAAGCATTACGATTTCCGCTGGCATTCTACGCCTTCTGCGCGTCAGCCTTGTTGGTGTACGTGTGCGGTCAACGTGTTGAAGAAAACGGCGCCATGTACGAATATATTTAACGTAAAAAGACACACGGAATGGTTTTGAATGACCTCAGCGCCAAAAGTTTACCAAGTAAAAGAGTTATGAAACCATTGCAAAAGACTTAGAGTTAAAGGCCAACTGCGCTCAAAATTTCGACCTCTTGGAAAACTTATTTTCGTATAGTCTGACAAAAATACTTCAAGATACAAAAAACGACAGCTGAAATACGCGTATCTAGGGCGCAAACGACCGTCAAAAATCGGCGATTTTGAAACAGTAACTGACAATAGCGCGGCCATTACGGCCTAGCTGAAGTGACGTTGCAGCTGAAGCGGCCGGTGACCGAGCGGCCGCAAGCGGCCGGCCAGCCGGAGCAAACCTGCGCGCAGCGCTTCTCCTTCGCAGCAGCGCTAGGAGAAGCGCGCCTAGCGGAACTCGACCGGTTCTCCTGGCTGGCCGAAGGGAAAAGCATTCGGTCGGCCGCAGCGCCACTTCCGCTTCATTGCTGTTTGCGCGCTTCGCCGGCAGGTCCATCGCCTGCGACAGAGCTATTTTAAACGTTTATAACGGATTAACAACGCATTTCACGGGGCTACCGGTCATGTCCCAGTTGGTTTGGTAGCACGTACTGTACATTCACAGTAAATTTGACCGAGGTGAAGTTTGAGTGTTTTTAAAGCGTTGCCGTAAAAGGGGTTGTTCAAGATATGTACCGCCATAAATTACCGGCCGGCGTGTTATTAGCCTTACCTATGCGTGCAAATAAAATGGCGGACGGATGCACAAAACAACTCATTAGTCAAAATGCTTACGTGGCTGTTGTTTGGTTAACCGTTCACAAACCCGGCGCTTTTCCTTTCAGTTGCCCAAGGCTTGCTGGAAAAAGGACTCTGGGGAGTCCCGCCGATTTCCGCCTCTGCGTACCAACTGTCCTCAGCAGACGAGCCCGAAGTCATCGAAGTCATGGCGAACGACGAGCTGGAGCGGCGGTCAGACGAGTGCCTCCAGCAGCTCTTCACGGGCCTCAACTGTTCGGGCTTGAACAACGCCTGCTGGATGACCATGACGGGGGGACGGCAGCATGGATATGCCCTCACGCATCAAGCGCTCTTCCTCACTATCGGCCTCCGGGTACTAATACGCAAATGTCCCGCGAAGCAATGAAATTCAGGTACCTCGATATCTGAAGAGAGTTGGTACCTTCCAAGAGAATAAAAAAAAGAGGGAACTTGGCCGGAGAGGATGGGTGGCGGAAAGACTAAAAAAATTCCCTCGCACTTCCCCGAGGAGGAGAGTGTGTAAGTGCGAATGCACGGTTGTTGATTGCGCGATTACGGTGGATATCGTGATCTTGGAGTGGAGAGGAGGCGCCCAACACCCGCAGTCACTGAGCGGAGAGAGGAGGAGGAGAGTAGCGCCCGCCGTTACGGCGAGGGCTACACGAGCGCCCTCACGCGTCGGAATGCGGAGCGCCCGCTACGCGAGCGAGAGCTCTCCCGCCCGAAGTGGAGAGGAGGCGCCCAACACCCGCAGTCACTGAGCGGACGACGGCGGCGGACGATTCAGGCTCGCTTAAGAAGTGCATTCGCACTTAAAAGAGAAAAGAAGTAGTACTTGAAAGGCGGAAAAAGTAATAACACAAACGAAAGAACATAAAGAAACTTCGGCATGTTCCCGTACCCTGCATAATTTTTCAAACTGTTTTGTTCATTTTTTTTCGTCAGTTAAATTGCGAAATAACTGGTAGTAGTGGTGATAGCATACATGGCAGCCGCATGCGGTTGTTTCTGGCTTGAACAAAATAATTATCGGTAGTCATTTTTTTAATACAGGCGGAGTAAGTGGTCTCATCCGTTCATCCCCCCAAACCCCCATCCCCCCGCTAACTCCAGTGCCTGCGCCTCGCGCAGTGGTTGTACAGGATAGTTGTACAGTTTGTATTGTAATCTATTACTGCAATGTATCCCGCATCACCTCAATTAGCCAGCCTCAGGGCCTTTTCTTTTACGCGTAGTTTCGTTAACGGAACACGTCACAGCGCGGCTTCATTGCCGCACGTTTACTGTCGTATTTCGCGCTCGGAGTTGAACTGCAGTGCGAGACTGGACGCCCTGGCCTTGCTTCACGGACAGCAGCCGGCCCGCAGGAACCTGGCGGCCATGTGCCGCCGAATGGGCGAAGACGCACAGCTCATTTCGGACGAGAGCTTTCCCCTGCGCCTCCGAGACCTGTTCCTCGAGCAAGGCGAGTACATAAACAGAACCGCTGCAAACAGCAACAACTTAGCGGAGTGCGTGAACTTCCATCTTTTCTCTGTATGAAGAACAACCAGTGAAGAAGGAATGTTTACGAGGCTATTTACCTGGCGCTCTTTGCCCCAGTTGCCCTTGCCAACCATCATAATCAGACCATTTACCTCATTGAAAGCATAGACGTCTGGGCTACGTGGGTTTCGTGTAAGTTATGAGTGTGGAGCGTGACCCACTAGCAAAAGAACAAGCAGAAGAAAAAAAAAAATCCCGGGCCATCTCCACTAACGTGAAACCTGGGGAGGGGCGAAGCATGCAGTCTATAAGTGTATTCTTGGCGCCTTGCCGGTTTTGACAACGGAGATGAAAGCGTTGGGGGGTAGAAATATGCAGCTTTGCTGTATGAGTCTCTTGTCTTTGAAGCACGAAGCTCTCTAGCGCGAGGCGTAAACGAGTGTCCCGGTGTTTTTTTAGTACGCGTTACGAAGCGCTCCAGCGCGAGGCGTAAACGAGTTTTCCGGTGTTTCAGTACCGTGACTACATGAGACGAACGACGATTACGATGACGACTATGACAGGAGACGCCAACAGCCCCAGCCCCTAAGGGGTTTCACCCCTAAAACAGAATGGAGACTTGGAAGTTATAACCTACACTGAGACTTGTTTGATGGCTTATATGGGTTAAAACGTAACAACAAAAAATTACCCCAGGATCTGTAGCAGATACGATCTAGGTTATCTTACAGATGGGCGCACGAGTACGGCCAGCGTCACCGATGCAGCTTGACTGGCGAGCGGCCAGCAGAGGTGCGCGAGTTGCCTCCGTTCGGACGACGAAGAATCAGAGGCCAAACTTGAACTGCTTAACCCATGGCGAGAAGAGGAAAACGACGTTACAGCACACCGGGTGCGACAACATGGAGAACGCAAACCGCAAAGTAACGTCCTCGAGCCGACTTCAAAAAACGCACAGGTCCTGCTCATCGAAACATGAGTAATTTACACCCACAACTTCACTCTTAAACAGGCGTCGAAGGCGATACAAGTTCAACACGAAGAGTTTTTTCAAACCGTAGTTAAGCGCAAACAAGCAAAAGCGACACCCACTGCTCCGAGGTGCAGTGATTCAAAAACCGCGAGCAACGGCGCCGCGCCGGCGCGCATGCGCAGGAGGATAATTTCCACGCCGCGGTGACCCATGAATGTAATACTTGGTGTAAACGGATGTAAAAACTAACTCAGTTTGCACTAGTTATGCAAGGCTGGAGAAATAGAGGAGGAGGGTTGACCTAACTCTACCGGTTTTGCGAAGTTTCGCAAGGTTTTGCTAAGTTTTGTTAGGTTTTGTGATGTTCTTGCTAGGCTAGGCTAAGTGTTGAAGAGTGAGGCCAGGTTTAACGGATTTTACAAGGTCGTTCCGGTCGGTCCCCCATACTAACAGCGGATCCCAGGGGGGAGAAGCTAGGTCGACCCTCCAGCTCCGCTGTTTCTTTAGTTTTGCACCACTAGTCTAAGCTGCGCCATTTTTTTTTCTTTTTGCGTTTTAGTAGCCTAAGAAACACTATCACCTTTAAAATGGAATAGTAAGCCGTGCACATATACAAATGCCCCTTGCGCTCACACTCGAGCAGGTGCGAAGGCCGGCTTCACTGTTATAATACCCTTTCTGCGGTGGTGCACCCTTTACAGGCCAGTGCAGTGTTTTTTTTTTTTTCTTTTCTTTCTTGGTATTCTTTTTTTCCCAATGCCACCAGATTAAGCTCAAGCTTAAACAGCTCCGCTTTTAAAACCTTGCTGCAAGGAGATGAGGCTGATGAGCGAGGGTGTAATGATTGCAGCGCCGATGAACCCCGTCTTGACGATGACCCCCTCCCTTCTCGTGGCCTTGTTGGGTCTCCCCATCCCGTGGCGGAATGTTGGGGCGGCCCCCGCCGACGCCGGCGAGTCGCAACCCTTTGTATGGGCCTCGCCGGCGGCTTTTACGCGGCGTCGGGGGAGGCTTTCCTTTCATCCTGACCTTCGGGGACGGCCAGGGGGGGAGCGGAGGTCAAAATCCTTATTGGCATGTGCGCTGCTGTGGGGGAGGCGGCAATGCTCGCGCCCTGCTCGCGCGTGCTTCGACGAGTTTGTCGAGAGCTGCGACTGCAAGCGGTCGCAGGAAGACTCGCTCCCGTGGCGGTTTCAGGGCGCCAGAACCCCACGCATCTTTCCAGCCAACCGTGCGGCGGTTTGGCACCTTTTTGGCCTCCAGGCCCCCACGAGGGATCGTGCCGCGATACCCCCTTGCGCGCTGCGGCGCCTTTTAATTTTAATCCAGTTTTCCTTGTCTTATGTTATGCTTCCTCGTCTCTTGTAAATACGTGTAAATAGACTTCTTTTTCTTCATCACCTACCGACCTCGTCTCGTCATCGGGTCCTTCACCACCCTCCACGACGACACCAACCACCTTCACCAACGAACCAAACTTTACTGAGGGTATCTACCGAAATTGGGCGCTATATACTACAAGCCGTACAAGAAAAAGTCAGTGTAACTAAGCAGTAGCAGAGTGTGTGCGTCCTTTAGAGCAGTGATCTCATTCGTTACTGCTGAGCAGCGGTTGAACACCCAAAAAGCGGAGTCAATGCATTTATTTATCAATCTTCATTCTTTTTTTTTCCCTCGCGCTATACTTTGGAGACAATACCCAAAATTGTCCCTGCCCAGTGGCACGTACAATCTTGCTCGTACGTGGCGTCTTTACGAAGCGCGTGATATATCATTGACTCTTGATTGATATATCATTAAATGGGCCGTAAGCAGAAAATGCAAGTTTGGTTTATTTGAGAGATTGCCTCATTAGAATAACACTCACACGACTTCTAACGCAAACATCTCTCAAATAGGCTGTATAATGAGGAAATCAGAGAAAAGTCATGCGACTCAAATTTTTTCGCATTGAACAGTTTATTGCGATTGGCTGAAGCCGTAAAGATTGAGCGCAAATTAAACACGAATTATGAGCTTTCAGGACGAGCTATTTGAGCTTAAATTTATTGCGCGTTCCTTTTATAGCAGTAAGAAAGGTGGGGTAAACAAAATAATGACAGTTACGAGCGAAAATGTAAACAAAAGCACTAGTGCGTACTGTGCGCACTATGCCGGCCGACTCTGCAGAGCCGTCGGGCGCATTAAGCTTGTCTGACACGAGACTGGCCAACTGGCATAAGCGACAATGAAACTTGCGTGACCCTGTTGGTCGAGTCATAGCCAAGCTTTCACGAAATGATTACTATTAACCGTAACAACAAGCCTAGTATAAGCACGGTCAGGAAAAAAATCAAGTGCGGTCCTTGACCGGTGTCGTTGCGCAATTTAGGAATGTGGACGGTAACTAGGGTATACAACGAAAGACATGTTTTGCCATTGGCGGAAACCTTAGTCCTCACACTAACCTTCGTCTTAGGTGCCTTCCATTAATACGTCATTTCCGATGTTACGAAACACACGGTGCAGCGGGGGAATTGAAATTTTGGCTTAAATTGTTTTATTTCTCAGTGAACAAAGCATTGTTAGTTACCGGACCTCCGCCACCCCTCCCTCTTTATAGGTCATAATAAAACTATAAAACACCAAATATTTCGAATAAAACAAACTTGTGTTTTGTTTTCATGACCCCTTAAAACACATTAGAGCTTGGCATAAAAGCCAGCCAGCCAAAGGAAGGCGTTCACAAGACGTGTGCATGATGGAGTTTACAAATTGTGATGACGCCATCACCTGCATCCACACTCGTGTGCCACCATTGTTTTCGTCTGCCAGGTAGTGATTCCTGACATTCACAGTTGCGGAGATCACTGTATAGAGGAGGAGGAGGAGGATAAACTTTATTAAGAGCATCGTAATGTGGTGTGGGGCCCTCAGTCCAGGACTCCATTGGCAACCCCTGCCGCCACGGCCCTTTCCACCAGCCTAAGCTGGGAATCGAGACCGGAGCTGGACAGCTACTTCTCCCACTGCTCACGGGAAGGGTGCGCGAGTCTTTGAATTCTGGGGACTGCCGAACGCTCCCATACGATGTGGTACAGGGTGCCCGGGGTAGCGCAAAATTTGCACAGCGGGAGGTACTGCGTTGGATGAAGCAAGTGAAGTTTGGTCGGATGAGAAAAGGTATTTGTTTGGAGGAGCCGGAGGCAGTGCTCCTGCACTTTGATTAGAGATTCATGAGCGGGGGGATAGATCATTCTTTGGTGCTTATAGTACTCCGTTATCTCTTGATATATAACCAAAGAAAACGCAGTCTCTAACCCCCCTCGTGTCGCCTGGCGGGATAGATCTCGGGCGATGTCGTGGGCGGTCGTGTTGCCCTGGAGGGCTGAGTGGGCTGGGAACCAAACAATCTTCACTTTTCTTCCGGGTGGCTTTTGTAGCAGGATGTCCAGTATAGAGAATTTGAAGCCAGTGACGAGCGTTACTTTTACACCGACCTGATGTTTCCCTCCAGTGGCTTCGTGCGGCTTCATGGGATTGGAGGCATTCAAAGATCCGTCGGCGGTGGAGGCTGTGCTGTCATGGCAGAGAGACGACGGTTGCTATGTAAGCGAGTACGACCCTGCCACAGAATGGCGTCCCAGGCGCATTAGGAGAGAGGAGCGCAAGGGCAAAGGTACACGTGCCGTCAGGCGTGTTGGCTGTTTAGACACGACTTTTCAACTTCGGCAGTAGAGATGCGCATCATTTGTATAAGTCATTAGCGTCTACTTTCAGATATAATAGCCAATGTAGAATTAAAAAATGTGTGTAAGTTATTCAAACGGGAATAATTCAACGATATACAGTAAAAGCTCGTTAATTCGAACTCGGTTAATTCGAACTTACGGTTAATTCGAACTGACGCCCTGGTCCCGGCACAGCCCTGTATATTTCAATGGGGGAAAACTCCCGATAATTCGAATGCGTCGGTATCCAGAATGGCTAATTCGAACTGGAATCCCATTCGCTCCTCGCGAAAGAAGTCGTCCCAAAGTGATTACACTGTGTTGCAATTCCAAACCAAACCAAATTTACTGGAGATGCATGCAAAGCAGCGTCGAGGATGGATGTTGCAGCACGTTATTTATCAGCAGATGAGAATTCTGATGCTGCGCTGGAGCTCTTCAGCAAGTTCCAAGCAGGGCTCGTGGAGTCGTGACAAAAGAAAGGCAAGCAAATGCATACAACCCACTACCTTTAATTTTGATTGCCTCGACCCTGCATAGTAAATAAACTTATTTTGGCGCATAAACAGCGTCATTATTTCGACATTACGGCTCACTGCTCACATGAATGCAATGTCAGTGTCTGTTTCGGGTATATAACTGTCTGATCCATTAATTTCGTTCGCTGTTCGAACTCCATGAACATAAATAACGAAATCCCCTGCCACAAACGCGTAGTAGCGCCTAATTCGCGATAACGAGTCCAGAAGGGGTTTCTTTGTTTTCTGCCCGCGCAGTGTGGCGCGATGTCCATTCATTCTGGCGCCCTCCCCATAATTCGAACTCCGCCTAATTTGAGCAATCGTATGGTCTCCTTCAAGTTCGAATTAACGAGTGTTTACTGTATTACATTGTGGATTGTGGAGGGCTGCAAGACGCCGAAGCACTCCGGCGTGCATTTCTATTGACGCAGTAAACCCATTGAAGCGTGAACAGTAAGGGAAGCGCTGTTTGATCGTATTCGGCCTTCTTTGGCAGGCGGATGCTCTCTCCACATGACGAGTGTGGCCGCCGGAGCCCTGGCGACGTTCCTGGAGATCCGTCTGAACCGACAAGACCCCGGCTTGCCTTCGCGGTGAACAGTGCATGACTGTACTCGTGGTCAACACTCTAAAATAAAGGACCCTGGACACGGAGTCCTAACCTCATCTCCATTCCATGAGATATTTGTCGACGTTGTGAGCGTATACGCACATGTGTGCGCTCATTTTGATGCTGGGAGCCCTAAGGCACTTGTCAAAGCATCTGAGGCGTACGGGCTCCTGGGTCACCCTTCACTATACCGCCTCCTCCTTTGCCGCCAGTACCCTCCACCACATCCCTAACTCTCCCTAGACGCAGCTCACTGCCTGCGCGTCCTCGGTCCTCCAGACCCACACCTTCCCCCAACGCACTCAGCTCAGTCACACCCACCGGGTCGCCCACACCTTTTTGACTTCCCAACATGCCTTGCCTGCAGGGCCCTCGACACGCACTATTATTCTTTGTGCTAGTGCCCAGCAGACCCCTCCCCCCCCCCCTTCCTTCCGCCTCCCTCTGGGAGCAGGCGCTGCCCGGAGGCATCGAGTCAAGACTTAATTATTGGTGACCACCCGGGCCCTGGCGGTCGCGGCGGCCCTCTGGACCACCCCCACCCCCCTCCCCTAATCCCTGAGTATCAATAAAGTTGTTGCTCTCTCTCTCTCTCCATTCGTGGTAGATCACCGGATCAGAAATTCGGAATGACACGCCGCTGGACACGCTCGATTAACCAGTCATGGGATTCGCGAGGGCAGAACTAGGGCAATGGGACCACCGGAGGCTTCTGATGAGTACACGTGGGAGGACCGAGTTCCGCATTTCGCCACGACAGTCCGCGACTGATAATCACGACTTTCAGGAGGAGCGGCTTCTTTTACGTTGGCGAAGAGCGTAAGGAAATGAAAGTTTCTGGCTCATCGCATATGCCCATATGACGTATGACATTAGTAATATGGCCTCATATGACAATTAAAACTTATTTTAGTGGCATTCCCTATGGGGTTGCCGCAGTGGCCGCCGAATTGGCGTCACGTGATTCCTTTTAAAACCGCTATTTTTATTTTCTACGATAATTAATCAAACGAAGTTTGTGCTCGTCAAGATTGCGAGTGGCCTTATGTGTTATACCCATCTGATCGCGAACACTGCTTCTGGAACAGCTGTGAACTGTGAAGCCGGACACTTGCAGTGTAAAGTCGCAGTGCACGAAATCAATAACTGACGCTGGCGTGTTGACAGAAAGCGCCCAAAGCGAGCACAAACGCTCAGCAGAGGCGTCACACTTCTTCCAGAGATGGTTCGCGATGGCAAGCAGTGGGTGGCCCGTCACTGCAGACACAGTAACAAGATCTATATTTGTGACCACTGCTCGGTTCAAGCGACCATATAAATTAACCCGGGATGCACACAAGGCGTACCACGGCTGACGGTGCAGACGCAAGGCGTGTCGCTGAAGGACCGTATCTCTCCGCCTTAGGACCGTGAGCCGCCCAAACATCCGTGGCCCTAATTCGTTCATCGTGACACTGGTGTCGCGGAGCCATACAGCCGGCCGCCCGATTCCTGGGGCAGAAGACGAGCCACTGCCACGAGCGCGAGGAGCGAGCTATGCACGTCCCCCCGTGCCCGTGCGAACCACCTCTTTATTATCATTAGACTTCACTGGCTGCTATCGCACTTGGGCATCATGGGCAACGAGGGAGCAGACGCCCTGGCCAATGGTGCATGCTCGCCAGGCAGGGGTTCCAGCCTCCCGGGACGTGGTGCCATTCGACGGTGCAACGACTATCCGGGCAGGGTGGTGGAGGCCCTGCATCCAGATTCCCGAGTGGTCAGTGGTCGAACCCCACGGGTCCTGTCCGGACGCATCAGCTGAGACGCCCGGTCGCTCCTGCTTCTCCTGCGGCTTAATTGCTGCAACGCGGGAGCCCGCCTGCACCACCAGGGCCGCCGGGCATCCCCCACCTGCGCCGACCGCCCAGAGCCCGAGACGCTCGAGCACTTACTGTACTCTTGCCACCAGCATGACACCGCGAGGGAGGAACTCCGGGCCGCCCTCCAGCGACTCGGTGCACCAAGCCACAAGCTGGACGACTTCCTGCTCCCAACGGGTCCGGACGCCTTCCGACGGGGTGTCTATCAGCACCTTCTCAACTTCCTGGTTGTGACAGGACTAGTGCATCATTTGTAGCCGTCGAACCTTGAACGAGATGAACGCTACATAGACTTTCCCCCACTCACCTCCTTCTTCACTCTCTTTCTGTTTTCCTATCCTTTGAACCCCCCCCCCCCCCCTTTCCCTTCCCTGGACTGGGTTGTATAAGGGTGAACTCCCCGTTGAGTTCAAAAATATCCCCAGTTTTTTTTCTCTTCCCTGCTTTCTTAATAAATCCCCACCACTACCACACACTCCCCCCGCCGCCAAGATGGGGAAGTCCAGCACGAGAAAGCATCTAGTAGGCGGCAGCGGATCACAGTAAGTGCGTTCATGTAGTTTAGACGACACGGGTTGTCGGGGCAGCACTACGACGTTCACGAAGAGCACGGCGATGACAGTGCAACAGTCAAAAGAAGAAGTACTTGCAAAACTGAGACACCTGAACATCTGGTCGCGCACGCGGGGTTCGCCCACACAGTTGAGGATGACCAAGTACAGAAGCAGGGCACAACGTTTATCTTTATTATCATCAACAACTGCGGCCGTGTTGGAGCAGTCTGCATGCTTATCAGCTTGATGTCACAAAGGAGAGAAGAGTGGGAAATGAAAATACAACGCGACTCCTTCTTCCAAGATTCCTTCTTCCAAGGCCTTATGTGATAATTCCACTATCACTTAAGCCCGAACACCTGCAAATCCCCAGACTCCGAGCCTTAGTCACCCACAGTTTGGACAACACGGTTGATGTCTGTCCTTAACGCACACGGAATTTTACAGCGCGCTGACTGATTCGAAGAATTCTTACGTGTCTTGGAGGAGAAAAATGCCCCTGTACAGCCGGCAGAACAAAGGATAGCCAAATGACACGGCCAGCGAGCTTCACGACTAGGGATGGGAACTTTATGGCGCGAAATATGAAGGTTTTAGGCGCGTATAATAGGCACTGAAAAGTGCCGTTTAGCACCTAGGCACCAAATACTGTCGTTTAGGCACATATAGGCTCAATTCATGTTTAATTGATGCTTTGATTGTTGGGTTTAACGCGCCGACGCAACTCAGGCGATGAGGCGCGCCATGGTGGAGGGCTCCGGATTAATTTTGACCACCTGGGGGTCTTTAACGTGCGCCGGAATCTTGTACACATGGGCGTTTTTTTTTTTTTCGCCTCCATCATAAAAGCGGCCGCCGCGGCCGGGAATCGAACCCGCGACCTCGTGCTCAGCACCGCAATCAATTCATATTTACTTCAGCAGTTATTTTACGACAAATTTTTGGCTTGCAGTAAAAGCAGCGGACAAGCCTTGTGCAATTGGAAAGTGGTTTTATTTTTTTCGTGAAATTAAGCCACGCAACGAATTGCTATTTTAACATATTTACTCGAAATGCATGCTGATTCGACAACACAATAAATGCTTAAAAGCCTTGACAAGCCACTCAGACCGGGCTTCAACCCTCATAGGCACTCACCACTCTGCCGACAACCACCCATCCATCCCCAAGCGCAGCAGAGACATATTAGAGCACTACAGGTTATCAAGAAGACGATACCCGCCACCCCACCCGAAGCTAACCAAAGAAGAAGCCACACAATTCCGGAGACTGCAGACAAATTCATTTCGGCACGCCACACAGCTGTCCAAAATACACCCCACGCTCTTTAGCTACGACTGCAACTTCTGCTCTGGGACGCCCAACACCCTGTACCACATGGTGTGGGAGTGTAAAGGCGTCACCGAACTACCTGAAGTCATCGCACCGACACAGGAGCAGTGGGAGGTCCTGCTGAGTAGCGATGTCCTGGAAAACCAGCGTGGCCTGGTGACCAGGGCCATTCGAGCTGCAGCTGGCCATGGCATCCCGGACTAGGGACGCCACCCACCATGGATGACCGACAACCATCCCGCGCTCCTTTTTTCCCGTTCAATGGGAGCAATAAACGTTTTTTCCTCCTCCTTCTTGACAAGCCAGACCAATCTGAATGATTTGCTGTTTGAAGTTGTCTTCTTTCAGTCTGTAATTCTGTGTGAAAAAACAACGCTCAACGTACACTGAAGTTGGGAAAGCGTGCTTGTATACTTCGGGACGCTCCATGATCTGACTGATTCCATTTGGATTACTAGAATGTTTGCTGCTGAATCTTTGGCAGTTCTTTTAGCTCAGGGAATCCAGAAATTTTATGTCAGGCAGAATTGCAGAATCTCAGGCATGAAATGGCTCTCAGCAGCCGGTACTTCGGGGATCGGGTGGCGAATCTGCCGTGGACCTTCGAAATGAGCTCAGCATTCCTAGCCAAAGTGGTGCCCAAGCTGCAAAAATGCTTTCTGCTAAGAGTATGAAATGAGTATACGAATGTGCCAAGTCGCGTCCAAGTGTATTGGATTGGATTGGAAAATACTTTAATGACAAAGATCCTGCAGTAGGCGGGAGCCGATTTACGGCTCCGTAACGGGGGTAAATAATTTGGGCTGCAACGCTTTCGTCGGCTGCAAAGCTGTTAATACCGCTGGCGAGTGTTTCCAGTAGTTTTTCGCCCTTATAGACGAGTTTTTTAAGGAGTTACAACGGGCTCTGGTAGAACAGGCACAATCGGCAACTGCTCCTTGAAGGCCGAACTGCGTCTCGAAGAAATATGTTAACTGCAGGTATTTATTCGTCGCCAAAGCAAAACGACTTTCCAGCTATTCACAACACCGATGGATCCCATGGATATTACAATGATGTGCAATAACTCTGTACACATTGCTGAGCCATTCTGCCCTGCAGAAGCAGATGTTTAGCGAAGCCGGGGGAATAACATCATTCGGTAGCTATGTATACCGGTTGTCAACATTAGACAACCCGCAAGATTCTTTAGAACTAATTACCATAATGCTAGGTTTCCAAATGCCTTTGAAGGTTACCCGGCGCGGCATATGACGGCTGTCACGGCTAGAGTACTTAAAAAGGGCCGAGATTCTCATTTCTATAAGCTCCGTTTCTCGTTCCTTCTTAGTCCTACACGTGCTACATCTTGCCGTCTGGCGGTGTTACCATGATCGGCGGATGACTGTGCACGTGTTCGTGGCGCCACTTCAAAACTTAGGTGTGTCAGATTTGCCCGTGGCTCTCCCCTAGGAGGCGTCTTCGACCTTGAGTGGCCTGTGCGCGGTAGTGTCGCATTCGTTTCCTTATTTACGTGTTTTTTATTGCGTTAACAATGGATAGTGCACATCGGCAAAAGTTGTCGCCGTTGGTCCGTGGACACAGCGGGTCAGGAGAACGTAGAACAAAACAGCTCGCGTGGACAAAGGTGACGTCGGTGACGTTGGCTGCGATTTCGTTGCGTACGGGTCTCTAGCGGCTCGCCCGTTGTGACCAGGTCGAGGTGGCGGCGGATAGTGCACGGTTTGCGTTTCCCGGCGTGTTTGGAACGGCTCGCGGATTTTTCTCGCAAAAAGCGTTCGACAAACACGCAGTTGCGGGCTTCTGCAACGAGAACCGTCGACCCTTGCGGATTATCGACTCGAAAAACCACAAAAGGCATGTTATAACAAAAAAAGGCATTTTTAGGCGCTAAAAAAAATCCCATACGTACAAAATAAGCACTTATAGGCGCAATAATTAAACTATAGCTGAAAATACTGCAGGTACCCTGCAGAACGAGTACGTCGATCGGGCTGTTAACGGAGGATCAATGGCCATTATGGGAAGAACGAAAAGGAAAATCCAGCCTAGTATCTGTCCATCAATGGATGACACCTCAACCTGGCTGGAAGAAAATAAAACGGACAATAAAGGACAGTATAGAAAAGAATGAAAAAAATTCACGCATCTCCACGAAGTGAATCATGACCAGTGGGCGAAGCACTGGAGATCGTTCTTACCGTAAATCACCCGTGGCATTGCCCACTCGCGCATGTAAATGAGTGGCAACGCGTGTGTACAACGTCCCCACCCTACGACGGATCGTTATCAGTAAAAATATGGCAGGTAGGCGCGAATAAAGCCCATCCATCGCGGCCACGGCCGCGTCCAACTGAGCGACGGGCGAGAGAAGCATCAAAGGGCTTTAGGCGCGAAGAGGCCGAATGTTCCATTGCAGCACAGTAGGCAGAACGAGTCTTCCACATTGGGCTCCAGCTCCCCCCCCCCCCCCCCCCCCCCCCCCCCTGTCTTTTTTCTCTGTCGTGTGAAGCGTCTTAGGGGTCGAACGGGATATTTGTTAATGCACTGCTTTAGAACGCGAGTTACATACGTTTTCGGTGCAGTATCAGCCCGGTTGTCTCGCACAGCGCAGCTTAGTTTTACAGCTTTGCAGCGCGAGCTCTGTCACCGAATATGCCGTTTGTTCATCCGCCAATATCATCATAAACATCGAGACGTGCTTTTAAAGATTGTTTCGCAACAAATACACCCATGGTGCTGCAGGGAAGGCATGCAGCGAAACGAGTTACCAGTAAGGGAAACTATTACAGCATTGGCTGATAAACATTTCAAACAGTTGTAATGATAATTTATGTCAGATAAGGCATAATTCAAATGACTTACCAGCGAATGAAAATCAGTTTCAGCCGAAACCAAGGTCCCTCACTGAAGCATGTTGCAGATAGAGTTGATCCAGACGAAGCGTGACTAATAACCCCCGCCCCTTAATAAAAAAACACTCTGTAGACTTGGAGCAATCCGTATCAGTGACTTGCCGAGGAAAACAGCTGCTCGCCTACCTCTGGTAACCAACCTGCAACTCTCTCTGTTATGCTTAGGGGATCCATTGCGTTACCTTCTTTGTATCTTCTGGGATAATGGTTGAGTTTTCATAAAAACCTGTTTCATGTACGAATCCTTCGTAGCCACCTGCTGGGTCAGGCGAATCCCGTTGGTGGCCCGTTGCGCATGCGTTGTCCTCTTGAAACCCCGCTGTGTATAGCTGTAGTTGAGTATATTGCTCCCCTAGGGGAGTGGTTGGACAGCTGTCAGGGATGTGCAAGGGCAGTACGCGGGGAAATAGTTTTCGAGCGCACAACGCCAGATATAAAACGAAGAAAAAATAATTGGCGCAACTTGCACTAGTGGTGCAAAGCTGGAGAAACAGCCCGGAAGCGGGGAGGTCGACCTAGCTTTCCGATTTTGCTAAGTTTTGCTAGGTTTTGCTAGGCTTTGCCAAGTTTTGTTCTGTTTCGCGGTGTTCTTGCTAGGCTAGGCTAAGTGTTCAAGGGTGAGGCAAACTTTTTAGCCGAATTTTACAAGGCCGTTCCGGTCGTTCCCCCACACTGACTGCGGACAACAGGGGTGAAAGAGCTAGGTCGACCCCCGGCTCCGCTGTTTCTCCCGCCTTGCACCCCTATATCTGCGCCATTTTCTTGCGTTTTAGTAGCCCAAGAAACACTATCACCTTTAAAATGGTATAGTAAGCGGTGCGCATACGCACATGCCCCTTGCGCTCACACTCGAGCAGGCGCGAAAGCCGGCTTCACCGTTATAATACCCTATCTGCGGTGGTGCACCCTTTACAAGCAGCGCAATGTTTTTTTTTTTCTTGCATTTTTTTGCTAATGCCACCGGACCAAGCTTAAGCTTAAACAGCTCCGCTGTTAAAAGTCTGCCTCAATGCACGCAAAGGTGCGGGAAACCATTCCAAAGGCCAGTACTTGCCCGCCATGATGGTGACTCGGCAGCTAAGTCATTGTACGTGTTGCTGAGCGCGAGGACATGGTTTGATTCCAGGCACGGTGGCTGCTTTTCGGGTGAAGGCGAAAAGCTCGTGTTGCGAGAAGTTCGGGGAAGATCAGTTGCTCTCCTCCGCTACGGCACTTTCCGAAGCCCAGGTGGAGCTTGGGCGCGCGAAACTACAGTTTGCTTCGGCGTGGCAGCCGCCGTGGCGCGAATGACAAACGCATGATGAGATACTGGCGGCGAAAGCACGGGGATTTCCGCTGGACGAAAGAAATATACCCTCTTATAATTAGGGCATTTCACGTCTGAAACCGGGAGAGAAATCGGGTTTTTGGTAACGTCTTCCTTAAATATCGGTTTTATTTTTGTAAACGGGGAAATGTTGTTTCCATTGACATATTTGGAACCCAAAAAATACAAGTCGTCATATCATTTAGGCTAGGGCTGAGACCTGCTTTCAATTATTTACGAGGAAACGTCGGCGCGACATTTGCTGGTGGGACAAACCAGTGACATTTGCTGGTGGGAGCCGTCCAGTTATGTCACATGTCCTTATTGTGGCAGATAGATAGATGCTTTATTATGTACACAGACAATTGGGCTGCGAGACAGTACACATTGTCTCATGCAGAACTTGTACAATTGCACAACAGGAACAAATAATAATCTGTTTTGTGACAGACCTCTCCTGACATGAAAAGGTCTCAATTCAAACATTCATTGAATTTCATTTTCATTTAAACGTTTTCATTGCTTCTTACAGCAGCATAAAAGAAATGTAGACAAAGGTAGCAGACAAGACGAGCGCTGACTCACAACTGGTTTACTTATCACAGTATTTAAGGACAGAAAGTACCCTTGTGTAGTTCAAGCAAAATCCCTGCTTTGGGATGCATTGACGTCGTCCCGACCCGACGTCCCGGCCACCCCGGCGCATGCGTGACTACTTCATTTCATTTATTTCATTTATTGTCACCTTAAAAGCCCGAAGGCATTACATAAGGGGGGGGGGGGGGGGGGCAATAATAACAGATTGAATAAAGTACACAGTGAACACCGAAGAATACAAGGCACAGCAAAAATCGTAACAAAATTTCAAGAAAAAAGAAAGAAAAGAAAAGAAAAACCTACGTACAGGGTACACCGAGGCAAGCTGAAAGACAAGTAAGCATACACAAAGGCGAGCATATACAATAAAAGAGAAGTTAGGGCAGCAGGGCAGACGTATATGCATTCGTTTACTAGATGGAGCAACAGAAGGATAATTTACGGAGTACATAATTTTGGAGGGTGGAGTGGAGGTGATTGGCGAGCGATAAAATAGGGAGAGGAATTACTGTATGTAGCGATTAAGTCTATCGCGAAAGGTTGAGCGGTTCGAACAGGTAGCGATTTCGTTAGGCAACGTGTTCCAAAGTATGATAGAATGTGGGAAAAAGGAGTTATTCATAGCTGAAGTGCGACGAGTGATGCGCGCTATTGGGTGGCTCTGGTTTAGGCGGGATGCCGTTCTCGGTGGAGATTTTAGCAAAGTGTGCCTCAGTCATGGGTGATAAAAGAAACAATGGAGTAAGCAAAGACGGGAGATGGTTCGACGCGAAGCTAGGGATAATGGGTGTGGGATAATGAGGAATGATAATGAGCGTTCGTACTACGCAGCGGTTGCAATAAAATCTTTTGTGCTCCACAGCTGAGTAAAAGCTATACTTGAATTATTTATCACGACTCCTTTCATTCCAGAGCGCCACTTCGTGAATCGCTCCCCGGCAGATGCGTGGTGCGGCCAATGCGGCGCTCAACAGAGGCGGTTAGATGCGTCGTTCTAGGGAAGCCCGTTTCTGGGAGAAGCGTCGCATGCGTAGGCAACCCTGTGTAGCGGCTTGTGCATTTTGTCAATTTTGTTGGTAGGAATGTGCTCCTCAGCGAGAAAATAAAATCGTGTTGTTGTCAATACGGAAATAAACCATGTTGCCTGAAACTGAGAAGATAGTCACAGTGCCTTTAACAACCCAGGAATTGGCAATTTTAGCCGAAGTCGACAGGTAAGTGGTCTTGTTCCGCTCATTTTCTCTCCAATCAAACTCTTGAGAGTCGCTTTGGTGCTCTCAATCGCGCTTGCACGCTTCAGTAATGAGACAGTGACCTCGTTTTAGTAGTAAGGTTGTTTAACCGCTACACTCGTTTTTATTATACACCGATCGTTGTTTTCTACAGTTTTCTTTTATTTACAGTACACTTTCAACGCTGGCTTAATACTCCTAGAACGAACGGAGCACTTAGCTGTTTCCTGGTTGTATCCGGATTGCACGCAGCACCCAGAATTCTAGTTATTAACAACATTGGTCATTATTGCGGAATTAGGCTTTTCCGCTTCAGCATTGTGTAAGAGTTGTCAGAAATGTCGAGCTTCTCACGAGCCTGTGGTCGCTAACCCGCCATAGGGGCGTGAACTAACATGAAAAAGATGCTAGATACGCAATAAAGAAACAGACGGGCACAAAAGAAGTGGCAAGGTCGCATTCGGGCCATAGTTGCTGTGCTGTAACTTGTATTCATATCTTTAGTGACCGAGCTAGCCCGAAAAGTTGCGAACGACATCGGATTCGCCGTCCTGCTAAATCGATTTGACGGCTTGACAGGAATGGTTCCTCAGCTTAGTAACACTCGAAATAACGGTGATAGCCACTGGCCCAATACTAAAATCCTTTCGGAAAAGTTAGGGCGCAAATAATTTTCGCAGGCGTCCGTCGGTTGCGCTTCTAACGATGTCAAGGTCACATGGCACCACAGCCTTGCCTGGCCGTTGCCTTGCAAGCAAAATCTCCAGAAAGCATCCTCTTACCATTTTTTCAGCCGCCTGTTTGGATTCTGGAAGCTGAGTACACCTGAAAATTTCAAGAGGAAGGCGCTTATTTTAAAGGTACAGTCAGTGCATTTGTTTTGAAAACCTTTGCTTGGCCTTTATTCTCCAGATATTGCTTTTGCATGAGTGGTGCAACTGTTAATTAGTACTCTACGGACATTGCCGAAGATTAGGAGGCAGTAAAGTCTCTAGCGGCCTACACAACGTTGCTTACTCCAAAAACTCTTTTGGAGAAAGAGTTTTTTATGTTAAGATGTATGAGTTTTTTCCGGCACTATTTGTTGTAGAGGACATAATACTTAGGCTTCCAAAGGCAGCTTTCCTGTGGTAGGAACTTTGACTTCACTCTCAAAAATGGCAAACACTTAATCTGAATTTTTGACCCTTCGTAGTTGGCGCTTCAGTCCCCGAATGCAGTGGTGCTTTTTTGTGATGGAGGCAAAATAGAAAAACGCCGATGTGTACAAGATTTCACCAGGCGTTGAGGATCTCTAGGTTGTGTACGATGACTAGTGGCCCTATGCCTCACAGTGAGGGGCATCCTCTGGGCATAAAACCCCAATGGAGACCGTTCGTGATGCATTTGTCTTGTAATGGCAGGGTGTCCGTCACCTGGAGCAAGTACTGATTGCCCAGCAGCGAAGCAAGCGCCCCCAGGGAGGTGATGCAGAGTCTTTGACTTCGGCGACCGGCACCGTGACGGCAATGGATGCACCACTGGATCGCACGACCAGTGATACAGGCAGCAACCATGACCGGATGAGCTACCCAGGAATAACGACAGCCCCAAAGGAGCTTGATCCCAAGACCTACTGCAAACTGGGTCACTTCCAGCTCCTACTGGAGGACTATGCAAAAGGTGGAACTGTGGAACGAGATCTATGGTGTTGAAGCTTCCTGCACAAAACTCGCATCTCTTTAAAGTAGCAGTGCCCATTCACAAGAAAATATAGGCACACGCACACTCGTGTACTGCACCTATAACAGGATTTGCGTTTCATCATATTACAATAATATCCTGATAACTAAGGCAAAATTGATTGCCCCCTAACAGTTTAAAAACACAAAGCTGCAATACCACTCTTTCACAACAATTTTGGTCACTCTGCCATGCGAATGGATGCTGTTGCACTTGAAAATGCCTGTGGGGCCAGGTTTATTTTTTGATTTCATGCTTCTCTGATTGCAGCACTATCTGCGTACCAGAAGTACTATGCAATCAAGGAGGACCACTGGAAGGTAAGCGAGCCATTTTTGTGATTGAAAATGCCTGGTTATATTCTGCATGTAACTACATAGTTTTCATCAGTTCATTTATAAATCTGATGTTCGTACTTCTGGAGCGAGAGACGAGTGCATTCATCTCTTCAGCAGTGGGTAACTGCCCTTTACTGGAAGACATTGCATCCATTGTGTCCTGGCATGCTTGATTTCTGTATAGAAGCAAGCTGTGTACTCAATTTAGCTTGTGTTTTTCAGTATATCCACCTTATTGAATATTTTGCAACACTAGTAAAGCTTAACATTGCATTGTGTTTTGGGGAAGCAATCCCTGTAATTCTCGAGCCTGTTGAGTATAATAGCGTGGCATACTGTTTCTTGAAAAAGCATTGTGTTGCCTAGTTGTGCGGGCTTATACAATAAAAACCTAGGTTTTGAACGAAACAAATACCAACAACAATTCCATGAGTGCCCTGGCGGTACACAGGCGCAGGAGAAAATTATTGTTTCTCTCTTGAAGGCAGAAAACAAAAATTTCACGTCAACATTTTGTCCGACTCGAATCATCCACGTGTAGTCTAAACTAAGAGCATAAACAACAAAAAACGATGAAACACAAAAAGGGTAGTGTGAATGTTCGTGCCCTTCTTGTGTTTTGCCGTTTTGCACTGTTTTTCCTTTTAATGATGCGCCAATTCGTCCAATATTCCATTTTAGTGGCCGAAATTATTTCGTAACCACTTGCTCCGGCGTGCCTTGTTGCCGATATGTAGCTTCGGCATGCACAATTCCAGTGCGAGCTGCTTGGAGAAAAGAAATGCTTTGCGAGCGCTTAATTGCTTTCTAACGCCACCTCATATACCTCATAAATTCCCTCCCGTCATTTTATGTCTTTGCCCCTAGGATGAGCCATTTCTCTATGGCCTGGGTCTTGTGTACTTCCACTACAGTGCCTACCAGTGGTGAGTGATGAAATCCTTCTACCGGTAGCAGCAGGTTTTAAGTGTGCACACTCTGCACATCTACAACTTGGCACATCTCCCAGCTGTTGTAAATGTGGAAACTCAGTACATTGCTGCGATGTAGCTGGAGAAAACCGCATGATGCTGTGCTCTGATGCTACTTACTTAGACAGTGCCTTTGGGAGTAGAAGGCGAAATGAAGCTTTTGCTCATGCATTACTGCACTTTTTTTTTAGTTTGGAGAGTTTGAGCAATGCAACTACCTTTCGCTGATACCTCGTATGTCTCCATGTGTGTGTCTGTGTCTGTGTGTGTCTCTTATGTTGGGCATACAAATGAACAATTTCCTTTTGCCTTGTAGGCTTGCAGACTTAGTGTGCAGAACAATAATTTGAACAGCAACTGTCCTGTAGTTTTTTTAAACACTGCTCCTCTCACCCTTAGAAACAAAAGAAAATGAAGCGGGTATTGCTTACGGAATTAATACTAATTAAAACATCTCAATAAGTTTTTTGTTGCTAGTACTTAAAGCTGCAAGTGAAGGATACATCAATGCAGGAAAAAGAAAAAAGTCCAAAAATATGGCCTTGAAAATTATTTTTGCATGGGGAGATCTTTCTGGAAAAGTCTACCTTACGCCTCTAGACATGCACATTACACATGCACTTGTACGCATGCACAAAACAAAAAATGAACGCACCACAAAACTGTCACGACACTTCCCTGAAATCGGAGTCCTGGGAAAATGTTTGTGCCAAACATTAGCAGGCTTTATGTTATACCTGAAAATTTTATAGTGTGTGTGTGTGAAGCCTGCTTAAGAAAATGTTTGTGCCAAACATTAGCAGGCTTTATGTAACACCTGAAAATTTGATAGTGTGTGTGTGTGAAGCCTGCTTAAAGAAGTCCATTGTAGCTCCAGGCCCGTAATAGCAAACACAAATGTGCGTGCATATGCTGCTTGAAGCTTGTTAAAGCGTGCCAGCGTCACATTAAGGGAGCCGCTGCAGCTGCGATTGCTCCCAGGACTGTGCAGCCTTATTTTGTGGCAGGAGGACGGCCTTATTTTCTGCATGGATTCAACAAAGCCTAATGCTATAGGTCCGGTTGTTTGCAACAAGCGCATGTATTGTCTTATTCTCTGGAAAAAAAATTTGCTTCTACTTCAATGTCAAACTCGGCTCCACTGTTGACCTCGTTGTCATCCCAAGCACCCGGAAAATCTTCAGGTTTCCCTGGCGGGCCTTATTTTAAAACCTATCCACATTTTGCAGGGGGGTAACAGATGTAGTTGGCGTGCGTCCTCATTTCTTTGTCATTAGTTTTCAGCAAAGTAAGCAGCAGTACTTTGCACAATGTCTGAAAATAAAAAAAAGATATGCATTTTGAGTTTTACATGCAGTATTTGTTGCTCCGTATTTGTGATTTGTATGTACCATGAATCTTCAGCTCCCTATTATACTGTTAGTTGCGCAACTTGTGGAATTCTGTTCGACTGGGTGTATTGGGTTTGTGAGGGGCGAAACAGATTGGAAAAGGAAAGTCTCACTATTTCATTGTCCCACAAAAACGGCTTTGGCCCGCTGCTTTGGAGCAGTTCCTCGCAGACACATTCAGGATGTAAGGGGAAAAATCTCCGGTTTGCACGCGGTTGCAAAAACCATTTCTTTTTTTCTCTCTCTCTCTCACCCGTCCCACCTTTCTTTCTTTCTTTTTTGTTTTTCTCTGTGGTATCAAAACATGTTTACTGCCACAAAGATCCAGCGCCAGTCCTGCACAGCTATGCCGTACAGTTCACACGCTTGGACTGCCTTTTCATAGATCGCGCTAGGCTACGTGTGCTTTTTCAACGAACGGACAGATGGCGCCACGCGTCCGGGTTCCCAAGGGTGCCTCGATTGTCGCGCGTCTCCGCTAGGGTTACCTGAGAAACCTCCAGTTCCTTGCAACATTTTTAGATTAGGTGATTAGAGACGTTGCGAGGTAGGCAATCTAAAAACATTACAATTTAAAAACGATCCAACTGTTTTAGATTAGCTAATCTAAAAACATTGGCTTCTTGTAAACTCACAGGGATTTTGAAAGCACCGCCACCGCGTTCGTTTCCACCCTGGCGGCGGCATTTATTGGTAGTTTTCGACGCTTCTTTAGTGTCGAGCCACTGTCGACCAAAACAATCCCGTCGTGTTGTCGCTTCCTCCTATTTTCTTTTTATTCTTCTTGTATGGACTGATAAGAGCAAAAGTAAGGCAACCAAGATTGCCATGGTGCTGTGTTTTTCGCTGCAGCTAGGGTGGCTAGAAGGCCTCAAAACAGAACCGGGAAATGCGTTGTCTTTTATCTATCGTAATTTTTTCCGAAAGTTTGGGTCCGCTGGTGCATTGCACAGCCTTGTGCTGTTTGATATGCGTAATTTGACTTATGTCGATCATCTTACCTTTATCACGGCGTTACGTTTGTTTGCTTCGTTTTACTTTGCGGCCCCAGTCGGAAATGTTAGCTGGTTCCATGGGGCCCGCTGAGACTGTTTGATATTAAACAGAATAGAACTCATAGCTCGTCTTTCGTATAACAGATTGAGCGTGAACGAATAAGTGGTTTGCTCAGAAAATTTGTTTATTAACAGCGGAGCTGTTTCTTTGTTGTTGCTGGACGTAATGTGTGCGGCGTATCAGTAAACTGGGTTATAGTTACTCCTAACGTTTACCGTGCTCGTGAGCACGCGGCTTACGAGGATCGCCCGGCGTCGTCCAGGCTTGCGCGTGGCGCTCGCAAAAAAATACCAAGGAAACAGTTCGCGTTCGTCCACGCCTCAAGGGAGAGTGCAGCGTGTTTTGCGTCCTTTTTCGCTGGATTCCGTTCTGTCAAGGGGGAGCACAAGACAGCTCGCGCTACAGACGCCCAGTTCGCGAAGCCGGTTGCCGCGGGTTCTAGCGCGTGATGACGTACGCGTTCCACTTTGGGAGAAATGTGACAGCCTGCGGACAAAACGATCCGGGCCCGCCAGTCATGCATGAGGAAGTCGATAGATGGATGCGAATTCAGTTCGTCGATGCACGGCCGTCACAGAAATGTAGAAATGCTAATAACATTAGTGTCACTAGATAAGATACCTTATCTAGTGAGACTAAATAACATCACATGGACGGTCGTGGCAAGTGGATTCATCCTGTCCGTTTTTGTATTATTGAAGGATGAAAGTTGGCCTAGTTGGTGTCATGCGGCCCGCGGAGAAGTATTGTGTGGTACCCAGTACGACGTCTCCCCCCCCCCCTCCCCTCCCACCTCCCCTTCTCACCTCTCACCTGAAGGCCAACATGGAAGTAAGTGGCAGTTCGGACCTTCCAGTTTCTTTCCATGAATTCTATTCTAGTTTTGTGATTTCTATTGCAGTTTTCTACATTATTTTCAATTAGCCGATTTTTTTCTCTGCCTGCAAAGCCACCCTCCGCCCTCTTTTCTGATCTGCCGCCCGGCCCCCGCCGTGTCGGCTTCATGCAACTCGGCCCGCCGCCTCAAAAGGTTGCCGACCCCTGGTGTAGATGATAGATTTTTTTTTTTTGTATGTATACAGGGATACTCGAAAATTCATTCTGGAAAATTTCGACCGAGTTGCAGAACTTAGACTGCTGGTTCGCTCTCACATATACATATCTCCATCCTGCAAGCCCTCTCCACTGAACACGCCTTGCCCGCATTCAAAGTAATGACGAAGTATATTGGTCACTCTTCGTCTTCGCCACTTCGTCCTACCTCCAACTATCTTCGTCATTAACCACCGAAGCACCCAAATACTAGTGTCGGGGAGCAAGTTTCTTCATGCCAGCAATTTAGACGTGCCTTTGCCGATTCGTACTTAACGCTCCCGCCTGAAATTTGGCATTCAGGTCGGCAGTGTGGCATTGATGAATAATTAAATGCAACTGCCTCCATGTGCGAACAAAAGTAGATTGGTTGTAGGGTTTAACGCGCCGACGCAACGCAGGCGATGAGGCGCGCCGTGGTGGAGGGCTCCGGATTAATTTTGACCGCCTGTGGATCTTCAACGTGCGCCGAAATCTCGTTCGTACACACGGGCGTTTTTGCTTTTCGCCTCCATCGGAACGAACAAAAGTAGTGTCTTCGCCCGCCCTGATAGTATCGGCGCTAAGTTTAGGAAAATAGTCGTTTATCTTTTTTGTTGCATGAAGCGGACGGGGTGTGTGGTACATGTCAACCCGATACGAACGCGAGTTCAATCGAAATTGACCTTTTTCCGAGTGTGTACGATCGCGGCGGGGTATGGCACCAACTGTTGGCATGGTGGTGCCTTTTCGAATGTCCTAAGGACCGTATATTAAGTGACTTGTCGTAATATAATTTTCTTATCTCATCCTTCCTCGGTTTTATAGGTCTGTCTTCTGCTTCTATTCCCGTTTCCCGGTAGCCACTGTGCTACCTATAACAGTAAATGAGCCAATTAATTTCTTCAGCCTCCCCTATTACATTTCTGTTGCACAGTTATAGTCATAACATTATGTACTGAGCGAAAATGAACAATAAAAGTAGTAAGTACTAGCGCACATGTTTTTCTTTTCTTTTTGTAGGGGGTGGGGCATTGAAGTCCTGTTGAGATCGTCAACATGAGAAAACAAAGTTATCTGTCTTGCTGTGGTTTGTTCGGTCAGAGAAAAGCGAACTTGCTGGGAAAAAAATTCTTCAAACCTTCTTGTCTTTAGTAATTTTTAGTTTTACTTTCTGTGTCGATATTTTGGCGCACGTTAAAGATCCACAGGTGGTAGAAAAGTAATCCAGAGCCCTCCACTACGGCGCGACTCAAGGCCCAGTTGTAGCCTCAGCGCATTAAATCCCACAATCAATCAATGAGTTTCGCTTTCAAGGCTGTCCGCAATTTACAAAGCGTGATTTGTTTACTCAATCACTGCTCGCGGGATGTTTGCGTAGCCGTCTCTTTTTTCCTGGAGTGGGGGCACTTGTCGCTTCATGTGTCGTCTCCCCCTCTGGAGTCCTTCCTTCGCTTCCGGCCGCGTCTCCTCCGTGCTCGCAAATGATGAGAACAGTTAGTTTTTCGCAGTGCTCCTAGGAATTCAACCTCGCATTCGTCTGCGGGCCGGCGACGGCAAAAGTGCTTAGCAGTCTGAGCCTGCGCAGAGCTATTTGTCTGATTTGCGGTACCGTCCTAGCTGGCCCCACTCCCTCCCGCGCTGCCAACGTTACTTGCGCGCTGCGGAGCGGCCAGCGCACCGTCGGGAGCGCGTGCTGTCCTGGTTGCGGCGCGAGCGCCTCCCCAAAATAGAAACGGAGAGCGCGGGAACTAATCTCAGAAGGCACAGCGCGCACTGCGCGAGAGCAGTCGGGCGGCCGCCGTGCGCCGTGGGGGCGTCGTTTTTGTGGGTATGTGCGTGCGTGCGTTCCGAGCAGACGTCGACTGAAAGCCCGCGGCAGCCCCCTTGGTTCGGCCTCCTCTTCGCCCAACCGGAGAGGCGATAAACGGAACCTCGGCCAGACCGACAGGAGCGTCCTCCTCAACCGCCCCCCTCTGCACTTCCGTTCGTGTTCCTGTGCCGTGCCGAAACATCGCTGAATCGTGCACTACGTTCGCCGTTGCATCTTCCAGACATGAGCCTTGTGATGACCCGCACCCGCCAGTCACCAGCCGCTGCCCTGGAAACTTGACTGCAGCCGCGCAAGTTTGCAGCCTACATCAATAAACGCTGGTTTCTGTGTCCGGTGGACGTTTATCGGCGTTTTTCTTCGCCGGATTGTTCTCGTGCGCCTTTTCTGTTTCCCTGTGCGCCCCTCATCGTTGCAGTTTTTTGCGCGGAATAGCGGCGGCGATGGGCGAGGAGTGACGTCTCCACCTGGCCAGCCCCGCGTCTGTGTGCTTTTCGTGGACCGAAAGGAAAGTGCGGCGCGGCGTTCCGTGTAGCACAGCTGCTTGGGAATGCGTGCCGAATGGCAGCAGTCAGCTGGCTCATTCCAGTCCACGCTGCGCGGCGACGGAAGCCTTGCAAGACTTCTTCTTTCGTGCAGTTGCTGTAAGGAGCAGTGGGGTGCCGCGTAGGCTGCTCGCGGAGTACTTTTTGGTGTGCGTGTGTGTTGTGCGCTTTCCTCGCTCAATCCAAGCTGCCTCCTTTTTTTTTTTTTTTTTCGTCGCGGCGGTTTTTTTCTTTGGTCTGCCTGCCCCCTGAGTTGTTTATAGAGTGGCCCGTCGCTGGCGCCCTGTTCCATCTGCTGGCTTCTGTAGGTCGCCGTGAAAGACAGCCGAGGTCGCGCCTGTATTGATTTGGCGCAGTTAGGGAAGGGGGGGACACGGAAGAAGGGAGGTTCGGGCTCTCTCGCTTGCGTTGGCCGCGAACGACTGCGAGCGTGGGAGTTTACATCGACCAACCGTTCTATGCACGACTTTGTACGACTACCGTGACTGCTTACACGGCACGCGGGCTGCAACGCCTAACATTGCAATTTTCAACACAGTATTGAAAATCGATGACGTAATTGAACGATTGATCAGAAAATTGCGCGAACGATCCTCATTACCCAAGCAGCTTGCAGAAGAAAAAAAACGAAAACAAAAGTTTCACAAACGCTTGTACCCGCCTCATATCGCTCGCCATTTTTAGTGACTGCCAATCGCCGCACGAGAGGTCGCCCCTAGCCGAGCACTTTAGGTAAACAGTTGACATCGAACTCGCATTTCTCCTCGACAAGTGATCACTTTTCTTTGTTGCTAAGGCGCCTCCGTTGCCGCATGCGTGCTTTTTAGATGTGGTCGCCATGGTAACCTGCACGGAGCTGGCTCGAACGGGATCTCGGGAAAGTTGCTGGCCAGGTGGCTGCGCGTAGTACGCTTCTGGGAGTTTGTAGCAAATAATCGAAGCTCGTAAGGCTCGCCGCCTCCCTGCGCGTTCCAAGAAACAAGCGTCGGAATTTGATGTAAATCAGTACAAAGAAAAAAAAATCGCGACAGTCAGCTAACTACACTGCCAACTGTGGATAGCATCGGACCGCAAATCATCTATTAAAAAAAAATTTAAGGGTTACGGAAGAACTCGTCGTTTTTGTTGTTTACGCTCAATTGTTGGTTACTGGGTTTGGAAAAGTTGTCCAAGAAACCCGCTTTTTTTTTTTTCCCCACTGCATCCAGCGTTCCAAACAATCTGTGCTTTGTATGTCGCTGGCTTTGTTCCAAGAAGCATAACCGATTTCGCTTATGTGAAGTTCGTTCGTCTGTATTTGTGTAAGTGGCCCGTGTGCATCGTTGCTCCAACCCCGTTTCGAGATTCCGGCGGCGGGTGGAAAAAAACAAAGAACAAACTCGGGGTGAGGAAACTGTACCGACAACATTATTAAGCGCCGCTTTGGCGGCGACCCGTCGTCTGTGACCTTCCTGCGGCCGATATCGCTCGCTCCCCCCTTTGTGATCGTGCTGCCGCGCGCTCCCCCGCCGTGCTGTGCGTGACGTCACGGCTCCCGTTACGTGGTGACTGTCGGCGCTGCTCGACTGCTCGTCGCCTTTCTCCCTGGATTAAAGGTCGCCTCTGCGGCCTCGCCGGCTCTTCTGCGAACCAGACGCCTCCGAGGGCATCCCCCCACAGCCGCCAACGTGAGTGCTGTTTAACGGACTTCCTCCTCCTCGACACGCGGCGTATTTTGATTGCTTTTTTTGTGTGTGTATCAGTTTGGTTGCTTTCGTGCTGGCCGCATACAACGTGGCTGCAATTATGTCCTCTTTAATTTGGGCTGTGATGCCCCTTTCCAACGTCGTTAATTATGCTGCGAACTGGTAGTACAGGGATTTAATTTCTATTCTGAGGCCATTGTCCCCAGGTGGCCGCATTTGCTCACAATATTACCCGCGGAGGGCGCTTTTAAGTAATGTAGGATCACTCGTTATAACTCTTCGGACTTTTTTTTCTTTCTTTTTGGACGCCGCAAGAAATGAAGATCAGGTCTTATTATTGTTCCGATACCTTTACTATTATTGTACTAATATTCTTTTCTCGTCACAGACCGCTCAAGGCCTAATGATTTCACGCGTTTTCGGAGCTCAAAACTTTACGAAACCCCCGGGGCCATTGTTGATGCGGCACGGGTTGCTTCGTTCTCCAAAGTTGCCCAATGCTTGACGAAACTGGGTTGTTTTAAGGGGTGCGCCTGGTAAGTTTAGTGAAGTGGAACATGGCATAGGAGAGGGGTCGGGGGGATCGTGGGGGCCCCGTTACTTTTTTCTCACTTTGGCCTCCGAGTTGTGACGCCTGACCACTCGCATCACCAGTAAGTACTGTGCTACAGGGCTTTGTTTGATTGACGAGCGAGAAGTTGTAAACATAGGCGTGCGCAGAGTTCTCAATTTGGGGGGGCAAAGTCTTACCGCTGCGCCCCCCCCCCCCCCCCCCCCCCCCCCCCGAGCAACTCCCGACCTCTTCTCACTGAAGGCCTTGCGGTGCGAACGCAGTGCAAAGAGGGATGGTTATAAAATTTTTATTTCAATGTGATGGAATTGCAACACACACAAAATATTTCTGAGCAGAAATTTTACTTTCATGTGTTACATCGGCAAGGCATGGGGCAAATTTGGCGCCCCCTTCAGATGATTAGGGGGGGCGGCCGCCCCCCCTGCCCCCCCCTGTGCGCACGCCTATGGTTGTAAACGAAGTAAAAGTTTTAAGAAATTACCTTAATGACCGACCCCGGCCTTCTGCAGGGAAGATAATACTTTCAGCGACCTTTTCTCATAAACTGCGAGGGGAACTGTGGAGGGTGGAAAGGATACGAGTAAGAAGAAAGCCGGAAAAAAGTGGAAAACGCGAACTATCGGCGTAACCAGTGTTGCTGTTGAATAGTTTTTTTGTTACAGTTACTAGTTACAGTCATAAGTTACTAAAAAAGTAACGAGTTACCGGTAGCGCGCTACTAGTAACTCGTTTGCCAGGACTGCTGCTTGGAATCCCTATAGGGATTCCAAGAGTCACATATGACTAACAGATCATTTTGTGCGTGTTTTACTGCGAGCGGTTTTGGAGGGCTGCTCCCAATGGAGCGTTGCATTTATTAGCTTGTAATTGCATTTTGAACACGTTTAATCAACCACTGGGCGTTTTGCCGTGACACTGCGTTTTGCCGTGGCCTTAAATTTGAAAAGCTTGTTTTCAAGGCCTTGAAAGTCGGGGAATTTTTGTGGACAAAGCTTTGAAAATCATTGAATGTCTTGAATTCTACATTTTGAAAAGTGTATAGCAACACGAGGCTACGTCACGACTGAGTAAATGTTGGTTGCAATTGGTTGATCTTCTTCGGCGATTAAATGTTGCCATTTTGTAACGCACCGAAAGTGCCCGCCCAACTGTAGCGAGGAATTATAGGAAATCGTTCAACAACAACAAAAAGTCACTGGAGCAGTCGTTTCAACAAAGGGACTTTTCTGAAGGCAAGTCCACTTGTTGAAATGATGGCCCCAGTGACATTTTTTTTTTCAGCGAATTTTATCTCGTTTCAAGCATCCATGTTCCCCTGAACTTTGGTCTTTATTGGATTTCTAACAGACTATGTGGACGTTAAAAGTCGACGGTCCTTGAAAACCGTCGAGTTTTTCTCATAAAAACCAGCAATGAACCCTGCGTGACTTGTAATATCACCCCGTGATGTCGCCCAACCCAAAAATACAAACAAAAAAAAACACACAGTAGTACCCGGCATTGCCCGCGTGTTGTCTTTGGTCGGCCAAATACTCAGCTTAAGAGAGCTCTAAAGACAAAAATACTGCCTTATTTAGCTTGAAGCAACTAGCCTTCGGTAACTCACCTAGCTCTATTACAGCCACGAAAGAGGATTTCTAAACGAAAAAAAAAAAAAAAAAACACACACGCAGGAAATACTGAAACTCAAATTTCGCGCTACGCGACTTCAGCAGTGACGCTATATAGGGAAACACTAAAATCAGTTAGTGTATTAACTGCCACCAGGCGGGATCAGAAGCCCCGCTACAATCACGCAGTCACGTTTCTTGGCTTTGTTCTGCGGCCGCCAATCGCACAAACAAGATTTTGTGACGTCATAAAAAAACTTGAAGGAAAGTGGCTGGAGGGTCACCACTGCGTAGTCTGTTTTATATCTAGATAGCTTTTTGAAGATTGCGATAAAATTGGTGTCATTGTTATCGGGACGACGCAGACTTCCTAACGAAGCAAAAGTATTTTGTTTTCATGTCTCGTTCAAATCGTGTGGCGTTTTAATTTCTGAAAGCGCAAAAGTTGCTTTGACGCATCCAACATCTTGCTAAGTTGCACACAACTGTCCCCATCAGTACAAAAAAAAAAATTCGATTTTTTTTTGTGGTTAAAATTTGCTTTGTTTGTGGGTGCCTAGGGCGTCCGCGACACGTTTATGGCCGCGGATGACGCAATTTTAAGTGGTGATAATAATAGTGCTGAAGTATTGAACAGCTGACAATTAAAGCTGAAAGGCGGTTGAGTTTGTTACTAAACTGGACGAACCGAGCGTTTCGTGGGCTCTAGCGTGTGACCGTCCCTTTTATCTGCCCGTGTAGTTTGATGTTCGCTAGTACATTGAATTTCTTAAAGCACTTGGCCTTTTTTTTTTTTTTTTCGATCGCAGCAGTGTTCTTTAGCTCGCAATGGTTCATGCCGGATTTAAACGAATGAATAATGAATAACTTTATTTTGCTCAAGATGCATTCCTCTCCACGCCTCGCTTATTTCTTCGATTCCCCGCTGCTCTTTCTTGATGTGCCCGTCGGTGACGTGGACTTCTCATCCGAGGCCGTCGCTGGCAGCTGGTCGCACTTGCGTCATGTGTGTCGCTCGGTATGCGTTGCACGGTGCACTGTCACTCACCACCGCGGCCGCGTCCCTCTGCGCGTCTCTTGATTTTGTTTTGTCGCCTCTCGGCGTCAGCGCGTGCCGGGCGCCTTTCGTCATGAGGCGTACTTTCGTAACCGCGAGAAACGACGACGACCTCAGGCTGCAGGCGACGCAACATCTGCATGCGGAGGGAAGTCGACCGTGCACCAGACGGCGCAGGTATAGGGTAACCCGTGCGGGATACCGCAGTGTCAAGGACAGTTCGCGAGGCTCGTTGCGCGGAACGTGAGGTCGTCGGGCTCGGCGGTCTGGGCTTCGAACCTGTACCCGCCTTCGGATAAATTGATCACCTCGCACGCGGTTCGTTTGTCTCGTGACTATTTTTGTTTGCGTGCGCGTGTTACGATATCATTGTGCTCGCCGAATGTTACTCGACGGGAGGAGCAGAAAAAAAAAAAAGAAAAAGAAAAAGAAAACCGTTCTGACGTGCTTGTTCTGCCTTCGGTGGAAAACGCTAGCAGCTTCGCGGCAGCTGTGTGGCTTGTCATGTTCGAGGCAGTGCATTGTTCTTAAAAGTATGTGGACGCCCCATCCATGCCTTGCTTTTCCTTTCTTTTTTGTCTCCGTTCTCTCGTCTGCTTTTGTCGTGTCGTTTTACCATTATTTTGGCATTCACCGCTAGTCCTTCGTCTGAAGATGTTTTAATGAAAGTAAAAGGAAAAAAAAATATTTTCTGACGTAGCTTTGTCGGTCGCAAGTGTCACTTCGTCTGTTCCACGAAACTGGCGCTGTTGCCAGGCGCCGTTTTCAACCATGTATTTGTTCCACGTGTAACGGTTCCTCGAAATACGCTCCTGCCTTTAGTTTCCGAGAAAGGTGTAAAGTTCAGCGCGCATAATGTCTTGCTTCCGGGTAGTGGGATTACGTCGAGACCTGACAGGAGGAGCACGATGCGAACTTCGCGGATAAAAGGGCAGAAGATGCCCTGGCACTTTTTTTTGAACACAGGTGGCCTTGTGCCTCTTGGCCTCGTGTTTAAATTGTCCGAAATAAATCAGTTCACCTTTGGACGGTCCTCGTACTGTGGAATCACTTCAAGCGGCCTTGAAGACAAAATCAGAGGTGCATGCCGGAAAGGGGAAGGAGAAGGCGTGAAAGGAGAAATTTAAAGTTAAGAACAACGAAACAAGGAAAAATAAGCATAAAAGAGTAAGGGTTCCGACTAGCTGGCAATCCATGCCGATACACAGCGCACAAACCGACAATAGACAGAGAGAGAGAGAAAACTTGTGTGTGTTTCTTTCCTTTGTCTACTGTCGGTTTGGGCGCTGTGTAGCGGTATGAAAAAATAAACAGCCCAAGCAAGGAATTTGCAGAAATTAAAAATGCAGCTAGTCTTCGCTATTAAGTCGTATTCCGCATAACTTTCCGATTGTTTTGTTATTTTTTTTTCCCGGCTGAAGTTTGCGAAATGGCTGATATTCGTGCTGAGAACATACAGCATCGAGGACGCACGTGGTTGGTGGGTAGCTTAACCGCACGTTATTTTCTTGTTCTGACTCACTCCCACCTCCCGTACGCCAGTGTAGGGTACCATCCGCTGTGTTTGGCAAACAGTCGGCTGACCGTGACATTCTTTGGTAGTGCGTATCACTCGGGCATCGAGACGTACAGAATCCCTCCGGACGCAAATGGACCGCTCCGCACATGGAAATGTGTGTATGCGTGTAGCCTCGCGAGGGGTTTTTCGCATATACGTCTTCACTTGAAGCGCTACTCGTCGGTGTCCAAGTCGCGGCGTTCGTCGCCGACACGTCGAAGCGCTGCACCGTCGATGGGGTATTCCCCGTGGGGGATGCCTGTATTGTTTGCGCCGTTCGTAGCAGCCGTCTGGTGATATATAGTGTCACAGGCCTTCGATCGTACCACGCGGCAATTCGCGAGCATTGCTCCGCGCCGTAGCTGTTCGCCATTTTGTTTGAAACGTTGCAACACCGTCGTGCCTGGCATTCGCCTCTCCTGATAAAACGCACCCACCCGCGTTTTCCATGCCACAGAGCGGTCACTGCCGTGGAGTGATGCTTTTGACGTAACTTTTATTTCTGCTCGCGCGAGGTGACGACTGCTCGGAATGCCCTTCCTCGGGGGAAGAGGAGAAATCATGCACCGCACCGTCCAACGACGACGATGGTTGAACGCGAAGCTTTCGCGTGACGGATTATTTGGCTGTCGTCTGAGTTTGGACTGAGTTTCGACCATGCCGAAATGGAGCAACCGGATAGACGCCGGCTTCATAACGCGAGGGACCCAGGTTCGATTCCGGCCACTGGAGCGTTTTTTTTTTTTTTTTCACTTCACTTACGATTATTCGTCATCATCGTTGGAGAGAGTTGGTTTTTCTGCAGGGCGTTTTCGCGTTACAGAGTGAGAACACTAACTCTTCGCTTTAAAAGCAGGAGAGATCCGCCAAGCGGAGACGTCCTCGGGTGAAAGCGCCATTTCCGTGGTGCTAATCGGCGACGTTTGGAATCGTTCATTTGGTCAGAAAAGCGCGCGCGCGCGTACTGTATTTTCAAATGGCGGGCGATGAGGCTGGCCATTTGGAGAAGAGGTGCACATATCGGGCCGCGCTCATGCTCCGGTCCCGACGCACAACCGCGTACTGGTGCGTGTCGTCACGAGGGCCCGGGCAAAATCGATGCTCGCCCCGCTGACATTGGGAGGGCCGCGCACGGCGCATGCGTGCTCCACAAATCGAGCGGCCGCCAGATTTCCGCTTCATTCCCGCCCGTTCTTTTCTTCCGGCTTGTCTTGTCCTTTCCTGTTATCCTCTCTCTCCTGTTACTGCTCCTCCCATTGTTTTCGCCCAGATCTATCTGCCCGGCCTGCTTTCCGCCATAAAAAAATGGGAGCAGTGCGGAGCCCGAGCTGGCTGATTTTGCGTCTATTAAATTATCTGCGGAGTTACTTTCCCGCTACTGTGTGCTACACGTACAAATCGCGCTTTTCTTTTTCTTGTGCGTGTGCGTGTGTGTGTGTGTGTATGTATGTATGTATGTATGTTTGTATGTATGTATGTTTGTATGTATGTATGTTGTATGTATGTATGTGCTATCTTGATCACAGTTAGGGTGGATACGGTAGCGCATGCGCAGTTCGGTTGCAACGAGGCTATGGGATGCGCGTGCGAAGTTACCCGGACCGCCGACAGGCGGCTCCCGCGCACGGAATGACACGCGCTCCCGTGTTCATCCTAACTGTGATCAAGATAGTATGTATGTACGTATGTACGTACGTATGTATGTATGTATGTATTCAGACGGCTAGCATTCGTCGAGAGACAGTTATTAGTCAGGACGCTTGTCGGAACGGCTGGAATAATCAAAACGCTGTCATTGTTTTCGAAGTGGTTAAGTCTATGGATGTACGTGTATAATGTGTGTAGGGTGCTTCGCTTTCAATCAAAACCAGATATTTCACGGCACCCTACCCGCTGCCTTCCCCTCACTACGAACATATATAAAAATAGGGTTGAGCTAGAATTTGACCTCGATGAAACTTTTTCCGTTCACGAACAGATTTATGACCACAAACTGTCACCTAGAATTTCAGGAGTATGCTGAACTCTCGCCTTCTGGAATAGCGCCACTAAAAACCTTCTATCCGGGATAACAGACGAGTTTTTGTCTCGAAGCAGTAGACTTCCCGATATCCGGGCTGTCGCCCTGAACCTAATGGCTGTGGCAAAGCAAAATTTCGGGGGAAATATAAATCTGAGCAGTAATTCCCCACAAAGATTAAAAAAGGTACCACTTTTATTTGTTTGGCCAGTGGCAGTAATTTCTGCTTCGGCAGACTAGTTGCCTCAGACTGTGCATTCAACTTTTTTTTCGTCAGACATATTTGTTGGTCACATAACTTCATAGGATGCTTGAAAGGAATTGCTAGAACACAAATACAGACTGATCGAGACGAAATTACTGGACATTTTACCTGCTGTTAACACCAAATGTCCCCCAACGGCACGGCTGCTTTTGCAATGGAGGCGAAAAACTAATACGCCCGTGTGTCGAAGGATGCAGATAAGCTAAATTAAATGGTAGCCTTCTACTACGTCGCGCTTCATACCCCACTTGTACCTTCGGCGCGTAGAAACTACATAAAAAAAATCCTGCACCCCTCCGTCAAACGACGACGATGCTTGGACGCGAAGCTTTCTCGTGATGGATTCCATGGTTGTCGTCCAAGTTTTCCAAACCGCTTCGACCATGTCGACATCGACATGTAGTGCAGTAAATACCATGTGGAAAAAAGTGCCATGTGACGTTTTTGTTCTCCTAGGATTGTTTAGCTTGTGGAAGTGCCGCATGACTGATCGGCATGCGGAACCCCGTAGGCCGACCAAGTGTATTTTTCAGGAACCGGCAGTGCCACTGCGGAGCGTTTATGCGGCGCAGAGTGATCCACCGGAGTGGCTGCCTCTTTTGGATGCGTGCGATTGCTTGCCTGAGTTTTGAAATGGTGCCGATTATTGTCAGACTGGCGTGCTTACCACTTTGCTGTCTGTTAGTGTTTATATTGTGTGTTAATTGTCTTGACCGAGTTTTTTTTTTCTTTCTAAAATGTCCATGCATTAAAGAAAAAAAAAAGTCGAAATGGAGCAATCAGATCGACGCCGGCTTCATAACGCGAGGGACCATTCCAGCCAGCGCAAGCGTTTATTTTTATTTATTTTTTCACTTCGGCGTTTTCTCGTTACAGACGCCATCAGTGGTAACACTAAAGCTTCACATAAAAAAAAAGCAGTAAATGGATTGCAGTAAGGTCTGAGTTCATGGTCCGTACACTTCAACATATATCTGTAAGCGAATGCGCACACACATAGTTGAACCGTAATAATAACAGCAGCGTAGACAAAAGGAACGTCGATCAATGAACGATTAATTGAATAACTAATAAAAAAGAACGAGGCGGAGTAACAAACTCAGCCGACCCTGGGTTCATTGACGTTACGAGGCCTCGGTTGGCGATCGAACCGCACTGCTGCGTTTGAATCCACTGAGGCGTGTACATGTGGCGCCAATATTTTTTGTTTGTGTCGTTCGTTCTTCGCTGTTGTTTCGGGGTTGGTTCGCGCCGTTTCAGGATTCGCCAGCCCTGCCGTTCTTGTTTGTTTCATCTGTCGCGGCGCCGAGGGAACATCTGCCGCATTGTTTCTGTTTTCGCCCCCCCCCCCCTCTTTCATTTCCTTTACACGTATAGATGGTGAAACACTGCTCCATCCAACGACCCGGTAGATTTGCGTGCTCTTGCTTAACTGTTGTTTGTTTCACTTAACGTATTGCGGCGAGTGGCTGTGTGGCTACAGAAGAGAAAAGAAAGTTTTCGCTCCCCCCTTATTATTACATGCCTTTCGAAATCGGCCCGGTCACGGTTTGCGGGGCAGCGAAGACAAAGCGCCTCTCGAAGGCGCGGCCTGGCTTTTTTTTTTTCTCCCGTAAACGTTTTGGCTGTCGTGTGGCGTGGAAAGGATGGGGAGGAGAGGGGGTGCCGATTGCAATCGGGATGGGTCTGCTCTCATTATTCCCTGGCCAACGATCGCGCGCAGAAGGTGGCGTCGGGAGGATGCGGGCCAGCTGGCCGCCGGCAGAGACTACAACTCCGGACAGCTGTGGCCGCCGCAGCTGTCGCCGGCCGCGCCTCGCTCCCGCGGTGGCCTTGACGAACGCTCCTCTGGGCAGCGGCGTCGCTGCGAGTGAGCGGCCGGACTGGGGAATGGATGTGCATCCTTAGCTCGCACGACGCGCATCTCGGCCTGCTTAAAAGGGGCAAGGTGTAATAGCGGCCTTGGAGGATTATCGTTGCGAAAAAGGGACGCGGTGGGGCTTTATTTTTAGACCCGCGCTCGTGCAAGCCAGTGGTGGGTGTACCTTTGGCTGGGCAGGTGATCGGCGCTACACTTTGTGTAGCGCCGATCCCCTGCCCAGCCAAAGGCATGCGCACTTTGTGCGTACGCACTGTTGCGGACGGAGACGAACTGTCTCTACACAAACGTTTTACCGTTTGCGCTGCACAGCTGCTGAAGCTGTCTCACACCTCGGGTGCAGCTGGATCACCGATAAATGGAACCTGGAATTTCCCACCGATTTGTCTCTCGTACAAATAACACAAACGTATCGCTCCTGATAGCGTAGCTAATAGGCTAGCTGAAGGGAGGAAGCCTTGATAGGGGTTTCCCCATGACCTCTTTCACGGTTTACTAGCGCAGCGCCCTATGCAGAGACTCCCGGCGGATGTTGGTTGCGCCACGTTCGGCTGTTTTCTAGAAATCGTTATAAATAACCAGCTCCACCCGATTGGAAACGTTTATTGCGTGCTTTTCATGTAACTTGGAGACGTCGTTACCTATCAGATTTCTCTTAGGCGGAATGCCTCCACAATAACAGTGTATAGTTGTTGTACTCGTCGCTTCTCATATAAAAACAAAAAAAAAAACCCAAATCACGCTTTATTCCGGGGCAGTCGTTTTAGCGCGGGATCTCACATTATAGCGCCGCGTTCCTCGCGCGCCATTCGGCTTCCCACACACGCTTCGCCGAATCTCGGTGCGCGCGAGCGCCGTCGGATCGTGGGAGTCGCCGTACGGCCCGAGCTAGGAAAGAAGCCTGGGAGGGAGCCGCGTCCTTCGAGACGCTCATTTGATTGCTCGAAAAAAGGAGAGCGCATGCAGAGCTGCGGATTTCGCAAAACAAAGCAGTGCGCCCGGCTTTCTTCTTTTTTTTTCGTCCGGTAGACTGGACTGGGCGAGCGTATGTACAACTGCGTTATCTTTCTTGTGCGACGGCTCTGCAGTTTCCCCACCGTCCTTCCGCCGCCCTGCGTGATGTCCCGGTTTCACCGACTGTTCCATTTTCTCTTGCGGCGGCCACACACACACACCACGCACGCGCAGAAAGAAAGAAAGAAAACAATCAGTATTTGGTTCGGGTGCGCTCCGACTTCGAGAGAGCTGCTCCCACGCTGGATTTTAAGATGCGGCCGCACTGAGGGCTTTACGTAAGAAACGCCGACGGGGAAAGTGTTGTATTCACGGAGCGTTTTTGTCTACGTGCATGCCAGCAGTTTACCTACAGCGGGGCACCTACGTGCTTTTCGAATCCGCCCCCGCAGGTTGTACGGGAGATTCAAGGTGAACGCTTTTAATTGAGGTCTCAAGTGGCTGATGTGCCCGATGGATCTTATGTCGCAGACGTGATGCGAGCCGCCCTTCTTGTCTGCGTTATGTCGCAGACAAAACGTCAGCCACTCTTCGTGTCTCGTTTGCAAATGGCACGGTGATCGAATTCGCTACCCATGCAGACAATGGCAAGCCGTTTAATCAGCGCCGCGTGGTTTTATGCGGTTTCTTGAGAACCCCCGAATTTGAAAAGCTTGTTTTCAAGTTTTTAAAAGTCCCATAATTCTTACATACCCTTGAATATCCTTGAATTTCTCTATTCTTTTTTTCATATTGGCACAAAAGCAACATGAGGCTATGTAAAGACTGAGTGAATGTTTTCTTGTTCGGTTGATCCTCTTTAACGAATAAATTTTAGAATTTTGTAACATGCTGGGAATGCTTATTCGTGTATAACTCTAACAATAATGAAAATCGTCGACGAAGAAAATGTCGTTGGAGCCATCGTTTCTCCAAGCATACTTATCTGAACACAATACCCCTTGTTGAAATGTTGGATTCAGCAGCGTTCCAATTTTTGGACGATTTCTCATCACCTGAAGTCTAAAACTTCCCTTGAACATCGGCGACTTTTTACGGGGTGGAAGGATTATCCAGATAGCATATTTTCCGGGACCATATTGCCCTACACCCGTCTTATGTAATCGCGAACAAGCAATACAGTCCTTGAAAATTCACACAGAGGAACTCGAAAATCCTTGAAAACCCTTGAATTTTTGTCATATTAACTATCATGAACCTGGGCGCTGAGTGTCACCGCTTTTTTTCTGGCGTGGTTCTACTGCCTAGTGTGCACTCCCGAGTTAGTTGAAGAGGCTATCGGTCGTTTGATATAGCTGGACCGAGCGGCTTTGTAGTTCCTCGGTAGCCGGTCATTGTTTGAACGACCTAGGCGTTTCTACATGTTCTTTGCAGTGGTTTGACATATACGTTAACTTCTATGCACGGGCGATCTAGGCTTACGCAGTAGGTCATGTGTCGAACGTGTGTAGATTCACCACCGTCCCGGGACGCACAGGGCACCGTGGGCGTCAGGCGGAGATACGAAGCTAAACTCAGTGGTTCGACAAGGACACCTGGCTGTTCCACATGAAGGTTCAATTTGGACAGCGGCAAACCACAGGTTTTGGCAAACAGTACGCGAGCATCAGGTGCGTCCACGTAGAGGGGGCAAGGGGTCTGCAGGTGCCTCCTTCCATAATTGGCAGTTACGGCGCAAGGGAAGCTTCAGGTCGATGCAACAGCTGGCTGCATTGACTTTGCATCTATAGCCATGTGTCTGTAACGCGCCGCTTCCGTATTCACCATTGGTTTACTCGTTCTCACCAAAACGTTTTCCTCCTGGACGCGTCCTGCACACGTCCGCACAGCAATCACAGCGCGCCTGTCGTGACGACGAAACCAACCATTTTCACGCCGCGTCACGCGTGAGTATGGGTTTGGCCGCTGTTCTTCGGCTTGCACAGCTCTCGCGATCGCCGCTTCGCGTGTCATGGCCCCCGTCTGCAGTTGTTCCGCGCTGGCCATGTTTCCGGAGCGCGGCGCCAGAAGGTGCACTCTCCCGGCCTCCTCTCCCGGCGCTCTGCTTGCTGAGTCATCGTCCGCGGGGTCCCGTCCAGGGTGCGGGACTTCTTTTACCCCACCCGGTGAAAAATGGCGCCCATCGGCCCCCTGCTCGGTGCGCATGGCGGCCCTGCTTGGCTGCGCACCGTGCTCGCGCCCCCACGTCGTCTCCCTCGTCGAGCCGGCTATCGTTTGCCGAAGAGCAGCCCGCCTCGTCGTCGTTGGAGAGGAATGCCCTCTTCGCGCTCCGGTCACCATACCACCCTCCTCTATCGCAGAGCGAGGGGCTCGTGGCTGCCTGATTTCGGATAACACGCACGACCTGGCTCCGAGGAGGATGACGGGAAGGGTTTTTATAAGGTTCCGAGCCAGTGAGGGGGACAAGCTGGGGGCAGTTCTTTCCTCCTCGTGTGGCTGGAAACAGAAGCTCAGTTTGTACGTATATAGAGAGCCCAATAATCTCTGTTGGTACCCGCCACAATGTCGGAACGGCGTCGCATGCATTGTACTCTGCGGACTGAGAAGCGGTTTTTCCCGCGCTGTTGATGGGATTTGGAGTTACAAAGCAGCTGACTTGGTTGTGTGCGGCAAGTAATCTGAAAGGCCCTTTAAAAGCCACAGTGATGAACCAAACCATATAATAAGCTGAGAACGGGCTTAAGGCGAGATTTGCTTGCTCCGTGAGCTACCTGAAAGCACAGCGCAGTAACAGCGACGGAGAGGGCACTTCGAGAGAGACAGAAAGAGAGGGAGTAAACTTTATTAAGCATAGGTTAGCGATGAGTGCTGACCAGCGCTTGGAGGGCGCTGATGATATAAGCACTCCGCGCGTTTGGCGAGCAGCGGGTTTATATGGTTGCAGAGACCGTAGAGATATATAGCAAGGTAAAAACAGGGTATGGTGGTTATTGGTCATAAATATTTCCCGTAGAGACAGGTGAATAAAGCCCCGGGCTCCGATGGGCGCCGTTGTGCCTTGATGAAACTGTTACCCCCATCGCGTTTTTCCGTGGGCCCCGGTGGCGTGGAATTGATACAAATAGCCCTTATTGTTCAGCGCCCACCGAAATAATAAAGAAGGGTTAGTCAAAGGCAGCTTGGCGGTGCTCATGGTGCATCAAAACGCTTGCGGCCCTATAGTAATCGCTAGCACAACTTGAATCGTAACCACGTGCTCGGCTATTCGGGTCGAGTGCACGCAACCCGCTTGCGTGGGCTTCCGTGCGTCATTTCCATAGGCCATCGAACCATCCGTCGGAGCGACGCCTTCTTCTGCGGTATACACCGTGTTCCGTGCGCCAGATCACTTTCCCCGTATTCATCCGCGGTGTACGAAGCAGCCCACGCGTCCACAGCCTCGTCGCGTGTAGACCGTTGGGCGCCGGGTGTCGTTCGTGCTTCGGTGACATTATCGTGCGTGCCGTGCGGGAGAGGCGATTTGGCTTAGCTGTCGATTTTTCCTCGGACAAGTGTAGAAACCTCGCCTGTGCCCTTGGCGCCTAGCGGGAGAAGCGTAAAGGTGTCGAAGCTTCGACGGGAAGTGGCATTCATCTGAGAAGAGGCCAGGTGCCGCGGGCTGCGATTGTGGCCCGACGACGCTCTGAGGAGCTTTTTTTCAGTGGACGTGGCGACCCGTGCAGTTACTTTGCTCGCATCTCCCGATGCATGTCCATCCGGAAGCGGGCCGTCACTTCTCGTTCGTGCTCAGCGGTTCTTTCTTGGGCCCCGCTTTTGCGAGACTGCAGCGGCGGCGTAGACCGGGGGCTCCCTCCGCAGAAAGAACGAGAGCTTCAAAGGATCTCCGGCTCAAGGGTAGTCCGGTTTCGGAGGCCGGTTTCGTTACCTTCGGGACGCTGTCGAAGCATTTCACGCACTCTCCAAAATTGGGGTTTGTAGCCGAAGGCGGTGCGTACTATAACAGAAGAAGCCTCTGTGTTCCCGCAGATCCCGCAAGTGTAGGGAGTTTGCAGCCGGGGCAGCTGTCACCTTGCAGCCCGCTTCTTTCAGCCGGGTCCCGCCGAGGAACGACGCGGGCCCGCGACCGTGGGAAAGCGCGTCGCTCCCGAAAACCACCGTTTCTGCCCTGCGCAGTCCCCCCTCTGGGAGAGGGAGGCGCAGAAAGAACGAAGGGGGGTGCATTATGGGTGCACCGAGAGGAGTTCGATTCGATCCCGGCTCTTGGCTTTGGGAGGAGGAAGCGGCCGAGCGGTGCGATGACAAAAGCCCCGGCGCCTGCCTCTCTCGTTTTTTATCTTCCCGCATCTCCTTCCCTTTCTTTGTGGTAGGGAGAAATTTTCCGAGGGGGAAGTTTTTTTAGCTGTGCGGGAAAGGAACACCGTTCGGGAAAGGCCGCTCGTGTCTCCCGATCCCCCGACAACGGTGCGGAACCACTATGCGCGAGTCTTGGGAGGGTTATACAGCCTGTTGGCCGGATCTGGCGCGCAGGACGAGATTAGCACTGTTGCGCGGAAAAGGCGGAAGCGGTCAGTCGACCGCTGGCCGCCGAGTTGCGGCGGCATTCCAGGGAAAGATGCGTCTCGAAGAAGGCTGCGATAAGAGTACGCGTTTGAGTGGAATTCGATTGCGCCGACCTCCCGGAACTTTTGTGCGCACGGGGCATCCGTTATCGGTGTTCGCGTTAATCGCTCTGGATATCGCGCGCTCGTGCGTGCATGCAGAGACGCACAGACGCAAAACGCGAGCTCTTGTTCGTGTCCACTCGTATTCGGTGCCGGTGGCGCCCAAGAAGGATACCGGCGGCGTTTTTAGCCGTACGCACCCCCCCCCCCCCCCCCCCCCCCATACGTGTCGCTTCGTTCGCACTCGCCGTAACATTTTGCATCTTCGCTCGTGTTTCACCGCCTTCTTTTCTTTTCTTGGTCTTTCTCGCGAACCTCGCGCGTGATCAGTACGCATTGTTTCTTTCTCGTCACGATCGTCGCGTGTACCTTTTCCTCTTGCTGCCTTTTTCCCTTCGCCAAGAACTGTGCTTTGTTCGTCACAGCCTCGCGCTCGGTCTGTGACCCCGTGTGCTGGCGGCAGCAGCAGACACCGTGTTGCGCACCTCAGAGCCGCTCCGGGGTTCCCGCTCCCTCCCACCCTGGCTCAGCCCCCGATCGGCGGGGAGAGGAGGGCGTCCATTGTCTGGTGACGCGGGCTGTCCGCTTTTTATTGATGGATGCCCGGCCTGCACGTGCGTGCAGACAGCGGAGCGCGCTAACTTTGTTTACCGGCCGCAGCGGGAGTCAGCGGGCGAAAGCAGGTTGTGCCTCTCGCTGCGCTCTCTTTGTCGCTTTCTTTTTCGACCCCCACCGCTCCCGGCCTCGCATTTGAAGCGCTGTGAACGAACGCGACGCGGCAGCGACGTGGGCCGGCGCACGTGCACCGCTGCTTCGCGGGAGAGACGGCGACCAGGGGCAAGTGCGGCCGCCGTAGCGAGTTCTCTCTCGCCCGTTGTGATTCCGGTTCATGCCCCGCGCCGCCCGCAGGAAATAGCTTCCCTCCACTCTTTGGGGATTTTTTTCTTTCGGCCAGGTTTGATGCAGTTTGGCGTGCACGATGATAAACCCTTATAAAATGGTTTCCTTGTTTGGCCCCTGTTTTATTCGGTGTCAGCGCGTTTTCATATGAAAGAGACGAGAGGAAAGAGTGGGCAAGAGTGTTTGGGACGCTTGGAAAGCTGCCTGTTCAGTAGTTCTGGTAGTGCTCGCAGTAATGGCGCTTTGTGTTTCATCCTGGTATTGAACTTTTTCCCCGTTGAGGGGTCAAAACCCCACTGATTCAAACTTGAAAGGCATTGTTTGAACGAAACGGAGTTTCAATATTAGGACGCGTGTCTAAAGAGCATGCGTGTAATTCTGAACACTCCTTGCTTCTTTTTGTAGGCGGCGGGGCTGGTATGCGGGACAGTGCGATCTTGTGTTCTCCGTTGTGTTGATAATTGGGATAATTCCTTCCCAAGATGTGTTTATTTTGGCCTTATTCCGAAAAGCGCTTACTGTCACTTTACGTTGACATTGGATCGTTCTGAACGTGAAGTCAGCCACGTTTCCCGCGTAGCTTCCGGCCTTATTTGGTCTCCCATGGAAACCTCGGGGACTTCCCCTCGTTCCGTTATCATTTACTCCACCGCCGTTCTTAGTAAAGCGGCGGAGAGATAACGCTCTCGAGGTGTGAAGGGCCTTTGTGTGCGCGCAGCGCAGCCAAATAGGGCACGAAGACCTTATCGGTTGCGTACATGCGGTGGCCGTCATTTCCGCGCACCGCGCTTCGCTGAACCTAGGTTCCCAGAGCCCCGATAAAGAGATAAACGTCATGCCGGTCGTGCCTCTGAGTCGCCCCTTAATGTGGATACATATATCACGCGTTTGTGAAGGTGGGTATAATACGTGATATTGCGTGAGCGATATGGCAGTTGCGGACACGGGGCGACACAATGCGTTCTGGTGAAACGCGCCAATTCGCCGAAAGAAAGGCCGTTGGTGAATAATGACCGGCACATTTAGAAAAAGGTTTCCGCATTTGTTTTTAGATAGTAGGTTCTTCATGCGCGGTGATCCGTATTTTGTTCTGAAATCGGTTTTTCAGCCCGATAATAGATAGTAGGTTCTTCATGCGCGGTGATCCGTATTTTGTTCTGAAATCGGTTTTTCAGCCGGATAATCCCAAATATTCGGATATATATTTTTTGTGTCCTTAGCGGGTGGGTGTCTGGGAACATGAACGCGAAGTGAGGATATTTGGAGAACCGCCAGAAAAATGTGGCCCCTTAAGCAGGAAGTCACAACGCCTGGTAATCCGCCAAGCTCAAGTTGATAAGAAACAAGGGGATTTTCACACGAATAATTTATCTCGGACCTCTTTCCACTCTTTTCCAAAGTCCTGTGCCGAGCTTTCGCACGATGAACCCATGGTTGAGCTGTGATACGACATGTGAAAGTCACGCTGCTGTGGGTGCCTTCTCTTTGTTCCATTTCATGGTCGACTACTTGGTAAAAGGGCCGCCGAGCGTTTGCCCGGATATTAAAGGGGAGACCCGGCACACACTCACTCGAGCCCTCTCTGTTTGCATGATCCCATTCGAGAGTAGCCGGATGGAAGGAACGCCCTGGCCTTGCCCGCCTGGATGAACTGATAAAGTGGTTGTAGACGCGCAGCGGCGGCAAGGGGGGCTCGCCTTGATTTCCGCGTCCACCGACGGAGCCGCCGTTGTCGGGCAAGGTTTTTTCTTTGCTCTTCGTGTTTGGGCCGGATCATGTAGATGCGCGCTGTTGCGAGTGAATGGTGGTGAAGACGAAGGCAGGTGCCGCTACACCCTTCATCCCGTGCGACCTCAAGTGGGCAGCTGGCGATCTGTTCAGGTGGGTCGCCCTGTGTGCTTCCTGGCTGGCATTTGTCAAAAAAAAAGGTGGTGTGGTGGGGAGAGGAGTGGCTGCTGTTCTCGCTTCTATCAGCATGACTTTTCCGAGATTAAAACGACGCTCCGTTCCGGTTTTTAATTAGGCAGGGCCACAGAGGTAGCTGTGCGTACGCTTCACAGTTGTCTTTTTCGCGAGGAAGTGACGTCGCCCTGGCTATTCGCAAAAGTGTCAATTTTCCAGAGGGGTTCGGTAACCCCACTTGACGTAAACCGATTACAGCCTCTCTCTTTTTTTCAATTAACCGCTAAACGAAATCTCTCTGGTTCTCCCCAAAACGGCGTCTGCCTTTTGGGCCATCAAGCGTCAGGTCAATCAGCGGCCGATCTGTCTGTATACACAGCTCGCAGAGCCATCGCTGGTGTCCCTCTCATCCGGTCATCACTCGACCAGAGGAGAGGCCATTGATGGACCCGATTTGGGGCTCTCGTTACTCCTCGCTCTCACAGCGAAGCGTCTGTTTTCGCGAACTACTACAGGGGCCTACAGGGGCCCCTGTCGGCGGACGCAAATCGCTTTGGGGGACACATGGCAGCGCGCGAGTGAGTCACGGGCGCCCATCGGCGTCGAGGAGGGAGAGGCTGCTCCTCCCGCTGCTCCGCCGTGGTCCGGGATCAAGTTGCGTCCCGCTCCATTGTTGCGGGGTTCCCTCAGCGGCTGGCTCGCTCTGTGCCGCCGCCGCAGGTGCCTCGTTTGCGCTGGAACCGTGCAGCGCGGACGACAGACGGGCCGGCCCCCCTCGACGAGGGAGGGGAGCTTGCGGGCCTCGCCCTCCTGCCTTCTCCGCTGCTGTCGCCCGAGGTTGGGACTCTTTGTGGGGCGACGCGAGCTTGTTATGGCTGGCTCTCGTGCGCGTAATCTCCTTTCCGTGTCACTAATTACAACGCCCCATTGACACCACTATGGTAATTTTCGGAAATGGGACGGCGGGATGAGCGTTAATCTTGATCTTATCGTTACTTTAAAGCACGCCGAGAGGCACGGCTGTTGCGCATGGTAGAAATGTTACCCCCTTCGTCAAGCGTACCTGGTCGTCCTCCGTTAGATCTTTTTTTTTTGCGTGCATTTTCCGGTGCTGTGAGCTTCCAGATGCGGGGTTTGCTATTTTGTTTCATTTCCCGGTTTAGACGCCAGCGTATCCATCCACTGCACACTGCAGTGAGCGGGGTAGGACGCATAGTTGCGTAGAGTTCGGCTCGCGCACTCCGCTTACGTTACTGCTTTCTATCCGTGACGGTGGTGTGATCGGAACGTGCTAACCCAGTTGGTATGTGCCTTGAGGCGGCAGTGTCTCCCTGCATAGCACCCTTGCTTTGCGTCGTAGCCCCCAGTGACCCCTGCGCTGTTTTCATCTACATTGCACCTCCTTCCTATAGGCCTCGCGTATGTCGAAAAATCGAACCTGACCTCAAAAGTGTCGTTCACTTCCGAGCGGGTCACCTTGCAAACGATGCATCCGCGGTAGGAAAAAAAAAAACAATGCTAGTCCAGGGGTAAACTATAGTTTGGGGGTAGTCTTTAGCTCCGTGCTGCCGTTTGTGGCTTCTCGATGGAAACGCGCAAAATGGGCCGCACAAGGTTTTCCTGCGGCAAATCCCTGATCGTCGTCGCCGTCCATTTCCCGTGCGCGCATACCTTTGCAGCGGCCAGCTCCGAATGGGGCGGAACGGCCCCCGCGAGGCCTTCTTGGGAGGCCGAAGGGTGCAGCTGCCTTCCGCCCGGGTCATCAGCGAGCGGGCCCAATTGCTGCCCCCTTTCCTCTCTCGGTGGCGCCGCCGCCGCTCCCTGGCCACTGTCGGACACCATCCGACGCCGTCCGTTAACTGCGCTCTCGTGCCATTGGCGGGTGCGGCCGATGAGGATACTGCTTGTGCCAACTTGTACCTACTGAGGAGAGAACGATGTCAATATTTCAGTGTGAAAAAATCTAATTTCCGATTATTGTATTTAACATCGTATTGGGACGTCTACACTGTATTAGCTTACAGGGCGCCCACACGTGAAGATTCCTGCATCTTTGCGAATATTAACTTCTGTCGTGCGGCTAATGAGAATATGCTCCGCATTAACCCTGAAGTCTGCTTCACCGCAAGCATACCCTACGTGCGGTGGTGCACCCTCTACAGGCAAATCGGTGATGGATGGGTCCGCGTTTGAGGCTGATAGGCTGCTCGAGTGGGTGAAGTGGCCGAAAAATGCCAGTCGCATTAAAACAACAACATAAAATGCCCATAACGGCACGATCACACGATGCAAGAGAGCACCACATCACTTTTTGTGTTTGTGCGTCTTGTTAGTAATGCACTGTCATTTTTTTTTAACTGTACAACTTTTCGTTTTTGGCCTCGTTTGGGCTCGACTGCTATTCTCTTCCGCGCAGTTCTAGCCAAGTCCATGGCCTCGCCACTGACAGCAGTATGCCGCCGTCGCGTCCCTGTGTGCGCCGGTGAGCGGCCTTGGCCGCCCGTACCGAGGTGTTTCCGCACTGAGTCACGTGACGCTTTTTCGCCCGTTTATCCCTAACGGCACGACGATAAGCGGAAGTTTGAACTCTGCCCCCGCCCCCTTTTCTCCCTCCTGTGGTCCTTCCGCTCGCGCTTCGTGGCCGACCCGTTCATCGGTCGCAATCGCACTTGTTTGTGTTTCACAGCACAAGCACTTGTGTCCTGCGTCCCCTCTTTTTCTTTCGCGCTCTCCTTTTCACAGAGTTCATAATTCCCCCCCCCCCCCCCGCCCCCCCCCCTCCCCGTGTTTCGCTATTCTATTCCCTTCACGCCGACTAGGCCGTCAGGAAAATTTAAGCCCGGTGGCACTGTTTTCCAAAAACAAAAGCATTTTTAACACGAACGTGTTTTATTCCCGGATACACGAAGATTTCGCTGACGCAATATCCGTCACGGTAGTGGCGCCAGTACAACGAAGCAAGCGGCCTGTAAAGGGTGCACCCCTGCACACAGGGTCTTCTTGCGGGGAAGCTAACTTTAGTACTAGAGAGTACGTTATACTTAGGGCTGTTCATTTTCGGGTTTTATATTTTAACACGAAAGTGTTTTATACCGCGATACCGCAAGATTTCAGTTACGTCATATCCGTCACGGAAATGACGCGAGTAAACCTTTGCCGAAGCGACCCGCCAGTAGGACGTCGCTGGCCAAGCACACCCACAAGACCGTCGCCTACCCGCAAATCGTGCTCAGCTACAGATTTTGCTGCACATTTCACTTTCGTGTTTTACTGATTCCTATGACAGAGGAATCAAGCAGTTTTTTTTCTTTTATTCCGCCATAACGCTCGTTACAAGGAAGTCGCTTAATTCGAAATCTTACTTTATTCGAAACATTTCACTGTCCCTACTGATACGCATTGCAAGCAGTTATTATCCGCTTTTAACGAATTATAGCTTACGAGGTCAGTTTTCTGCTCCGAGGATGGCGTACATTTACTGTACTTGCTTTTAAGGTCCCTGAAGTGATTACACGTAAATGTCTATAGTTCGTCTCACAAGCTGGGTGCAGAGCGGCGGACGCACACGGTTCTCAACAAAGCTGCCCAACAAGCGCGTTTAAACTCCCCGTGACGTTACACGAAGGCCGGCTGAAGGAAAGCGACGGTAGGCGTTGGGTTTTTTGAAGGACATTTCCGTCTCTCCCGCTGGGTAGGTAAAACTGCCTCGGTAAACCGCGTAGCTTCGGCCCTGCTCCAAGCCTGCGGGAATGTGTTGTAAATGCAAGAATGCCTGATTTGTGAGACCACTTGAGTAACATTTCTCCTCAGGAGGTTGTATTGCCGCACGTTTCATGGGTTATGTGCAGGCGTGGTAGTTCACTCGTCTTTACTGAAAAAGGCTCCCGCTACCTCTTGTGCCCAGTTCTTGCCTTCAAGGATGTGTACAACGAAATGTCGGAAACCTCAGCGCAACGAGACGGAACTCGCAGGCGCCGCCTGGGATTTTTTTTTTTATGCCCGCTATTTCGCGAATGTTATTACGTGCGAAATAAACCGTAAGGTCAGTCTTGGTTGAACTGCCGAAATGCTGAGGTCGCGAATAGAAAGTATTTTTACGGTGTTCAGTCCCCCCGCCTGGCTGACACTGCCGTCGATGGCACGCGTTCTTATAACGTTGCGAGAAATCTAATGTGGTCTTCCTTCCTTAACGTTTGATTGATTGATTGTAGGGCTTAACGCACCGACGCAACGCAGGCGATGAGGCGCGCTATAGTGGAGGGCTCCGGATTAATTTTAACCACCTGGGGATCTTTAACGTGGGCCGAAATCTCGAACACACCCGCCGCGGTGGCTCAGTGGCTGAGGCGTTGCGCTGCTGAGCACGAGGTCGCGGGTTTGATTCCCGGCCGCGGCGGCCGCTTTTCTGATGGAGGCGAAAAGCAAAAACGCCCGTGTGTACGAGATTTCGGCGCACGTTAAAGATCCCCAGGTGGTCAAAATTAATCCGGAGCCCTCCACTACGGCGCGCCTCATCGCCTGCGTTGCGTCGGCGCGTTAAACCCCACAATCAATCAAATCTCGAACACACGGGCGTTCTCGCTTCTCGGCTCCATCAGAAAAGCGGCCGCCGCGGCCGGGAATCGAACCCGTGTCCTTGGTCTCCTCAACGTTTCGGTGCTCTTGTGCATTGCACTCGTCGTAATCGGTGTCATGTTAGCTGCTTGTCGTGCTGTGTGGGGAGACCTGGCGTATGCTGAACCTACTGCTGTTTAACGGATTAGTTTAATGCGTGCACCTTGTGTCCCCAGCGTGTATCCCCCCCTTATAAGCGCACAGCGACTGTTGACGGTATTGTGCATTTTAGTAGGCTTGTTTGCGCAATACTGTCACGAGGGAAAGACGAAGTGGACCGTTACACATAGCGCCGTGCTTGCTCACCTTCGGAGAAGATGAAACACTTAGTAGGACATAGCCGTGCTCGCGACAAGATGGCTTACGCTCATTAACTCATCGCCTCATCCATCACGGTTCGTTTCATCGTTCTGCGACCACGTAACAATATTTCTGGCCGTTCTAGAGGAAACGTGCTAAGAGAGCGCTCATTTGTCGCATTGGATTTTCTTCGTTTGCTGAGCTTCTGTAAAGCTTGTTACGCCGCCGATGTAGCGCCTGATGCTCGGAGCGCTACGGTACGGAGCCCCCCCCCCCCCTCCCCCCCCCTGGCTGATTTACAATATTAAGTTCTGTTCTTATTTCAACCCGCTCATCGCTGCGCGTCCTTGCTGTCCTGCCGAACGTGTCGGCAGCGCTTAGAAGACGCTCGCCGCTTCAGTTCAAGTTCAATAACGAGCTTCTTCGCAGCTTCGATTTATCTCATTCATTTCTCCTTTTTGTTTTTATCTTTTTGGACAACCAGAACAATATGCAGTCAGTAGAAGCCCTTCCTAAGGGCGCGATTGTGTTCTTCGCCCACCGGCTGATGTACATCCCACGGGAGCGCAGGGCAGTTGAAGTGAATGGATGGCTTCGAATGCATCATTCCATTTCGCTCTACAAGAGCCGCGTCTGGCCTCCGTGTATCCCCCCCCCCCCCCCCCCTCTTCCTTTTTTTTTTTTTTTCATTTCATCAAGAGGACGAGAAAGTTCGGAAGCTAACGGCAGTCGAAGATTACGAAACGGGTTACGTTTGTACCGACCACTTGGGTTCGTGCCGCGCATATAAAGCGTTTCTCCGCTTCAAATGCGAGCTGCTCGGGCGTCCGTCAAGCGGAAACACCTCCGGGCTTTGCGAGAAGCAGATCGCCCTTCTCTTCTCTCGCTCTTTCTCCTGGAAAAGCGTCGCCTCTCCTTCCTCCTCGGGGGGAATCCCCCCTTGGCTGCCGCCCGCAGGGGTGAGTGGCCCGCAAACGACCAGCGATCGTCCCGGTCCCCGGAGCGGCTGCGAAACACGTTTTCCGCGTCTCGATACGAGGAGGCTCTTCTTTCTCCGGCGCCTCATCTTCTTCTCCCTTCCTGCTCTTCGTTTCCGCCGAAATGCGTGCACTGCATATGCGTGGGGGTGTCTCTTCTTTCCGCTAGCTTTTCTGCCTTTCTCTCCGCGAGTCGCCCCCCCCTCCCCCCTTCCTGTCGATGCGGCGCGCCTCGCGGGATGCGATGCAACAATTAGGCCCCGCCCACTAGCGCAGCTGTGAGGCAGTGTCGGAAATGCACGTCCTGTCTCGGGGCACCGAAGTGACTTGAAGAAGAAGAAGAAAAAAAAAAAAAACGCGAAAGGTTACGCCGACATACGCACAATTCGCGGCGTCGCTGAAAAAAAAAAAAAAAAAAAGAAAAGGTTCAGGCCTGAGGTTCAAGTTGGAGTGTTTGCTTTGGGTTTCAGGCCGGAAGGAAAGTTTTCGGCACTCTCTGAGTCGTTGCGTTGTGGCGGAGACAGCGCCGAGCTATTCTTTTTCTATTTTGGACTGAGCGAACTGGTTGAGTTGTTCAGCCTTGGAGTGCGCAACCTTGGTGTAACACGACAACGCTGTTGTACAGTGATGGTTGCCGAAATACGCCGTGGTGTGTATTGAAAGGGCAGCAGGAACTCCATTGGTGCACCCGAGCGGAATGTGCATTTTACCCTTCAACGTTTCTTTTTTTTTTTTTTTTCTGGACAAATTTTTTTGAGAATTGCGGCGCTTCGAGATCAGGCGTCGTGCGGCTGGCACTCACGTGTCCCTTACTTGGTTTTATTTTTTAGTCGGCATTTGATTCCGCCCTTTTCGCCTTCTCTCAGCTGTTTAAAGGACGACCTGTATTTTAGGGTGCAATGACCGGAATTAGCGGACGAAGGAAATGGAAGGGGGGGGGGGGGGGCTATTTGAGGGCAACACACCAAGTACCACTAGCATCAGGTATCGCGCTGTTAGTAAATACCATTTGACGAGCAATCCCAAATGTATTTGACCTTATCCATCTTTGAAATTTATGCAGATATAATGTTTACACTTCTTAAGGAGGTTATTAAGTCGTAACCCCGGGGCCCACTTAATTGGAATATTTATATAAATTGTAAAGTAATTTATCCTTTATTGCTTTTTGTTCTGTTCAGCTTAGCGGTAATCGTATAATTGGGGCCGTCCGGATTTCGCTGAAGCGGGCTGACTCCGAAAAAAAAAAAAAAAAAAAAAAAACTCCTCGCCGTTGCTAAGTGCAGTTGTGTGGGCTCCGTGGACGCACGCGCCCGCCTGCCGTAATTTATCTCGGGGTCTCGACACGCGACCGCGGTCTGCAAAGCGTATTCCGCCCGTGTTGACAGCTCCGCTGGCGTGTCGCATTTTGTGTTCACCACGCGACACCCGATCCTCTCTCGGTTCGTCGCCTCTTGGTGGTCGTGTCTCTCTCCCTTCCGCGTTCGTCGTCGCCTCCACAGCGGCGTCCTTTCTACAGCGCCACGTTGACGGACAACCAATACGTCTCGCTGGTTTCGCCCGGCTGGCCACAAAAGCATCCTGAGTGTTTCCGGAAAAACGCTCGGCTGCGGCGGCCAAGACGGCAGCAGATAAAGGCCTCTGTCGCAGCGAGCGCCTCGCGCGATTAGCCACGAAACGAGCGGCACCGCGCTCACTCTCCTCGGGGGGTGAACGAGGGGCAGAAGAAAAACAGAGCAGCGAGAAACTCGTTGGCACCCCCCCGGTGGCAGGCAGCCCGAGGCAGCTGCGTGCTGTCCTATTATGCTGGCTGTTTACCTGGCACTCGGAGAACACTCCAGACGGACGGAGAAGGAAAAAAAAAAAAAAAAAAGAGAAGCAAGGGATGAGGATGCGGCCCTGGTAACTTCGTTGCATTGGAGTAGCAGTTAGCAGTGGAGGAGGATGGGGGCGGGTGCCGTTGAAGACGAATCGCGCCCTTTCCCTCTTCGCACGTGTTTCTAGCCCAACAACTGTGGAAGACACCTGCATTGTTATAGAGTGGAAGCTGGGGAGAGCGCATCCATCTCTTTTTTTTCCGATGGCTTCGTCGAAACAGGCTTCATCGTGACTCCGCTCGGCAGTCTTTCATTCTTTCTTTCTTTCGCCTTCCCCCCCTCCTTTCCTAGATCAAAATTTTGGGCTGCGTTTGTGTGGGGAATCATGCGTCGCCCTCGCATGAGTTGCGAAATCTCCCTCGATCCATCTTTTCCTAACACGACTCGCTGCTGGTGATTGATAGCTAGGTGATCATCACCGGCGTCGTCTGTTCTCCGCGGCAGAACCCCAAACGTGGTCGAGAATAAATTCAACCGGTTCGTCCTTCGGTGCCCGAGCAGGGCTTCCGGGTTGTAAATCTGTGTGCAAGAACGGCGGAAAGTTCTTAACGCGTCTCTGGAAGACCTCGGCCTTTATTCGACTCCGGTTTTCGTTCGAACACTTACCCTAATTAATGTCTTCAAATAGCGTAAAAGAACAGTCGAAACGATCAAAGCCAGCGCTGCAAGCGTAAAAAGCGAAGTCGACAGTCTTAAACGCATGCATTTCTTAAACGCATGCAGGAACAGTCTTAAACGCATGCAGGAGCGCGTGCATTTCTGCTTCAGGATTAGTGTCAAGGTCGCCTACCAACTGGAAACTTCGCACTCGTCGTGCCTCGGGGTTAGATTGCTCATGAACTCCCAACTGCGGCTCGTGCCCCTGTGGCTTACGTCATCGGTGGCGCGGTGCGCAGTTTGGACTGTGTTCGGCGCGATGTGGGAAAGCGTGACACACGGCCAGCTGAGAAGGAAATTCATCGAGACTTGAAGGGGGGGGGGGGGGGGGGATAGCGGGTGCTGCTTTCTGTCGTGTGCGCATGGTTTCGTTCGTATAGCCACCGCTGTTTACCGCTTCCGGACAGCGCTTCCGGTTCTTTGTGACGCCGCGATGTGCACCATGACAAACGACGCTATGACTGTTGGGGGCGGACGGCTGGCAATCATTCCATTAGAGCGCCAGTGCGTCGCTGCCCCTTATGCCGTCCGCGCCATGCGGACCGAAGACACTGTGTAGAGCGTGTTAAAAGCGCGTCGAAAGATGTTTGGATTATTCTCGAAGCTTGAATGGCTTTTTTACTTCGCTTTGGCGTGTTTTGTTTTGTGGCGGCTCGAAGATGGAGTAAGTATGCAGTGAGGTGGAGTAGGTCCTTCACGTCAAAAGAACACTTACGGAAACAAGTCGACGAGATGTGTGCCCCAGACAAACCGGCACCGATGCTGCCATTACGTGTGCGTCCTGTATTTGTCGGCCGGGAAAGTGAAGTTCGTTTTTCACGTTGGCTTGTGGATGATTCTGAACGAACGTCTTCAGTGGTGAGGCTAACTTTCGGAGCCGAACACGATGAGGAATGCATTTTAATACCGGTAACCAGCTTTGTGCCCCATTCCTCCGTTCGATGGTGGTAGTATCACAATTGGCCTGTAATTTCAGCCACAGTGAATTTGACCGTTGGGGTGCATCCCTTATGGCAACCTCATCTCTAGCAATTACGCTCATAATGCAAACCGCCAAAAAACACGCACAAAGCGTCCCAGAAACGTGGTATGCCGCACAGAGAAAGGAGTTACCGTTAATACGAACACTGCATGAAGCACTTCGCAGAACGCTGGGTAATTTTTGTGTAGTCCGTCGTCAAAAATTGCCCGCAGAGTTTACAACTGCTGCCTTCCCTGGCTGCCGAACCTCGTAGAAGAATGTGCTAAACTTGGAACTGCGCACAAAGCGAACAATGTGTAGGTGGCTTCAGTTATATCTCTGCGAAACTTTTTTGCATTACACGCACGGAATTTATAGTAATCAGTCGCTAAAACGCTGCAGTGATCCGGAACCTGTTCACAAAGCAATAGAGGCACTGATGACATCTGTGTGCCTAGCAAGGTTGAGCGGGCATGACACATGTCTCGCGCCTCGTATACAAGCGTGCACACAAACTGTCTCTCTTTTCAGTGCAACTTGTAAGTGGGGGCTGATTGTCGCCGCAGAGGTGCCGGTAGACATGTGCGGCTCTTCAGGTAGCAAATTTCTTCGTAATAGTCTGTTGGCGCCTTCCATTTCGTTATTACACATGACGACGTCTGCCCCGCCTTTTCAAGCGCACACCCGCACACGATATACGTTTTGTGCGGGCGTTGAATTCCTGACGTGTCGACGGTTCTGCCGCGCAGTAAAACTTGCGCGTCCACTGCACGGCGGAGTCGACTGCGGTTTCTCCCACGAGGTTGCAACACGCACTGTCCATGTTTACGAAGCACCGTTCCGCTGGCCTGGAAACTAGCGCGTGGGCACCTTGCTCCTTCTCGTATCGTTTCTCTTTCCTCCTTTCTCCCCTTTTTTCATCTTTCTTTTCATCGTGTACTGACGGGTTGCCTTTCTCTGTGGCCCGCGTCATGGGATATTAGCCGATTGAATGTGAACGTACGTTCGCTGACTGTTCTAAGATCGTGTTTTTTCACACTATAAAGTATTTTATTCCGGGGTACACAAACATTTGCTGACGTCATATCCGTCACGGAAGTGGCGCCAGTACAATCAAACAAGCGGCATTTACTGTAAAGGGTGCACCCCTGCACAGAGGGCCTTCTTGCGGGGAAGCAACCTTTAGAACCAAAGAGTACGTTATACTTATGGTTGTTCGTTTTCGGGTTTTATATTTTAACACGAAAGTTTTATGCCAGGATACACCAAGATTTCAACGAACGTCACAAAAGTCACGTAAATGACGCCAGTACTCCTTTGCCAAAGCGACCCGCAAGCAGGACGTCGCTCGCCAAGAACACCCACAAGACAGCCGGTGACTCGCAAATCATGCTCAGCTGCAGATTTCGCTGCACGTTTCACTTTCGTGTTTTGCCGATTCCTGTGACAGAGGAATCAACCACAATATTTTTCTTACAGCGGAGCTCTTATAGGCTCTCCCCCCATTTTTGCGTGCGTATACTGAGAAAAGCCGCCCTTCTCACTTTGGAACACCCTCTCCTTTCGACCCCCTGCTCTCCTCCGACGCTTTATATTTTGATATAAGATGGCTTGGAAGTTATATTGCCCCTGAAAAAAGTTGTATTTCCAGCAATGCATTACTGTTTTGTATTAAAGCCGACGTTAAGAAGATCGTTGTAAGCCTTTTCTTTGTAAACTGGCTTTCCCGCATTGTGCGTTGCACAGTAAAGCCTACTCACAAAGAAAAAAATAGACTAGCTCTCCGCGAACGCGGAGGAAGACCACCGACGACGATCGGGCCGCGGACGCCAAGCGTAAGCGCAATGCCCGTAGGGACCCCGAATACCGCGAGGGTGAAAACGCGAGACGCCGGCGTGGCTACCTACATTCCTGTTGAACGCTTCCCCAACGCGACAGTGCGGTTTCGGCGGGAGTTTGTGGTCAACCAATAACCCAAAATCGGCTCCGCTGGTCATCCACCTTCACAGAGTGGAATGACACTGATTTTTTTCTTTTACACAAAACTAGATCGCAAGCTATAAGAGAGAGAGAGAGAGAGAGAGAGAGAGAGAGAGAGAGAGAGAGAGAGAGAGAGAGAGAGAGAGAGAGAGAGAGAGAGAGAGAGAGAGAGAGAGAGAGAGACTAAATGTGTATTGAAAAGGAGAAGAGGTCGGCCTGAGAAAGTGATCTTGGGCCTGCTACTTCCCACTGGGGAGACGGTACTGGGGATAAAAAGAGAAACGAATGAATATGGAAGGTATGGGAAGTGACAATGAAATCGACAAATGAACTATGTACAAGCCGGAAAACCTCACGTACAACGGGGCGTGAATCAGACGATTACAGTCCACTTGTCAGCACATAATTATCGTCCATAAAAAACAACAGAAAAAAAAAAAAACATTGAGACATTGATGAGACTCGCACTGTCCCTTTGACGCGGTATGAGAGTCCCTGAGAAGCAGAATTGGAAGCAGGAGGAGAGCGGACGAGAGTGACTTCTTGTGGTGCCACTCGACGATGCGGCATTGCGACGACATTTCCGTCGGGAGAAGCGTGCGAGGCCGGTGTGTACAGGCACGCAGTGACCGCTGCGGGGCAACGGGGGCCAGAGGAGGAGCAGATAATTCGCATGCCGCCTATCTGGTCCGGGAGCGGCGGCGCATCGGGCCACCGGATTCCGGGCGGGGCAGCTCGTGTTCGGCACTCGCAATCCAGAGCGGCCGGTGACGACCCGTTGCGGCGGAATAACCGGTCCCCCCGCGATGAGCAGGGCCCTTAGCGAAAGCGAGCCCCGTGCCTTTCCTGACTGCCCCCCGGCAAAGTGGCTGCACTCCGCCGGGATCCCTCTGTGTTTGTTCTCTGTTTCGTGAACACTTGTACCCGCGGAGCATACTCCTTTTGTTAAGGGCCTACTTCTGGGGAGACTGGGTCGTTATTACTTCAAAGAACTATAGAAGGAACACCGGAGCAGCGATTAGGAACAATTCTTTGTTCGCGGGGGTGACGTGTAATTTTGGCTTCTTTAATTGCATGGAACGCAATTACTGAAGTGTACCGTCAATGCTTCGAAGACTGGACAGTTTCACCCCATTGGGGGCAAAAGGTAATCGCTGTGCTGCTCCGGCGAGCGCTTAGCAGCCCGAACGCACCTTCCGTCAGCCTTTAAGTGCCGTTGTTCCGCCCCACCAGCCGTGAAGGTCACGGCCGTTGTACCATGGGGGTTACGTTGCCCGTTACGCGATCATTAACGCCAAGCAATGTGTGGCTTGGCCAGTGTTTAGAAGGGCAGCACACCGAGCGTCGGTGGCAGCCAACCAGACTTGCCTGGCAGCGACCAGGATCTCGAGCATGAGTGAAATGAGGAGCTCGCCCTCCTGTGGGGAGGCGCTCGTCGATCTCACAACTGCGCGCAGCCTGGTCTCCCTGTGGACCAGCAAAGAGGTGTTCAGCGAAGACACCAACGCGCGGTGTTCGCTGATGTCGTTCGGCTCCAAGCTGTTGTACACTTGCACGTCCTCGTTTTATTAACTTGGAGAAGTGATCAACCAAAAACGCTGCCAGGGTACTAGCGCCGTTTCGATCATTGCCCTCGGCAGCAGCTGCAGCGCCTACGCATCATCAGTTCAGGTGGAGCCGGCCTGGTGCGAAACTTGTTTTGTGGACCCTCCGCGCGGCCGGGGGCGGAGAAAGAGACGGCAGCAGCAGCAGCAGCTGACTTTCGCCTTCGAACGATTCCCGTGCTGGCTGCCTACTGACCGAATTGTATCGGGGGCGTCCTGTGCCGTGGCGAGGGGCGGCTTCGACCGCGGGGCGGACAGCGGCGCCCTTCTCGTCCGTGGTCCCAACATGTGGGCCCCCTTTGTGTGCCCGGTGAAGGGCACCGGCAGCGTTTCGGATGCGGGAGAGAGCGGGGGCCGAGGGGGAGGGCGTTTAAAGGGCCGCGCACAGAGGGGGAGGGGAAGTGCGGGGCCGGTTCTCCTGCTGCGTGGGCCCCGGCTGCTTTGGCGCTGGCGGCGGAAAAAAGAAGAGGGGACGCTCGGAAGGGGAGCGAACTTGGGGGTTGCCCCCTTGGCGGCGGAGAGGAGAGAGCGTCCCTTTTTCCGCTGGCCCCGCTGCTGCTGGCGTGCGTGCCTCGCCGGGCCGCCGACTGACGCCGCCTCGTTGCTGCTCTTTGTCCTCTGCGGAACGGCACCGTCGCCGCCGCTGGCCTGGGGCGGCTGGAGCGTCTCTTTTTCCGGCAGCGGGAGCCTTTCCGTGTCGGCTGCGAGAGCCCGTGGCCGTGTGCGCGTCGGCCTGTCCGGCCCCTCGCGGAGCGTGAACAGCCTTGGCCGGGGCCCCTATCGCGTCTTCGTCGGCCGAAAGGAGTGCGCGCTTATCCCCCGATGTGAGCGAACCCGGAGGAGAGAGCGTGCGCCGTCCACCCGGAACGGGGCCAGCAGTGTTCTTCCGGCGCTGGTGTGACGACGCTCTGTTTGTTGACCCGCAGGCGTCGACTGACGACGACGACGCTCGCCGCAGAGTTGCTGCTCCACGCCGCCGCCGATCCGAGAAAGCGCGTCGTTGATCGGGGCAAGAAGGCGACCGGCGCGAGAGAGAAGAGCGAGCAAGGCCGGTGACGCCATTCCTCGTGGAATTCCTCGTTGGCAGGAAACTGCTGCCCACGCTCGCCCGCCGCCGTGAACGGCTTTATTCTCGGCTGCGCCCCGCGAGACGGGCACGCAACGTCGGCAGCGGTGGTGGTGGTACCTGCGCGAGGAACCGCTTGGAGAGTTGCCCGCGCGGTGGTGTGGAAGGCGAACGTTCCTTCGCGCGGCACTGTTTTGATGCGAGCGGGCGTGTTCGCGGTGCCTGGCCTCGTCACGTAATCGTCGCCGGCGCGGCGGAGAGAAGCGGCGTCGACTTGAAGGAAGTGTCGTGCGGGAAAGTTGCTTCGCCGGTGGATACTCGTTACCCTGCAATCGCCCGCTTGCCGACCGAGGAGGCAAAGTCTTCTCTTTTCTCCAACGCGCAAGAAGAAGCCGTAGCGGTGCCAGAGCAGCGAGATCCGAGGACAGCTCATCGCCGTCTCTCGGGGAAGTGATTCTCTGCGGATGTGGCCCTCCGGAGGAGGCGTGACGTCAAACCGCGTTCTGTGCTCGCTCGCGAAGGTGCGGTGGTGTGCCGGTGGTGGTGGTGTTGCGCTGTGGATCGCGGCCTGAGAATCTAGCTGCTGGAGTTTCCGCCGAGCGCTGGCGTTTGCGGCAGGAAAGCGTCAAAGCCCTGGGTTTTTTTTCGCTGACGGAAGTGTTCGGTAGCTGGCCGAACGGAGAAGTCGAGACGGCCGACGGTAGGATACGGCCCTGACCGCGCCTCCGTGCAGCCGACTGGAAGATCCCCGTACCTGGCCCCGTTTGGTTTACCCGGCACCGTTCCACAGCCACCTGTAAGTAGCAGAATGTTCGTTAAAAGGGAGCGCTCTTTGTTTGATACGGATACATTGTCGGTTTGTTTTTTTCTGGTATCGAAAGGCTTCTTCCGGAGGCTCTAGGAGATTGGGCGCTAAAGGAAGTTTTAAAGAACGGACTAACTCAATAGGAAGATCGAAAGCTTGCGTTTACTGTTACCGTATTGGAGTTACGTTTATTCGCCGCTATACTCTCGAATTTCCTTATGTCAGCCGAGCTGGTACGCATGGGCTGTCTCGAGTACGGTTGGTTTCAACGCTGTTCCGTCCACGAGGCTGGAAACACCGTCTGGCTATTTGCGGAAGGACCGTACGAATTGAGGGCATTGGCGAGACGAAAGTACAGAGCGATTAGTCTGGGACAACCGGGACAAAACATTGCAGGGAGGTGGTTTTGTATTCTGCATTGAATGGACACCAACGCTGATCTAAAAGAATCGTATACGCATTTGTCTTCGCATACGTAAAGGTGCGATTTCGTGTGTTGTTGAAAGAACGAACGTTCTCAGTGTCAACGTCTGTAGCGTTTGTAACGTCTGTGAGGTTCTACAAAGCGTAGACGAAACTGTGGCTGTATCTCTCGTAAAGGCAGGATATCACCGTCGGGGCCCGTCTTGTGGAGAGAGTTAGCGGCGTGTCTTACCGACTGGTAAGAAGAGCGACCGTAAACGCTGGTGCCTTTGGCCGCGTCAATGCCCTCAGTTGCTGCGTGGGATAGGCCCCTTCCCCGGTGCCGACGTGGGCGCGACAGCGTCTACGGCGGCCACCCCCTTCCAAAGCGTCCCACAGCACGTTTCCTCCTCCTCATCCGTGCATTGTTCCAAAGTGGATGTGCCGTTTTACGCACGAGATCGACGTCGTTGAGGAACTTGAGCTCGCGGTCCGTGGGGTTGTTTGCGCCGGTTGAAACCGTCAATCACTGGCTTTTGATTTGAAACGTCGCACGGGCTTGCGTGTAAGACCGCGCGGACAGCATAACGACGGCGAATATCCTATGGATACACGTGAGGGAACAGCCGAAGGTACGACCACACAGTGTGCTTCTAATTTCATCTTCATCGAAGCTATCGGTGGAAATTATTGCCCGATTGAAAGTGATTGATGTGTTGTTATTCATTACGAATGTCTGATTGAAATTACTTATTCGATTAGCCTTTTTCTCAAGCTTGCTGCGAATTTTGGAGTGATCTTCGTAGATTGAAATTCATTGACTGGTTGAAGGATTGATACTATTCGTGATTGCTTTATTGATATTGTATATTTTATTAGGTACGCTAACCCCACTCCGAATATGCACTACTTGTGACTACCTATGTCAATGCTACGCAGCTACTATGGCAGTGAACACGCCGCGGTAGCTCAGTGGCTAAGGCGTTCCGAAGCCAAAGGACGCGGGTTCTATTCTCGGCCGCATTTCCGATGGAGGCCAAAACGTCCGTGTGTTTGATATTTCGGCGCACGTTACAGATCCCCAGGTGGTCCAAATTAATCCGGAGCCCTGCACTACGGCGCGCCAACATAGCCCAGGTGTGGCTTGGGTGCGTTAAACTCACAGTCGATCACTGTACTCTGGCAGTGAGTACAAGCATCCTCTATTTGAGAGAGGCGTGCCGTATTCACCGCATCGGTGCCATCTTGTGTAGACGTCTGAGAATGCAAGACAGTGCGCTACCCTGCTTGTGAGTGAGTGACACTCAGGAAGTTCGGTAGTAGGGCTCCAAGGACCCTTCTCGTCACCCACACGCGCTATCGAGATGCCCTCGATAGTGCTCTCCTCGAGCCATTCACGTTCCCTTTGCGAGAGGCCCTCGGCGTTTACTCTCTTCTTCTTCCGAGTCCTCCACACTGCCGCTGCCCGTTTTATCGGCGAAGAAAAGAGGGCGGCCCATTGAGCGTGTTTGACGGAGGGATTCTCTTCTTGCGTCACGCCTGCTTTCGCTGCTGCTGGCCTGACCTCTGTGGTCGGTCGAACCTCGTAGCGAGTTCGTCGTGTACGCTCATTGTGTCCGTCGGCCAGGCAGGCAGAAACGCCGGCACTCGGTTTTCTTCACTTCTAGTTGATGCTGTGTGTCGCCCCCTGAACGCTAGATACACTTGCCCATAGGTGCACCACGAAGTGTAGGTGAATACAACCACTTCCCCCACAGCTCAGTGGTAGGCGCGTTGTGCGATCGTTTGGGGTTCGGGTTTTACGCTGGACGCGTGTTCTTCTCCATTCTCTTTCTAGTCTAACATTTTCAAAAAGAAGAGTCCAACCATCCGCTATGCCTTCCGTGGAATTTTCTTTTTCCGTTCATTCAGCGGACCCCGAATTCCACATTATGTGGAATAGCTGGTTTTTTTTTTGTTTTGTTTTTAATAATTGGCCGTGCAGGAAATAATGCAACAATAATAAAAAAAAAAACTGGCTATTTCACCACGCCCGTGCCGTGGTACTTGTTGCTTCCAGTCCGACGGTGCTGCCTTGGCGCAGCCGATAGGCGTGACGGGTGTCTCGTCTTCTCGGTTCGATGCGTGCAAGCGGAGGCCGCAGGAAGGTGGACACGTGAGCCTTCCGCGACAGGTCCGCTTGCGGAGGAGCCAAGGTTCGAGCGGCGAAGGCGTTTCCGCGCGACGGCTTCTTCGGCCTTCTCGAGCGGTGGCATGGGGCCAGTGGAACGCGCGGCAACGTGCCTCACAAAAACCGCCGCCGACCGCGTGGAAGCGGAGGTGTTTCGAGAAGGAACGTTCGTCACTCGACGGAGCAAGCCTCTGCTCATTTCCTCGTCTGCGCCGCTTTTATACAGGAGGTTTCTCCATCACGCCTCATTTTCCCCCCGCTGATGACGCCGGCTTCACCGTTTTGTAGCGGTGGCCCGATAATCGGCGTCATTCCGACGCAAAGCGCACAAGCAAGGGATCGAGGCCGTCCGTACGTGGCTGCCGCCGCTTGCGCTGCCTTGCTTCCAGCGAGGCCAGCTAGTCTGGTGTAGCGGTAGCAGCGAAGGGGCAAGCGACCGCAGTGCTGCTTCTTCCTTGCGGCCTCACAACCGCCGTTGTTGGGAAAGCTCGGAAGCGGGTCGAGCAGTCGGGCCCGCCGCAGCAGCCACACGCCGCGACGGCTGACGCGCGGGCGGGTTGTCGCAGCGAAGGCATTGTTCTGTCCGGGTCCGCCGATGTTTACAGGCGTATCGAGGTCATCCCTTCGGCGGCAGCGACGCTTGCTGCAGGAAGGAAACCCGTGTTCGTCGAACGCTGCTGCCGTTCGGTCGCGTACGCTTTCCGATCATGGCCGATTCGTCCGTTGACAGCGCTGTTGGACATCGCGATTGAAATGAATTCTCTCATCGCCAGCTTCGCCATTTCTGGCTTTTTTTTTTTTTTAATGGCTGCAGTGGCGACGTGTTGTAGCAGCTGTGATGGTAGCGACAAACGCGTTCCGTCTGACGCGTCTATCTGTGCGCTTCCTTATACGGAATTCGTGGGGAGACCTCTGAATTTTAAAGCTAAGATTTACTACTTTCGTCCAGCTTTTTCGCCGCCGACGCGCAAATTCACCTTTTGACCTCAGACACACCCCTTGCAAGGCCCCGTTTTCAGTCATTCTGCGCACGTAGCGGCGGCGGCCGCGTCGGGCGCGGCCGCTCAGCTGATCGGCAGCCGATCAAACCCTCAGTCTCCCACGCATGAGCCGCTGGGTCGTCTCGGGCTATGCGACTCTTATTGCACCGCGTTCGCCGTGAAAGAGGAATGCCGCGTTCGCCGAGAATGAAAGCGAGGCCGGGCTTCCTTTTGTGAGCGTTGCACCGGATCGAACGGCTTTGAGCCGTGGTCGGCAATACAGCTGCGTCAAAGAATAACCAAGCGAATCCTATACTCAACCAGACTAAGCCAAGCTTTTGCTTTGCATATCCAAGGATGGCTGAGCTAAGCCCCAACCATTTTTGAAAGAGATCTCCGTAATCACTTGTCGGAGAACTACGTTAGCGGAGGAATCGAAAAATGTGCATTGGGAAATATAGTAACGGCGGGTTACGCTTTAGCTGTTAGAAGTCTGGCTGGATTGATACTGCGTCTGCGTCAACAGTGAAAAATCGTCGCGGAAGATGCACTGTCCCTTATTATACCTCATTCATGCCAGGTCGGGACGCGGTGCCTGTTGGGAGATGTTTCACCTCAGAAAAAGCCGTGCCTTTATGGGGAAACTGAATGCTGCCATTTTCTCGAGTTGAAGCCTGAACTCGCTCTTCTGTGCGCGGCCACAATGACAGTCGACGCCGAGGGAACGAGCGGGCGTTGCTGCGGGGACAGCGGTAGCCGACCCGCATTCACAGCCGTCTTCTTTCCGTCGTCGACATATGTTTGCGACTGAAAGGCTGCGCGCACGCACCGCGCTGCCGACTCGGGCCTTAGAAGCTCGGGCCACAACTCAGCGGGGGGCTGTCGCGCATCCAAGTCGGTCGCGTCGTTCTGCGCCTCGAAAGCGCTTCTGGTTGGCTGGAAGACGTCTTTCTTCGCCTGAAAGTGGGAAGAACGCTCCTCCGGTAGCGCTTTTGTAGCGACCCCCCCTCCCTCTTTTTTTTAATTTTCTTTGCTTCGTCCGAGTCTTTTGCTTACCCCCTCGCTTTTGCCCTTGCTGTGTCTTGCGCAAGTTTGACGGCCTGTACATGTGCCTTTAGAGGTCGACCATCGGCCAGTACTCGCTTTCAGTGTGTTACCGTGCGACCCATTGAGTCAAGTAAACCTGCTTGATTTACCAAAGCTATAGTTCGGTGTGCTTCTAGTTCAGGCGCCATTGGTGGAAGTATTTTGGTTCGTTTTTAAAAGCGCCGCATTTCAGCGGTCGCGCGGTTTTTTTTCTTCTTTATTTTCATTTGTGCACTGAACACCGTTGTGGGGCAAGTAAGCCGATTGATCGACGCTGTCGTGGTTTAAAATGGAGTTGGAACAAAACCTGTACCGATTGAGATATCTTGATTGATCTCCTGTTGAACCTTGTCGCATCGAAACAGCGGAATTCGGCATCAAAAAGTTCCACCTCCTATGTGGATGTTTTACTTTAATTTAATCCCCCTGAGCACTCTTGTCGTTGACTTTTTGACAAATGGTTTCTTGAATGTTTTACGGTAAGAAATTATTCAGCATCCTAAACATCCGAGAATAGTCGATGGATTTTTGCTAAACCTCTTTTTCGCTGTAAGCTTTTGACTTTGAAAGCCGTTCAGTGGGCGGGTGATTGTTGCTGCTGATTGATGTGTTTTGAGTAACGTATTGAACAAATGACTTCGGCAAATGGCAGCCGAAGAAAACATCGAACATCACCTCATGCGTCGGCCGTTATCGCGTCACTGTGCTCCTCTTAAGTGTATGCTGAAAGCGCCCCAAAAACCACGGGAATTATTCAGACGTCGTGTTGGACATTAATTGGCCGCCTATTGACCATCTAAATTCTAGAGCACACCTCATCTTTCCCCACCCTTTAACCTCCTTCCCCCAACCTGCAGGACTAGAGCCCGCCTTGCCTCCAATACTCTCTCTCTCTCTCTCTCTCTCTCTCTCTCTATATATATATATATATATATATATATATATATATATATATATATATATATATATATGTGAACACAGGCGTCGTCGTTGCTATATAACTGTTACCGGAGCGGTCAATCCCACCTAGCAACTCATCATCAGTATGTCACATGTTGGTCTATCATCGTCGCGCCTTCACCAGCTTCGCTTTTTGGAACGTCTTCCCGGAGAGGCTGCGTCGTCATTAAACGCGTCCTCGAAGCCCCCCGTGTCCGAGTCTTGCAATGTATATATATAGATATATTATACGTACGTACTCCTGTGTGGAGTCCGGAGTGCGTGATCTTGGGAAGCGAGGTTCCCCTGCCGTGGTCTGGAATGTTTTCGTGCCGCACTGCTGGGGGCGTTCTCGCTTCGCGAACGGAACTTGGGAGATGTGGGGGCTTGAAGGAGGGAGCGTCTGGAGCGGCCTTCCGGAACGGGGCCAAGGGCGTCAGTCAATCCCAGGTTGCCCGCATTGCGCTCGCGTGAGCTTAGGGGAGCCGTCACGGGGATGGAGGGCAACTTTTCCTCCGTGTATGTGCGTACTTTTCCCAGCTCGCCAGGGGAGAGCATTGAAGGCATAGAATGTCTCGCCAAGAACGCTACAGCCGCACCGCTGCGCAAACGTCCAACGAACTTATAGCGATGCCGTGCACTTGTATGCGTGCACTTGTATGCACCTTGGTGGAGTTTTCCACGGTTTCCGTGACCGTTGTGGTCTTTTATGTATTGCAGAGCCGTGATTTGACGCGCGTAGTACTCTCAGAAAACAGAGTGGGAAAAATAGGTGTTTCATATCGGCTTGTGATGTATTCATCTCACCGAACGAAAATTGTCTTCGCAGAAAGACTGCACTGCTAGATTTGATTTAAAAATTCACAAAGGATGCCTGGCGTGTGCACCATAAAACGCTCGCTGAAATGACAGTGTATTACGGGAATCGCTGCGTGGCCCCTTGTTGCGCTTTGACGCCCGGAGGAAGAGTTGGTTGGTCAGTATATATGTAGGACAAACGACGTCCTTGGTGGTATGCGGAGCGGTCGTTAGCCGTCCGCTATATCTCTCGTACGGTACCCAGCAGCGTTGTGTGACATCTAGGAAACATATCGCCACGATGACTAGCTTGCTGCATTTGATAGGAGCTGGAGTGTGGCCACAAAGGGAGTGCATGTCTGTCTCCTTCCCCTCTCTGTCTGGTTGTATTCAAGGCTCCTGATTTCCGTGGCAGCTACGTGTTGCCGCCACGGTCGGGCCCGCTCCGTGAAGCAAAGCTGGTCCAGCCTTGCATTCATTATCCGGGCACGCGTCGAGGGCGATTAAGGAGAGCGCCCTGGCGGAGCTCGGTCCCGCGACAATAGCGAAAAAGTTGCCAGTGGCACGACCGCTGTTCTTGGCGCTCAGTCATTCAGAACTCCTAACGCTGCTTTGAGTGGAAACTAGCGATATGTTTGCCTCGGTAGCATGTGGCTGTACGTTTTAGTGGAGGCCGGCAGTGGACTCTGTAGAGGTGCCGTCAAAAGTAATTGGAACACGTGGTCTCGTAAATTTACAGGAATTTCTTCTTCCGGAAACTGCCTGGCTGCATTGATGTGCATTTAAATGAGTCCTCCCTAACAGAAAAAAGCTTTCTGTAAACCGTTAATCGCTGTCATAAAGCCACTAAGACAAATTTTGTGATATTAACAAAACCTTGTTCCAATTACTTATGACGGCACCTGCACGTGCAGGTGCATAGAAGACCGAAAGTCGCGTAGTAGTGGCTCCTGCTCTGACGCAGTTCATCTGCAGCTAAGAGTAGTTACTGTATACGTACGCTCCCTACGGGAGTAGCCGTTGGGACTCACGCAGTAACTATAGTTGAGAAAATGTTAAGTTCAGCGGCAGCACCTCGATAGGTATAGGGGACCCATATTTGCGCGTGCATCTCCAGGTGTTATAAATCGCAAGAGCCATCTGTTCGAAGAGGAGGAACGCCTGTCTTTCGTCCGTTTCTTGCTGGCACTTAGCCGAGCGGCCCTTCGCTGGTAAGGCATTCATTGCGTATCTTAGCGCTTTCCCGGGGCGGAGAGCTGCACATCGTCGTGAGGCGGATGGCAGAATGCGGTTGTTCCGGCCAAAGGAGGGCGAAGCAGCTGTTGGATGGATGTCTCGAGGTATCTTTGGGCCGCAGAAGTTCACCCATGTTGGAAGTCGTGGAAGCGAAGCAAAAACACTCAGCCGGTATTCATGGGGCGCCGATTTTTCTTCTTTTTCTTTCTCTCTCTGCGCCGGTGGGGGCGCTCCCCACCGCCGGGGCAGAGGAAAATCTTGCGAACCCCGCTGTCATTCCGCCTCGAATGAGTGCTCTCTCCGAAGGCGAAAGCCAGCGGGTCTGAGGGCCGTTCACGGTGTCGGAATCTAGGCCTTGCGGGGTGCCTTTATGAGCTGTACCGCGTCCATCGCAGGAATGATGTGAAGCAAGATCACCGGGCCGTGCTCTGACTAGCGTTGCCCGCAAAATTCCGTGGGGATATATGGATTGCGTTGAGCTGCGATGCTTATGGGTGGGCCATTTTATGCCAGTGTTTTATTGCGGGGCTGTCTTGTATTGACGGTCACTCGCACAACAAATCCACCGTCATTTCGTCCAACGACGCTTGTGAGCCACCCTACTAATTGGTAGCACAGCCCTTATACACGAACATACAGCCACGCTTGATGCGTGCGATACGGGCTGCGTTGATGCGGCTGTACGGTCGATGGAAGCCACCAAGGTCACTGAGTCACAGGCGTACCGGAGAGCCGAATACTCACGCTCGGACGTCGCGGTGCGATTCGCTAGGGGCGTGAGTGCGCTTACGTCAACGCTGGCGAGCGAACGTGGATGAGACAGCAGGAAGCTACCGTCTCCTTTTACTCGTGACCTCGAAATACCCGTCCGGTAATAGCGCAGGAGAAGCGGGGTTTCCTCGCGTTCTGTGCCGTGGGAAGCGGCGTTTTTTCACCGTGCTGTTTCCCCTTTCGGTAACGGGCGATGAAGCTGCGTAAGGGAGAAAGATTGAAAGGGCGAATGAACGGGGATGTTGTACAAGCGGGGGAAGGGATCGCGGTGGGGAGGGGTCGCTCGTCAGTATACGGGGACTACGACGTCAGCGAAAAAAAGCCGCCCCGCGGAAGGCAGCGTTTCCCTCCGGCGCCGGCCATCTGCCGGAACGCGTTGATTCATCGCCGACGCGCACACGTGAGGGGCCTTTATGATTTCTCCCACGCAACCCCGCGTTCGAGTTTTCTTTCTTCTTTTTCCCACTTTCCACCGCTGCGGATAATGGGCGTCTGTTACACTTCAGCCTGTCTCTCTTATCGCCCTTCTGGCCTCTCGTTCTGATTGCCAGTTTCTGCTGGAGCCCCCGGCGTGTTTGCCCGTGGCCGACTGGGAACGTGAATTGGGGTCGTTGCTTCCTCGTTGGGTGTAGGCTGAATTAAACGCTCACATGGTGACATTTGTAGCGAGCTTAGGTTAATCATGGGCCTCTGGCTATATGTCTCGAATGAAGCGCCGTGGCCTCGTCGTAGCGAGGGGCAGTGCTGTCGCGGCTTTCGGCAAAGGCGAACCTTCGAATGACGCGCAGCACCTCGCCAAGTACTTTACCTCAGCCACTGAGCTAAGGAAGCCTATTTGAGTTACTTGCAAAGGAGGAGACAGCTCTACGGTTGTGAGAACTCGTACCGACGACGACTTCTTTGCAGGAGTGTGTGCGGGCGTAACATTCTGCTGTTTTATTTTTTAACCCGAAAATGTTTTATTCCTGGATGCACCAAAATTTCACTGGCGTCATATCCGCCACGGAAATGTTGCCAGTACAACGAAGCAAGCAGCCTGTAAAGGGGGCACCCCTGCACACAGGGTCTTCTTGCGGGGAAGCAACCTTTAGTACTAAAGAATACGTTAAACTTGGGGTTGTTCGTTTTCGGGTTTTATATTTTAACACGAAAGTGTAGTATGCCGGGATACACCAGGATTTCACTGACAACATATCCGTCACGCAAATGATGCCAGTACACCTTTGCCGAAGCGACCCGCCAGCAGGACGTCGCTCGCCAAGCACACCCACAAGACAGCTGCCGGCCCGCAAATCATGCTCAGCTGCAGATTTCGCTGCACATTTCGTTCACTTTCGTGTTTTAGCGATTCCTGTGACAGAGGACTCAACCAAAGTTTTTTTTTATGTCGAAAGTCTGCATACCCTGATTGCTGACATATGCCCTCCCTCAACACTTTTTTTTGTCGGCAGCCTGCACTGCATTGCCGCACTCCCGCAGAGCCTGCTCGTAGACGTTTTGGTGCTCATCAGCTTTCTATAAATTATTGTGTATTCTATGTTTTCTGTAAATCTTCTTGTGCAAACGCTTCTCTATAATACACTGTATAATACTGACCTTAGGTTGAATTTATGCCAATCAATTTGTGTCGTCGTTTATGACATGATATAGGAGGCTGGTCAAGCGGTGGTAAACGCCGCTTTTTTCTTGCCACCCTCAGTTTTCCTGTAAAACTGAAATTAAGGTTGATTGACGCTCTTGCCGGGCGTTGTGTAGGAATGCAGGTTCCCTTTTACGCTCATTTTTTTTAAAGTGCGAGCTCGAATACCGGCCGTGGTGACCTCATTTGAGAAAACGAATAGTAAAAAAAAAAAAAAAAATGCGAGAAGGAGGTGTACTGTTACAGGTGCACGTCGAAGAAACCCGGCGTGGATGTCGCGATATATACTTTGTACAATCGGCGCCCAGAGCCCCAAATTCAAAATTTATTTTCAAACTTTCAGGCGTAGTATCACGCTTCGGTGAAGTCGAAACGCTCGTAAAACCGAGGCGTGGCCTCCTCCCGGCCGATCAGCGGAATGATTTACGGCGCGTGCGCTGTTCGGCTGTAAGTGCGACGTCACAGCGCGGTTGAAGTTCCTCGCCTGCCTGTGGGGCGTGTCCCCATTTGAAAGTTATGGGTGGACCGGTCCGGATATTTTGCGACCGCACCTTGCGCTCGGATGTCTCGCATGCCGGGGCACCTGGAGAGCAGCTGTAGGCTTAGAGCGGGGTGCGCATACGCCTCCTCCGCGGGGACAGCGCTCAAGGTATGACCTAAAATGTAAGCCCGAGTAATCTGTTATGTTCTGTCAGATGCGGCACAACCACCAGGCAGATATCGGAGCGTGTGTGGTCGCGAAGGGAAAACAGTTCTGCCTGGTGTGAAGGTTATTGTTTTCTTTTATTATTACTAAAATTACACAAGGCGCGTTCCTCGGCGGTTTGCGGCCTATCGTGATTTCTGTCACTCCCAACTTGAAGTTGCCAGGTACTCTTCCACCCAGTGAGTCTTCTCGGCAACAACAAGTGTTTATTATTGGGCATCCATCGAATGAGCCAACCGGGAAAAGAAAGAAAGGGGGGAAAAAAAAAAGTAAACTTCCAGTCCTTGACTAGTGACGTTATGTCAGTTGAGTCCTCCCTGTAAGCACTGCTCTTTAAGACTAGCAGGGTTTCGTTAGCTGTTTGCTTAATTGCACATTGCTACGGGGGATGTATCCGAGCGCCTACCGTGCACTGCCCGGGCGTTGATAATACATTGTACCACATGCTACTGGAATATATAAGAACTAATCAAGGACTCCTCAAGACACACCACCAACCAAAGACCAATTGGATGTTCCTGCTGGCTAGTCAACGTGTCAACGACCAGCTGATCGATGCCGGTAACCTGGGAAAGACAAGCAGCGGAAGACCGTGGTTTCGTGGAGTGAGGGAGAAAAAAAACAAAAAAAAAAACATCTGAGGCTGAGAAGAACAAAGCTGGGGCAATACGGAAAGTTCATTCCCACTCTTTGTCTTTCCGCGGTTGTCGGCGCGAAGCCACGAACAGCTGAAAATAACGTACAAAAGAGCAACTCCGATATTTAATCAAACTTGAGTGATTTACTTTTTATTTTTTTGTTGCGTCGCACGTGGTGCAGGGATGCGGGGTCCTGTAAGATGAAGTCGCGCTCAAATGTGTTGAAACTCGATGAGCGAGTGTCGTTGTCGTTCAGACAGAAAAAAGCTACCGAATTTATTTGTGTATCAGTGGGCCATGGGTCTAGGTCGACTCAATGCAGGAAATGCGAATACACCGCTTGCGGCAGCAGCCGTTGTTTAATGTAGAAAATGTTAAAACACGAGATCCGGAATCGCCGCATTTTTTAGCACTGACTTGTGACTTCACAACTTTTCAACGGAGAAACGGGATCGGTGGAGCCTGTTGAGGGGAATTTCTGAAAATAACTCAAAAGAAGAACCATGTATGTGGAACATAAATGTTAGTTTAAAGGCTTTAAAAATCTGCCGAATTCAGCTTAGTAAGCAGTGCCGAAAGGACAGTCTCTGTACGTCACTCGGCCGGCTTCGTTTCAATTTCGATCAAGTGCTCGGCTTTGGTGGACAAGTGTATTCGAAAGAAAGATTTGTGAGTGTGTTTGGGATGTCGACGGTCTGTTCTTACCTTCAGTGTATGTATATGCTACAAACATCGGCAGAAATCGCATATTGTTCACCCGAGTGGTGGCAGCAGCAGCTCACGGCATAATCAAACTGCGGGCGGCGCTTGCTTGGTCTCTGTTTTAGACGCTCTGTTTTAAGTCGCGAAAAATGAAAAATGAACCGGGGGAGGGACAAATATGCCAGCTTTAATTGAATATTTATAAACAAACACAGTACCGTTTCTCGTCGAATGACACCTGGAAGAGCTGAGAAAGCTGTGATCTTTCTGTTAAAACTAAAATGAAATGTTAATTATTCAGACTTTCAGGACGACCAACTTAGGAGCGGCATTCATTCAAATAGGCACGAGACCGGGTTCGTACCTTCTGGTATTGCGATTTTAAGTCGACTTTCGTTGGCAAAGGCCTTCCCATATACTTCTGGACAGCGTTTTTTTTAAGGGGGAAAAAATCTGCTTTTACGGGGGGGGGGGGGGGGGGGGGGGGGATACCCATATAGTTCAGAGCCCAGTTTTGTTGTCCAACAAGTTTAGTTTGGCCTATCGACGCTCGAGCGACGTCGAAATAGCGGACCGCATTGCAGCTAGAATGTGTTTGTGGCCCGTGACGTACAAAGTTCCGTGTAGAATGACGGCTCAGGTGATTCCATTAACGACTGCGCTCACAATTAATCATTTCGGCAAAATTTGGTCCGAAAGGTCTTTTCGTCCTCTCGTGGTTAATGACAGCTCGTTTGCGGTTCACCAAAACAGATGCAGGAAATTTGGAGTTACGTCGAGCGCGGGAGAGAGATGGCAGTGCAAATTGATTTAGTACGTGCCTTAACTTCTGCGGCCACAGAGCACTGGGTACTCGGTTATTACAATACGGTGCGAGCACATCAAGAGATTGTTACGAGTAGCTTACCGAACGCTGCTCGCGCGGTGACGCACTTCAGATATTTCGCCGAGCGGGGGAATTCCGTGAGCAGTGATTTCCGGAATAGAGCGCCGCGGTTTCTGGAAGCGGTCATGACGCAGGTCTTCCGCGTGAATCGGAACGCGGCGTCCGGCCCGGCCGGACGGGCGCACTGACGCCGTCCTGAATGGAGCAGCGGTCGCGCCTGCTCCCCTGACTCAGACGCCACCAAGGCCACGTTTACGGCGGCGGCGGTACAGTAGTTCCGCGTGCGCTCGGCGCCGGCCGTGTTTTACCCCGGGCGCCGTATAGTGTACTAGTGCTACCCGCGACTTGGTACGCGGGTGACGTAGGCGGCCTACCACCCGTGCTGAACTTGTATTACAAGCCGACACGATAACAGCTTTGCAAGGACGACGTGTGTTCCTCGCGCGTATACCTATTTTTACTCCCGACTCAGCCGGGTAGGAGGGGTCCTGAAACGGGTTTTCAGAACGGTGACTGAGGTTGTGCGGCCTTTTACATTAGGAGGTCATCCGAGCCAATGTTACGCATACACGCTCAAGCTCTTACATTAGCTCGAAAGGCAATCTTTTTCGCGTTAAAGAGATGCTCTGTGGCGTCGCCACTGACGGCACACGTCATGGCTGGTGTTGTGTGAAGCGCCTGTTGCGTACCTGGAGGGAATGGCTCTCGCGCTTAAAAAAAAGCAAACACCAAACTAGGTGCGGTGAAGTTCAGCTCTTTTAAGGGGAGTATGTAGGAGAGGCTTCCATTCAGATTCTGAACGATAGCGGCAGAATCTTGCGACAGGCAACTTCTGGGACAAAGCTCTTTAGTGCCCAAACCACCGCGGAACGCCACTGATACTTCCTTTTCAGAACGCCTTTAATCTGCGATACTCGTTTCGTCGACGTTAATGGCATTCCGAGCATTTCGTGATTATAGAGGAGCTCTCGAGAGCCAGTGCTGTTGACCGTTAAGATAAAAGCTCGTGTTCTTTGAGCGCTGGCCTTGATAGCAGGAAAATAAACGACGAAGCCAGAGGTGACCAGTGCTAAGCAGACCTCTTTCTGTTTCATTCTTCGTTCACATAGGTAAGAATTTCGAACCTAGTTACGCGGAGAAACATCGACGACAAGCGAAGGACGTATACCTCAAAGGGCGGTCCTCGTGTTCTTGTGTTTGTGTAGCAGGCACGCACAGCTCACGTCAGTCCATCATTCCACTAGCGTGCGTGCGTGCGTGCGTGCGTGCGTGTGTGTGTGTGTGTGTGTGTGTGTGTGTGTGTGTGTGTGTGTGTGTGTGTGTGTGTGTGTGTGTGTGTGTGTGTGTGTGAGGAGAGAGAGAGAGAGAGAGAGAGAGAGAGAGAGAGAGAGAGAGAGAGAGAGAGAGAGAGAGAGAGAGAGAGAGAGAGAGAGAGAGAGAGAGAGAGAGAGAGAGAGAGAGAGAGAGAGAGAGAGAGAGAGACGAAGGACGCGTAGGTGAAGTATTGGGGGCAGGGTAGAAAGCGAGGCGGCGCAAATCATCATGAAGAGTTTGTTTTGTTGTTTTGGTCGTGAAAATGTAGCCTGACAGTTGGAAAAGAGATTCCACAACAGCGTGTTTATAGTGTACGGCCTGCATGACAGCCAGCTAAGTCGCTGCACTGCCGAAGTTGGATGCTCTGGATAAACCCACTAATGTTTTCAACCACCAAGAGCTCGTGCGTTATCGTGAGCGTCCTACACTTGCGGCATTCTGGTGCGAAGTTGTTGTGCGGGACAAAAAATCGGGCCTCACAACGAAGAGAAGAACCGAGGCACGACTGACACAGTTGGACGCTGTCGAGCGCTCACAACTGTGTCAGTCGTGTGCGGATTATTCACCTTGTCCGGGTGACCTTGTTTTCACTTTCCGCCGCAGCTTCGCATCTCAACGAGCGTTTCATTTGCTGCCGGCCGTACTTTGCGCTGCACGTTCGTTGTCCGGCTGCTGTCACGTGGCGCTGTTCATCCAGTTTCACCGAAATGAGCTTGAAATTTTCTCATTTCTCGTGATACTTTAGTGGCTGTTTTAATGACGCTGAAAGTGGTATCGGCTTGCGCTAGACGGCTGTTAAAAAAATAAGTAGGGCTATGTGGAGGACCGTAATGTTTGTGAAGTTGTCTCCGTTTAAATGAGTCGTTCCTGATGGTGTTATCGGGAAAGTTATCGGAGGTAATGAACACAGTTCGATGATGACGCAGTGGGCGAGCTCTGTTCTTCGGTGGCTGTGCCTTCTCATTGGTTCATTTCGCTTATTTCGATGCGGAGAGCAGAACGTGCACCGAGAACGGCGGTTGGCCGAGCCAACTGGTTATTTCGGCCATTCGAGTTACAACTTCAAGAAAGTAAACTACCTGCGACCATTCTGGCCGGGGAAAAAAATAAAACGGAAATATGTCGATGTTTGTACCGAAATCTGAAGCATGATTCAGGGAAATAGCGAAAAAAAAAAAAAAAACACGGGCGAGAAAACGGCCTTGTTAGCAGTTTCGCTGGTTCTTTGCATTTCTCATCTTAAGCAGTAATCGGGTGCATTCCAAACTTTGCGCAATCAAAGGTTCGTGAAATGTGAATCGAGGGCTGTTAAATTTATTTTTCATCCTGTTTAACTTCCTGTTCTGATTCACAGGGTCAGAGTTTACGGCTAAATATTGGTCGATGAGGCCATAGTGAAGACGGTCCACGAGGTCTCATCTACGTTTTATCACGGCTGCGTTTTTTTATTATTTCTTCGGCTGTCGTTTCGTGAGGGCACCGGTAATCGCTTTGCGCGTTACATAACGGTTCCTTACTCATTTAGAATAACAAAGCGTCATGTGCGAGTCAATGTCACTGCCTGCTATCGATGTTTTCGTTGTTGTGTTAGTGTGGGCCCGCCATACGGGTAGGTGTGATTATACGCGTATTTTGCTGTGGTGCTCATGTTACATTCATTGCACTGCTATCTATGGGGATTTCGCATGCTGTCTCGTACTATTTACCGGTGCCTACGACTTACCTGTGCGTCGGCGTTTAAAGGCGCCAGCCAATCCGGAGAGAGTGGTGGCTTCTCCTGGTAGCGATACCTGAAACCAGAAAGCGATGTAAAATGTTCGAAATGCGCCAAGGTAAAATATGCGACGAAAGAAGGTTTGTCCTTGGTGTGTGTGGTCGAAGTGTATTTTGAGAAATGGTCATGCATTCAGACATGCGCAACGTGTCGCAACACCGATCCCCGTACGGTGCCCAGATGGTCGGCGCACCTGCGCCTGCGCACAACCGCTTCTGACACCTCTGCGCATCGTGTAGCCCTTCCAGTCGACCTGTACTCCCGTTACTATCACTGCAATAACGCGCAAGTTAATTTGCCATGGTGTTTAGTGAAACCAATGCGTACTATAGTAGGAATGGGATTGCGTGGTTGCCGACTCAACCGTAGCACGCTAGTACTGATTATCTGTTGGTAATGCTGATTGACGTACATGTATACCTTGAAACTGCGACATTAACAGAATGCACTGTGATTGGGCTTACCCAACTTCGTTTTTTTCCTAATGTTATAAGACCACCACAACGGCAAGCGGTGTCGTTTTCACTGCGAAAGCTTGTGATCATCGTTTAACCTTAGGAAGCTACGAAATACTATTTTTAACTACCGTGACTCGGTAGTTTCAAAACCAAGAGCTGGGCAAGTTTGCACAGGTTCGGTGCCGGAACTGTGTATCTGCTTTTTGTTAGTCTGTCATCGTTTCCGCTGTTTTCATGTAATGAATGGCTATCATCGTTAACCCTCATGGCGCCGTGAAATGAAATATTTGTCCTGAAATCTTAACATGGGCCGCTGCTTTAACTGAGCTGAAGCTTCCAGTATGCAAAAGGTGGGCCTAAATATGGACCCTTTTGCCACGCGATGACATTTGAAACTGTTAGCCCGCACCCAACATTCGTTCAGCCGGTCACAGGTCTTTAAAACACAGCTGTGGAGATTTTACAGCCTTGGAAGTTATTTGGGAAGATGTGGGCTGTCATAACGTCCTCGTCGGTATCGACATCCTCATCGAAGCTTGCCTGTAAAGGGTGCTCCACAGTGAGTACGGTTGTGTTGCGGTGAAGGCATCAAAAAGAACGGTTACCGCGCCAACCGATAATTACTACAATAATTCTATGATTTATGTCGGAGGGGGCATTATCTGCAGTGTGAGCGTTGACTAACAAATCGCATTATGTGCGTATAATCGTCCAACAATACTTTCATCCTACAGTAGATTTTACACATCGTGCAAATGTTCTATTTTGCGTCGTTAACCTTGTCGGCCCCCGCAGCACCCAAATGAATAAATGCACATATATAAGTAAACAACTAAGCAAACATCGTAAGCTGACAGTAAACGATTGTCAGTGTACCCGTTTCTCAGCCACAGTCGCCTCTTCAACCATGTGCGTGGTCGGCATTTGGCGTGGAGGGGCGCCCCGGTTGCTCGCCTTAAAGGGCGTTCCTGCTCGGTCATGCTCGGCAGGGGGCCGGACGTGTTTCTTGGGGCGCCAGGACGCCGCCGTGGCCTCATTTTGGCACCCCTGGCGACAAATTTTTTCTGAGCTTCTCATCTAGACACATAGAGGGAGGGATACACGTTTAATGCAATGTAGCAAACGTTGATGGTTGAGCCGTCGCTCGGTGAGCTGGGTTGGCCTCAGTCCAGGTACCTTTGGGTCTTGGCTGGGGGCACGGAGAGATAGAAAAAAAAAAAAGTAGGGCGATTGTTGCGGTGCCGTCTGCGCTCGCACTACGATGCCGGGTGTGTGACAAATGTGTTGGTGAACTGAATGATGAATTCACTGCTCTTTTCTCGCGTCTCCACCGCTCTTTCCGCTTTTTCTACCCTGTCTGCTCTGTCCTGAAACTTCCGTCGACTCTAACATTTAGAACTACACCTGAATGTTGGCGGTATGACACTACAACTACTAGTACAGTAGAAGTGGGGAAAAAGTGTGTTCTTCCGAGTGCTTAAGTCACCGCCAATATCTTCTCTAAAAGTTGCTGCCTTCCTCACTAGAGTTTCTCCCGCAGTGTACAGTAGTCCACCGTTTTAGCTGGAGCAGCGCTTTCAGCACTTACCGTCTTACCCCTTCTTAACGTAATGTAGTTTAGTCACAACTTTTGCACTGCTCTGAAGTTAAAGGTGGAACTCAAGTCCTCAGCACTGGTTTGAACCGTTTTTTTGTCGGAATGTTCGAGCTATGCCACGCTAAAGTAGACTACGGTGCTCCAGCTAAGCCTGTGGGTGACTGTACGCCTTAGTTGGTCGTTGGAGTTGCGGTCTCCGTTAGCTGAAAGAACTGTGCCCTTTGTCTACCTGAAAGCGTTGCTGTTACGCGCTGGAAACTGCGCCTCTTTTTTGTCGTCATCCATTTTGATGTCCGGCGTTAAGCCACGTTGAGGGGAAGGGGCAACTGTGCAGGTCAGCTTCGTTGTGAAAGTGTTTTAGCAATACCTGCATCTAAGCCCTGTAGCAGCTTGGTTCTCCGCTGGTCCCGTAATAGCTGACAAAAGGATTGCAGTGTCCGATAAGGATGCATTTGCTTTGTTTTGGGGACGAGACACGTCCTTGATGCGTTACGAAGCACCATCTTCTTTACTTCCTCCTTGCTCTATCTAAACGAAAGTTGCGACGTGCTCAGACCGTCGTTGTCATCGGGCGTCTGCACTGCTGCTGTTCACACCTCTTGGCGTCCGTGCTACTCCGTGAGCAGTGGCCTCGGAGAGTACAAAGCCTTCCGGAGCTCTGAGCAAGGGGTATCTTCCTTCGCATACTTCGTCAGCGCTGTCTCGTCTTCACCAGGTCGCACCGACTTTGGCCACGTCAGTTTAGCTTTCCCTAACACGAGGCTCCGCTCACGAACGCGCGAAAACCCGCGCCTGCGGGGAACGCGGGAGTGAAATCGACTCTCCGATCCGAGGAGGTCAGCTCTGGGGTCAACAAGTGCGCGTGCAATTGGAACACACAAAAATTGGGCGTCGACAGCAGCTGCCGCCCATCTCCACCTTGCGGCACATTTGGCCTCTTTATTTCCGAGTTGAAGAAGAAATAGCGTCTTCGCGTCCTGCCTTCGAAGCGGTGAAGGGGCGAGGGAGGAGCTTCCTCCCGGGGCGTCTCGGTCCTTCTCGCTTTCCCTCATCGCCTCCGCGCCGCGAGGGGAAGACGAACTCAGAGGGCTTTGATTTTTTTTTTTTTCGCTCTTCATTTTTATGCTCGACGTGGCTGGCTGGAGGGAGGGGAGGCGCCGGCATTTTCCTCCGCAGCTGCGATAGTCTGGCGTTTGTGTGTTCGTCTGGCGCGGACAACGGGCGACCCGCCATTGCCGCGCGTCTCTCGCGCACGTGCGCGCTCCTCCAGCGGGGGTCCCGGCGCTTTCTTCTTCCTCGGCCGGCCTCTCTTCTTTTTCTTCTCCCTCCTGGGGCGCACTCTCTCGCTCGCCGCTGGTGTGCTCTCGGAACGGGGCAAGCTGGACGTGTCCGCATTGATCGAAGCTGGGTGCGGACGCGGCGCGCGCTCCCTCCCAGTCGCGGGATTTGAATACATTAGTCTTCCGCAGGCGTGTCGGTGCTCTAGAACTAATGACGAAGTGCAGCCATCGTTCTTTTACATTTTCTTCAATCGTGGTGATCCTGTGCTCTTTCCCAAGATCGATGTCATTGCTTCTAGCGCTTCGGGAACGCAGCGATTGATGGTGAAGTACGCAACGGTTAAAGCTGACACTGTTCCCAAGTCCTCGATCCTCGTTATTGTTGGAGGAGGCGCGCGTATCGGTTCTAAGCAGCTGAGAGTTGGGTGGGCTACGGAAGCAGTACGCTCCAAACAAAGCTCCGGGAAATCAGCAAGGGCCGGAAGCAATTCCGTCCCGGTCATGGCCGTGTGGACAAAATACTGTGCTCTATTGCTGAAGTTGTTCTGAAAATTTGAGATGCCTAGCTTGTCTTCCCTCCTGGTCGCCCATGAATGCATCTGTCGCGAGCATCTTTTGAATGCAGCACGCCCTAGTTCTGAGAAAAAAATCACTTTATAAGGCGCTTCGCTTTATTTTAAATGTTAGATAATGATTCCCACTGCGTTGCACTGAAAGCAAATTATTCCCGCCTTTAACATATAACGCTTATAACGAAGCCAGTCCCGATGACTTCGTTATAACGAGTGATTACTGTATACTTGTCTTTCATTTCGCTGCAAACGGTATGCTGCTGTTGCGAAAAACTTGGTGGCACTCGAATGGAGTTCAGCAAGGTTCGTGGTAGATACCCGATTCCAGCCAACAGTGGAGTCGCGTATCTGTCGAAGTAGCTCAGTTTCACCATCAAGACTGGCATGAGACCGAACTTGGCTGCCTTTGAGGCCTGACGCTGGATTTTCTGTATGGAAGAAGGGCGTCTGCCGATGTGGTGTAGAGGCTGCGGCTTCGCTTGCTGATGATATCTAGGACGGTGGTTACATTCCGGCTCTTGTCTCGTCAATTTTTTTACTTACATAATTTTTTGCATTAGGTTTCCTTTTGTTGTTTTGATTGCTTTCTGTTACATTACGGAGAGCGAAGTAGTGCCAGACGGGGCATAGTTTTTGTTTTTACAAAATTCCAGTGAACGTCGTTTAAGTTGGGTGCGTGTACAGTCACACCCGGTTATAGCGAACTGCAATATGCGCCGAGAGCACTTCATTAAGCGTCGGACGGCTTTCACTCGCGACATCCTCTGCCTCCTCGGTGCTTTTCAGCAGCATTACAACGGTGCTGCTGATGGTGCCCGCGTCCGAGGGGCTTACAGTGACGGCAACGTCGTCGTCGACACTCAGGAAATCTTCGAAGGACACTCCTTTCGGCACAGCATCGGGAAAGATGGCGAGCTGCCGCCTTGGTCCGGACTCACTAACTGGGCGGGTTCCGTCATGAGTTCCGCGCGTCGGAAGCAGTTACGGAAAGTGTCGGGCATCATGTCACTCCATACGAGGCGCAATGTCTCAGTCGCGGCCTTTGCTCAGAAGTCGCGGCCGTTCAAAATCTCAATCGCCGCTCCGAGACCGTGCATTTTGGTGGCCATTCTAGGCACGCTGAGTTCGATATATCAGATGTAAAGTTCGTTATAAGGAATGTGTTTCGCGTGTATTTTCGTAACTGATTTATTTTTGTTCGATATATAGCATAATTCGCTCTATCCGGGTTCGTTATAGTCGGGTGTGACTGTAGTACCGCGGGTCGGCACTCTAGATAGACACGGCAAAAAAAAAAAAAAAAATAAAACCGTTCCACTCATTCTGAAAGCTGTGGGAAGTGCAGAGAAGTGATTCGCCATAATGGGCTGTGGCGCCGTTATCCACTCACTACTGCTACCACCCAATGCAATTCAGATTTCCCGCCTTCGCAGTGCTCGCGCGCCCCCTGCCTGAAACTGCGCGAGCGGGAGTTCTGTTCTTTTTGTGCTTGCTTTTCCTCCCGCACGTGCCGGCGTTGCACTGGCACTTGTTTTCGCTTACTATCGTAAAAACCAACCCAACTAGCGCTCCTAACTAAATGAACGCGGGCGCTGTCGGTTTATTTTGCCCCAAATGTACCTACAGGTTTCTTTGCACTAAACAACGGGGAGATGTGAACACGAGTTTCGAACGCTTATGACTATATAAACCGCTTGACTTTCGAAGCCTCTGGGTTACGCCGCGACGACAGCCGCTACGACGGAACGCCGTGTGGCTGTACTTGGGTCCAGTGAGCGAGCTACAACAGGGCGAGATCCTAATGTGCTCTGAAAATCTGTGCCGTCACTGTGCCGTACAGCCAGTGAAGATGTTAGTGGGTTATTGGGGGGGTGGGGGCACAAACTCCCGCTCGAACCACACGGTCGCGCCGGGGAAGCGTTCAACAGGATTGTAGCCACGACGAGACCTTGCGTTTACCGCATCGTGGTATTCGGGATCCCGACGGGCATTGCGCTTACGCTTGGCTCCGCGGCCCGATCGTCGGCGGTCACCTTCCACAGCGTTCGCTGGGAGTTGACCTATTTTTTTCTTTGTGAGTAGGCTTCACTGTGCAACACGCACTGTGGGAAAGCTAGCTTACGAAGACCAAGCTCACACCCAAATGCATTGCTGTGAAGACATTTTTCAGGGGCAGTATACGCCATCTTGTATCAAAATGTGAATCGCCGAAGGCGAACAGGTGTGCCAAAGCGAAGGGCAGGGAAGCGGCTTTTCTAGTCCAGCGGACGCAAAAGAAAAACAAAATACAAAAGACGGGGAGTTAGCATATGACAGATCCGCTGTTAAAAACAAGGCATCTACGGACTGGTTTAATGCGTGAAGCGGACTGCCTGTGTGCAAACTAGGGCTCGTAATCTCGCTACCAATCTCAGCTCCCCCTTTAATGCAACAGAAGCGGTTGATGCATGCACCAGGACACCCACCTTGTATACGCATACATCTCGAGAGAGCCGATTTGTCCGAGAGGCAAGTTGCTTCATGGTGTCTTGTTTCTTTATTTCGAAACGAACGTGCGGCGCTACGAAATGAACTACAGGCCCCTACCGTAATTTATATCAATAAAGACACCTTGGCCCACTTCCAAAAATACACGGCCGCGTCGTTTTGGGCTAACGGATGTTCTGCAGCAGTAATAAGTCAGGCCTGTCCAAGTCCGCCCATAAGTTGTCCCGCGCGTTCGTGTAACGGTTCCGCAGGCTGCACCGGTTCGCCGAAACGAGTTAACTGGTCGGCGTAATTGCCGGATGACGGCCAAGGCCGAGCACGTGCGCTCTGCATACTGCTCGTCCCAGTGCTGTTTCGGTGCGCGGACGTGCCGACACGTGCATGGTCGCGGCGGCGACCCAGTGGACGGACGTGTCGTGCCCCCCTGCTGACATAAATGCCTTTCGGCGGCCAGGGTTTAATCGAAGGCGCTGAAGGCTTACGCGCGGTGTCATTAAACGGTGCGCGGCTGTTGTAACGAGCTCCGTCCAAGTTGCCGCGGCCGCTGACCCCTCACTCGTTCACATTTCTGCAGCCTGGTTTTTCGTCTGTAGTAGTCCTCCTCCTCCTCCTCCTCCTCCTCCTCCTCCTCCTCCTCCTGAAACTTCATTCCTTCTTTTTCCTACTTGTTGGTTTAAGTGCGTTAACATTGCTCAACCAATCATTGAATATTTCAGAGCTTAGAAAAAAGTGCGTGCGTGCGCGCTCGCGCGTGTGTTTCGTATTTGTGTCTTCAGATTCATCTGTTGTTAAGGCAACTACTGCAGGCCCGTACCTGCATGGCCACACGGGAAACATGCCTAGGCAAGGGGATTGGCGAAGAATTAATAGGAGCTTCGCGTCGTATAGAACCACACTCTTCGTTCTTCCTGGACCACATCGACGATGAGACGCGCCGCTGCCCTGCGACCGCTTCCTTTCCTATTTCGATTCCCATGGGCTTCAGTGGAAGTCTCCTTGTCCCCACATCAATTCAGAACCGCATGCCATATGCGCACTGTGGTACGGTAAACTAGGTTTATACTGCAACTGTGTACGCATAAACTCAAGAAAGGGTTGTTTATACCGCCTTAGGGAGGGAAATGCGTGAATTTTTCGGCCAATTTACGAGGTGCGCTGATAGTACCCCTCAAGCGCACTGGTTTACGTGCACCCGAGCAAGGTCACGTGGTAAGTGTGAATGGACATGGGAGGTACCAGTCCCCTCTTATTTACGATAAAATTGCGTAGAAATGATTGGAGAGCAAATTTTTACTAGAAAAAAAAGAAAGGTGTCGAAAATTGTTATAATTGCCGAGGCTCGAACCCGGTCCGTTTGCGTCCGAACCAGCGACTCTCATCTTTATAGGCCCCTGAGGCCGAACGGTGGGCTCCTTTTAAAGTTGAATAAACTTTTTGTAGTGTTCGAAGCGGACCAGTAGGCGGCGCTGGGTGTAAACAAGATACGCGTACCGGTTCCCTGCTTATTTGGGAACGGAATGTAGCGCGCGAATGGCACTTGCCAGCACTCGGACCGCGTGCGTTTTAAGAACAAACTTTAAGGGGCCCGGCCGCGTGCCTCTTCAGCAGTGGCCCGAAAATAGTACGAAACACCGAGCGCTTAGATGACTGCAATTCTCTTAAAACGGTATTTAAAATTTTAGGTCTATTGGTTAGCAGTTTTGACTATTTTACTTTGATCGAAAGTGAAGTAGGGGCGAAAGAATAAATACTGTCGTGCTCAACATCCCATCAGTCAGCGTCCTGGCGTTAGCTTGCGCCGGCATAGTTTGTTCTGGCTTTGCGCTTGTGTTCCCGCTTGGGCTCCTTGTGTTGAAATTCACGCTGATTTTTTGTTTTGTATTTATACGGTCGCAGTTCACTTCGGAGCGAATAAAAACGGGATGATGAATGCCGCTGTTCAGTGTGCATGCGTTGCCTCATTCAAATCTGTAGCTTTGTCACTGCGTTTTGTTACTGTGGCTTGGCGCTCGTGCGTCTCGACACGACTTCATTATAAATTCAGGTTAATGTCTGCGTGAAGTGAAAGTCGCTCAAGTTAAGCAGCCCAAGTTAGTCGCCCAAGTTAAGCATGAATGCGAGTCATTTTTTCAGCCGTTCCCAGCTGCGATGAAGTACAGTAATGTCTCGTTATACCGAAATCGGTGTACTGGAATTCTCGCTTCATTTCAAGTTTTCCGCCGTTACAACTGAAAAGCGGAAAGGGCGAATCATCCCCGCTTCTAACGAAGTATTGCTTATAACGAAGTCAATCTGCTGTCCCGAAGACTTCGTTGTAACGAGGGTCTGCTGTAATTTGCACAACACTGGTTGCCACTGACCCTCGACGTCAAGGCTGAGGATTTGATGGCGTCGCAGCTCATTCTGACTCTATTCTTACTCGCGCAGACACTGGAGCGCGCATTGTAGTTTTTATTTATTTATTTGTAAATACTGGCTGTCTCTTTCGAAACTTTTGCAGGTTGGGTGCAGGTAAATAAATACAAATAGTACGTACAAAACAATGCAAACAAACAATAGAACATAAAATGCACAATAAAAAGACATGTTATTACAAATGCTTTTCAAATAAAGGTAATGGTTGCTGTGTAACCGCTTCGTTAGTAAGATCGTTCGATTCAACAAGAGTGGTATGTTTAAAGGTTTGTTACTATTCATCTCTCTCTGTACGAGATTTCGGCGCACGTTAAAGATCCCCAGGTGGTCAAAATTAATCCGGAGCCCTCCACTACGGCGCGCCTCATCGCCTGCGTTGCGTCGGCGCGTTAAACCCTACAATCAATCAATATTCATCTCTCTCTCTCTCTCTCTCTCTCTCTCTCTCTCTCTCTCTCTCTCTCGATGGTCAATCGAAAACTCCCAGTTTGGATGCGTTTCTAACTAGGGCTGGGCGTCGGTTAAAAAATATAACCCGATTATTCGGCTAATTTATCGATTAATCGGTTGCATTGGTTTGGGAAGACAAGTGACCAACACATATTTTAATAACATAATGTTACATAACAAAAATAAGACCAATATGCTTGTGGGCCTGTTTGTAAACATTCCAGGTAAGGTAAGCAGGTCACCATGGCGCGCTCATGCGGCTGATACGCTTATCACTTCGTTCGTCACTCTCACTTTTCTAGAATCAGGAACATCGGCACTCGCCGTAATTGCAGTGGCCGCTGATTAGTCATGGTTTACTTATGACAAGGTTAGCTAATAAACGGCCAAACGGCGTGAGAATGAATGAATCGATAAATTCATTGTTAAAACGGAAAGGAAAGACCACTAGCAGGCGTAGTTTGTCTCACCTAAGGGTGGACACCGAAACGCCTGGAGGTGTGGGGAATGGGGAACCCGCTCACGGTTTTTTGTGCAGTGTATATTTGTAGTGAGAGTAGCCACTTCCCCGTCGTCTGTTTTGGCTATACGCTTTCGGTTTTAATCACTATCATATCTGAGCGTACTTGCATCGTTTTCTGTTGGGACTTGAAGCGGATTATTTGAGCACACTGGCAGACAATTTAACATGACACTCTTATTTCAGCTTGCTCACATGACCTCAACCAAATAATCGGTTAAGAAAAATCAGTCGCGACTAAACCGTTAATCGATTAATCGCCCACCCCTAATGTCAACGTACCAACCCCAATTCTCGCATACCCACTCAGGGGGATTGGCAGGTGACGGTAACAGGAGCCGTCATTCTCTTAGTCGATCCACCGATTCCCTCTTTGGCAGCGACGTCGATATACCCAGCCTCACGTGCCTTCACAACTCAACGAGAAGTGACGCTCGCGCGTTATGACATCACGAGGGGAGAAGCCTGTAGCTGGTGCCCCCGTAACCTTTTCAACGCTTGCGCGTGTTTACTCGTGTTTCGCAAGTTCCTCCGGCGGTCGTCATTGCCGCCACGGCCAAGTGGCGATCTCCCCTTCTCCCGGACTGGGTTGTGTGCTGGTGAACCCCCAAATGAGTGCAAAATATCCCAAGTCCACTTCTTTTCCACTTTCTATATCAATAAAGCACTCTCTCACTCACTCACTCTATCCATATTCCGTTGCTTAGCTGCACGAGTCACCCGCCGCGGTGGCTCAGTGGCTAAGGCGTTGCGCTACTGAGCACGAGGTCGCGGGTTCGATTCCAGGCCGCAGCGGCCGCTTTTCTGATGGAGGCGAAAAGCAAAAACGCCCGTGTGTACGACATTTCGGCGCACGTTAATTAATCCGGAGCCATCCACTACTACGGTGTGCCTCATCGCTTGCGTTGCGTTGGCGCGTTTAACCCTACAACCAATCAGCTGCACGAGTCAAAAGTGTAATTCGAAATTTCAGAGTGCACTTGCGGTGAACGCACTTAAACTTGCGTCTTTGACGGGGATATATGAAATCTCATTAGTTTACACTTACTGTTACAGAAAAAAGAATTACATTCGTGCGTTGAGGATTGTATATTTTTGTGTACACGTTTCAGTCCTAGTTAAGGAGCGTCAGGTAAGGGATGAGTGAGCTCGAAATAGGTATAGTTATGGTGTTTGAGCCAACGGACGACGAAGTCTCGCTTGAGGAAACAGTATAAAGTAACGAACTGCACAAGTGAACTGAGACGGGCTAGTTGGTGCATGATGCATGTTGGTGCATGATTTCTAAGTGGTATAAAGTAAATCGAGCGCTAGTTATTTATCGTTCAGCGCTGTTGCTACGTCTTCTTTTAACGTTCGCATTTATTCTAGTTCAAGTACGCTTCACGCATTTTGATGGATCTAGCGTATTTACGGCATCTGCCAGAGATTTTGCGCCAGAGATCGATTAAGAGACAGCGGCGCTGCCGATAAGATCATTGGCCGGAGTAAAGTACTGAGCGGTGGGCGGCTGAAGCTGCCATACGCGGGAAGAAGTTCACGACGGGCCACTCTGTGCGCTGGCTGTGGTTTTTAAAACGAAGACGCGTTGCAGTGACCGGTAATTCTGGGTAGTTAAGGCGGAGAACTGTCGACGGCTATTTCAATAATGATGAAGAGCGCATTTACTGCAAAATCCACGGTCAACGCTCTCATCGGCTCGTTATAGCGAGAGGCGAAGGTTCAGACTCCTGTTAAACGATCCCCATAAAGATCCGGTGAGTCATCTGGCTTCTAGTCTGCTGAAATTTGCGGCTGTCAGAGAATGTGGGACGCTTTAGCATCCAGCGATAAATACGTGTTAGAGTAAACGTGTAGTTACTTGCCTCGATACTGCGCAAGGAACCACGTGCTAATAGAAGGTAAGCCCGTTACACTTTACTAACCATTCAAAACGCTTAGTTTACACGTTAGTCATGACTGTAACTTGAGCGCACAAAAAACGCATTTTGATGGAACGAGTACAGAAACGAGTACAGAACGAAAGACTTTCGTTCTGTACTCGTTTTCTGTGCGCTCAAGTTACAGTCATGAATTGTTTCCAACTAGCCCGCGTTTCAGTGTTATTACACTTTAGCTCGTTACTATTAGCTTGCTCTGTGAAAATATATTTCGTTTTGTCGGTTGTTAACAAAGCACGTTGTCTTTCGTCATTTTTTTTTCTCCTGATGGCGCGCTTGTTTAAACGCGGAGCGTCATTTACAAGCCTTCAGGTGTGGTCATAAGCACAATGTGCTCATGCCTGTGCGTGTGTGCACTGGTACCATTGACGGAGTCAAGAGAAATGGAAAGGACGAGAGGCAACCGCAGTTTCCTGCGTGCGCGGCCCCCGACTTCTGCGGCCGTAATTTGCCCTTGCACCACGCGCACCAGCGTTGTCTTTTCTTGTTTACGCGGCGGAAGGCGATAGCAGCTGCTCCGCGCGCGCCATCTGGAGGAAGAAGGACGTGGCCGGCATGAGAAGTCGCTCTCCGGCCGGCCCGCTGCTGCTCTAGTCATTTTTTCATCGTAGACCGGAAGCCTACGAGGAGTTAATGCAGCAGTGGACGACCGGTCTGCTCGAGATAGCAGCAGGCGGGCCGAGGGGGACTCTGTTGTAAATTAACGATTAGCATGCGCGAAGATGGATTTCCGCCGTGCCCGCGGGCGAATTCGATCATCGGACATCTGGTACCTGCCGTGTAACACTGGCACGCACGCACGTTCAACGCCACTGAGAGAGGGAGAGAGAAACGAATCACTCCCTTCCATCCGCTCGGCTTGTTCCCGTTGAACACGCAAACGCAACAGCGAACATCCTCCAGCTCCTCCCTCTTCTTCCATTACGTTTCTTTGCCATCCTGGGGGTCGCTCCTTCGTCGAGGTCGCAATCGAGCCATCGGTTGCCGCGTAAGTGGTTCGCAGGCTTGGTCCCAGTCTGTGAGGCGTTCGCCCGTTGCACACTGGCCATCGACCTGCGGCCATTTCGCCCCTTCCCTTCTGCGGCCACTTCCGTCCCTCTCCAGGAGCGACCGATTACGAGACCCGCCGCCCGGTTTGTCGTGGACCGAGGCGCGTTTCACCCGCACGACGAAGACGACTGCGGGGAGCGGCTCTCGGCCACTCGGGAGGAGGCTCGTTCCTAATTCTGGCTTCGCTGTCCGAACCTTCTGGCGAAAGTAGGATGCGTGCAGCTTCTTTGTTTCCCGCCGCCGCGACGTCGATCTGGCAGCGGTCCAGGATTGGAGCAGCCGCGTCCTGCCACACTGCCGAGGCTGCGCACGGAAGGAGGCGGCGTGGACGAGACCAGAACGGACTCCTTCCGGTAGTCGAGATGGGCTTGACGGGGGCTCAAGTGTTAAAAGGCCCTACTGTCTTCTGCGGGCTTTCTAGAGCATGTCTGGTACTCTCTGCAGCAGTTCCCGTAGTGGAGTTCAGCGTAACGGACCCACCCGTCGAAACGGCGCGTAATTAACCTTGGTCGTGGCAAACATGGGTGGCCTACATTCCGGTATGACCTGTACGATTCGCGGCACCGTTACCCCCCGTTCATTATGCCACTCCCCATTGACGGGACCCTGGTTCTCATCCTACTTCTCGCGCGCTGTGCGGGAGCTATTAAAATGACAGTAGTGCGGGAGATGACGCAATAGCACAGGCCCATTGCAATGCTTGCGGGCATTGCGTGGCCACGTCGCTTACTGACCCGCCACGGCAGGGCAGTGGCTAAGTCGTTGTGCTGCTGGGCCCAAGAACGCGGGTCCGATCTCGGCCACAAGGGCTGTTTTTCAGATGGAAGCAAAAGACTCCCGTGTGCCAAGATTTCGCCACACATTAAAGATCCTCAGATGGTCTAAATTAATCCGGAGCCCTCCGCTACGGCCCAGGTGTGGATTTGGTGCGCTAAACACGCAAGATTTGAATTCTAAACACGCAAGATTTGAATTTTCACAATGCTCACTGGTGTGCGTATGCCCTTTTTCTTATTTTAACAAGCGTTTTATTCCCGGATACGCGAAGATTTCGCTGATGTCATATCCGTCACAGAAGTGACGCCAGTACAACGAAGCAAGCGGCCTGTAAAGGGTGCACCCCTGCACACAGGGTCTTCTTGCGGGGAAGCAACCTTTAGTACTAAAGAGTAGGTTGTATTTAGGGTTGTTCGTTTTCGGGTTTTATATTTTAACACGAAAGTGTTTTATGCCGGGATACACCAAGATTTCACTGACGTCATATCCGTCTCGGAAATGGCGCCTGTACACCTTTGCCGAAGCGACCCGCCAGCAGGACGTCACTCGCCAAGCACCCCTACTAGACAGCCGCCGACCCGCAAATCATGCTCAGCTGCAAATTTCGTTGCTCATTTCACATTCGTGTTTCACTGATTCCTATGACAGAGAAAACAACCACAGTTTTTTTTTTCCCCTCCCAGCGTAGCCTAGTGGAGAGGGCCCGGGTGGCCAGCGCAGGCCAGGGTCTCCCGGACTAGAGGAAACCGCCTACCAGGCGGGTGCCCAGACATCGGCACCTAAGGCTCGCATAAATAAAGTCTATTCCTCCTCCTCCTTTTGAAAATTCGATTAGCGCACTTCAGGCCCGAGTACTCAAAGAATGCGCTTTTTGGTTACGTGCTGGAACACTTCAGTTGTGGGGGGTACTGCGCTGTGAAAAGCGCTGCAGTCGTCGGCTCGGAAGAGGGGCGCGACGAAAGTGTGTCGTCGTCTTTGTGCGTCTGGCAGGGGTGACGAGCTACACGGAATGACGGGTGTCTGGGCGCCCACGTCTGGCGCCTTCGACAACAAACGGGTGACAACAGGGGTCGGTGGGCAGCGGTAGCCGGCGGTGCCGAGAATGGGAAGACGGCTGCTGGGGAGCTACGCCATTGTGCAGGCCGGGCAGTTGGCACGTATGCGCTTTTATGGCTGGTCTCTTTGGCGGGGGCGGGCTAGCAAAGGTTTCCCGTTCTGTCGGGGAAGAAGGTTCCTTTCACCGTGACACGGATGAAAGCAGCTTTCTGCGACGGCCCCTTCTCGGCGAGCCGTTTGTTTGATCGCCTCCGCGCCGCTTCTCGCGACGCCCGTGACCCCGGCGGTGCCCCATAGTCCTGGACTGCGCACGACCGCTACGAGCAGCAACACGCGAGGAATGGCCTGTTGCAAGTAGCGGCTCCTGGTCGTCTCTCTCGTGCAGTCCACCAAGCGCAAGCGAGTCTCGGGTTTTACCGTTATCAGGAGCCGCGTTTACATGAACGCCATGGTAGCTGGAGACCCGCCGACAGAAAAAAGGACAAATACGACAGCATGTGTGAGCCGGCGGACACGCGAATATACCGTGACAGCCCTCTCTGATGACGGAATCGGTTGCATTTTCCGTATCCTAAACGGCGCCAAGGATGAGTGCGTTCCAAAATAACGGTCCGCTAGCCGAGGTTGTAATATGAAGCATGAACGAGCAGGGCTTTCACACTTTAGATTTTTTTTTTTTTTTTGCTGCGAAACTGCGCGTGACTCCCCCCGCGGGATTTCTTCGTGATGTGGCCTGTCAGCACAATGCGCATTGCGGAAGGGCCAACTTCATGGCGAGTGCTCTTTAGCGCAAATATACTCGTACACTACATTTGACGCAGATGTCTCCGAGTCTGCCTCCGGTGTGCCATATGTGCTCTTCTACATGGTCCCCTATTTTCTGAAAGGAAATGAGGAGCTGAAGATGAATAAAGTATACGGGGGGCCAGTGTGGTGATGCAGATGTCCCGAGGAAGAAATGTGCAATCGGACGTCTTTATCATTGCGTCGGGGTTTCACTTGCTTGTCATAATTACTTCACGGTGTGGTTGTAAGCAATTGGGAATTTCCGCCTGCTTGACATCAGTGCATAAGCTTCTGCGGGAGGAGTAAGGTTACAGAAAACGGCTGTAACGCGTGTTTGGGCGGAACTTTCTTGTACCAAATTATATTCATGCGACTGCGACTGACTAACTGATGAAATGTGTGTTATATATACGGTGAGATTAATGGGAAAACACTGCTAATACGGCCAAGTCAGCATTCAGCTGGTCACTAGATCACCTTCCACTTCTCGCAGAAGCGCCACAGCACGGCAACTCGCAGTTTTCATTTGGCGGCGCTCGCCCGCCTTGACGTTATGCTGAGCCTCAAACGGCTACATAAGCGTGGGAATTTGTTTTATCTCAGCAGGCGTCGTAAGTTTATCAGTTTCAATACGCATAACGTGAAGCCGCCGCTCCTAAGCCACTCATTCCGCCGTGAATTGGGGCTGTCCCATGTTTGACTTAGGACTGTGGTCCTTCTAACATCCTTGGAACAGCGCAAAAAAAAAACGCAGATGAGACATAATCAGGTCGTTGCGCTGTATTCCGTTTACGGCTCGTCCGTGCCTTTTTTTGCGCTGTTCCAAGGGTGTCGCATCAACACGCCCAAGCTTTTACAGTCCATCCAACCTGTATTAAAAACGGCAAATGAGAAATGATTGATTGATTGTGGGGTTTAACGCGCCGACGCAACGCAGGCGATGAGGCGCGCCGTAGTGGAGGGCTCCGGATTAATTTTGACCACCTGGGGATCTTTAACGTGCGCCGAAATCTCGTACACACGGGCGTTTTTGCTTTTCGCCTCCATCAGAAAAGCGGCCGCCGCGGCCGGGAATTGAACCTGCGACCTCGGGCTCAGCAGCGCAACACCTTAGCCACTGAGCTACCGCGGCGGGGCCGCAAATGAGAAACAATCGTGTTTCTTTTTTGCACTAGTTGGGCGCATGCCTCCCGGTCAGTACGCTCGTGGATGAAGTATTGCCAAAGTGCGGTTCAAAGTGCACGTGTAATTCATTTCTAATGCAATTTTAATGGGTGTTTTAGCCCCTTCAGTGTCCAGTCAAACGTGCAGGGCTGAATGTCAACCATTTTGGTTTTCTTCAGGTAGGCCCCTGTTTTAGCCAGGCGCCCTTTTCAAATCCGAATCAAAAGTTTGCTGCTTGCACGCAATTGCTTGGTGTAGTTCTCTCGAGTGTTGCCCGAGCACTTAGCGACTTGAAAGCGAAACGTCTGCGTTCTCGGCGGGCCTTACTGCTGGTCTCGTCAAGCGTCCCCTCACGCCTGGAACGTGCCGCTGAAAGGCGAACCTGTGGGCGGACGGAGGTCGCTGTTATCGCTTCCCCCCCTCCCCCTGCCGATAAGCGTCGGCGGCACCGGCGCTCTTCCCTGCCGGGCGGCGACCTCTCCCTAATGCGGTTTCGCGTCGCCCGGGGCCACACTTCGGGGTCAGGAGATTGCTCGGAAGCGTCAAAAAGGCCCTGGCTTGAGTAGCCCTTGGCGTCAGCCGGTCACCATTGAGGCGAGCGGAAAGCTGTGGCCCCCCGCGCGGTCACCGACCGAAGGAAAGCGGCGCCGTGGCACCTATGCAAGGTCGAGGTCGAGAGAAGCGAGTCTGAGTAGGGTCGGGGACTAATTGCTCGGTGAGAGAAACAAAACTGCCGCCTGACGACCTCTTCGGAGAACTCTTGCGTGGTGACCCGTCCGCCTCGGGTTAGAGGCGCGCTTGTCGCAAGGCTGTGGACACTTGTATCGCTTTACTCCATTATCGTGCAATCGCTGGCCTTGAACGGGCTTGTGTGGCACCACGTGCTATCATGCTTTGCCGCGTAAAAAAAAAAAGCGGGCTCGACTCTCACTTCCTCACCGCATTGTTTCCTTCTCTGACGTAAATGCGGTATCCCAAATTCACGGGTGTTTGTACTGCTTATTGAGCTGGAACAGCGATAACTCGCACGCATTTTTTTTCTTTTTTTACGCGAGAGCTTTATACCAGCTCCTTGAATATTTGCGCTGAAGGAACACAAAGCTGGCTTACGTAAGTGGCCCTCGCGGATAAATGCCAGGAGTTTTTCTAGGTAACGTCGTTTTGTTGGTGTGTTGGACCTCTCAGAGTCAAGGCCACGTAGGGAAAGAATGCCGCGCGAGTGAGAAAACGCGTTGCTAAGCGACACCCAGGATAGTCTGTGCGTGGAGCTGCAGGAGGGAGCGTTCGAAGCACGTCGTCTGCTACCCGGCGCTGCCCCCTCTGCACCCCTCCTCCCCCCCGTCCTACCACTAGAGGGCTACGACTGTGTTCGAATTTGGTGCCATATTCGCGAGTCCTGCATGTTGAGTGATGGGTGAGGAGAGGGATACCTGAGGCCTTCCGGGCGATAATAGTATAAGATGTCCGTGTATGTTTCTTAAACTGAGTGAGTGAAGGATGAGGTTGGAGGTGTGTTGTCGGCCTTTTTTCATTTATTTATTTATTTTGCCTGACTGTATTTGCCCTAACCTTGGAGGTTCGCGTCGCGTGTGTGGGGAAGAGGAACGACATAAACGAGATAGAGGGAGCGCTCACACGAAATACGAGTTCATTTCGTAGAACGACCCCGTAATTTTATCCCTCATTTGCTGCACCTTCATTCGTACTCGCCGAGCCTTAGCTTTTCATGCCTTATTCGCATGTATATACACAGGAGGCGTGCTAACGTAACTAGCGCAGTTTTAGTGCTGTTAGAAGGAGGGGAAAAAAAAAACTTTATCAAAACGCAACATTAAGCGTCGAGAATGTCCCGGGCCAGGTTGACCAGACTTCTAGCCACCCTAACCATACCAAAGCCAACTGGTCCGTGAGCTGGTCCGAGGCTAGCCAAGTCCGCCACGTTGAAGAAGGAGGTTGGGGAAAATGCAGTGTTCTAAATTAGCGTATGGTTCGGGACAACTGGGACAAGCTGGGGAGTGTCGGAGACGGTAGAGAAAGGAACGAGCATGTGTAAGGAGGGTACTTAACTGTACGCGTCGAAGAATGCGTGGTGGTTAGAGATGTGTCTGGAACAGGAAGTGTACGAAGAGTTTCTCTGGTGTTCTTGTAGTGAAGCTTTATTTCTTGTTTGTAGTGGTGAGTAGTGTCCCACGTCGGTGGATAAGGCCAGGGAATCCCTGGCGCCCGGTGCACAAGTTCGCGGGCGAAGCTATGCACTACCTCATTGCCTGGGATTGCAGCGTGACCAGGAATCCACCTCTGTGTGACAGTGTGGAGACGTAGCTTTAAGGCTTTGCGTAGATCATACTGCAGTTCTTCAGGAATCCTACCCATGTGAATGGCGCGAATAGCTTGCATTGAATCAGTGTATATGGTATATCCTGAGGGGTTGGGGTGCTAGGGAGAGGTCCTGAATACTGGTGATTATTGGGAGGGTCTCTAGAGTTGCTGTACGTGGGGGATTAGTGAAAGGGTACTTCATTGCCACTTGCGACGGAATAGGCGGCTGCTCCGAGCACACCGTCTCCCTGGATTGGTATCAGCTGAACGTTTTTTGGGATGGGAGATAACCTGAGGTTATTTGGGAGCGGTGCAGGAGGGGTGATGATGCTGTTAGCGGCTCACATCTGCGCCGATAAATTGATCCATCATTCGCGCAAGTGGTGGCGGCCGTTATACGCGCAATAAAACGTATGAGAAGCCAACATTTAATGGGCGTCACGCCGCTACGCAGTAAACATTCCGCAATGCTAAAGCGCGACAAGCCGGTGGCTGTGATAGTCCCTCGTCTGTGTGTGTGTGTGAGAGAGATAATACATGTATTGAGCGCCTAAAGTGGGTCCTGTGGCCCGTTGGGAGTGGTTCCTTGCTCACTGGAGCCCATATGACGTCAGGACTCGGCTGCCTGCGCCCTGTCGACCAGCGCAAGCTGGATCACCAGTGGGGAGCTGGACATCAAAATCTCCCATAGCTCTCTAAAAGCCCCTCCTCCATCCTCGTCTGTAAGCTAAGTTACCCTGGATAGCTTATGATTTACCACCCTGTGTCGCTCCTGCCCTGTGGCGAACACTGCAAAATCGCGACTTAGTCGCGCGGGTTTTCCGGCTTCGGAAACAACTGGGGCCGGCTTTATTTCTCGCCCGGTTTTCGGTGCGCACAGCGCTAAATCTCGGGAAACCACCATCTTATGAACAGCTCTCGTTTTAAATAAATGAAAAGATCGATCGATAATTATTGAGTACCCTGGGTTTCTGTTCATTGGAACTCGCATACAGTTCCACCCTCCGGTTGCACGCGGCGAGTTCAGCAAATTAGCGCTTCTCCAATTATTTCCACTTGGTTCTCCTTTCAATGATTTTACCCGTATCAGTGGCGGCAGTGGAAACCTACGCGAAACGTCATCGATGACCGACTGCCGGCGAGCCATGAGAAAGCGGGAACCCGGGTAGCACCGAATGGAAGTTGAAACATTGATTGCGTGACTGGCCTATTACTCATTTCTGTCGCCAAATTTCGCATGGCTCCTCTTTGCTTTTACCTGATGAATTAATTGATTAATGTCGACCGCCTAAGAATCTTTAACGTGCGCCGAAGTGCCGACGCAAGGGCGTTTTCGTTGTTCAGCTCCATCAGAAAAAGGTCCGCCGCAGCCAGGATCGGACCGGCGTCCTTGGGATCACCGCAGCGGGTTTCTCGACCTAGCGCGAGCACGATTTTTTCGCCGCCCGCGTTGCATTGATGACGGTGATGATAGACCACGCAAAACTACGCATACCCACTCGGGAAATTGGCCAAAATTACTTTAGATTACTCACCCAATTACCACACAGATGTGAGCGTTGTTGCTTCCAGCGCAACAATCGTTCCTTTCTCTTCTTTTTGTTCCTTGGCTTCGTGGCTCGTTAGTCTACCGCGCCTCGCAACGGCCACCGTCGTCCGGTCCTCGGAAGCGGAAGAAAACAAAGCCCTCGTCGTTCCACAACGCAGCACGCGCACGCATCAGCGGCGCTATTGAGCCCGAAGAACCTCCAGCCCATAAACGTTGCTCCAGCCCGCGTCGGAAGTCGTCGGACGTGCCGGTCGGTCGCGTTATGTCTGCATCCCGTAGCAGCGGTGCGCCGCCGTGAAGCACACTTTGAGGTTGACGGCGTCGCGTTCTTGGCAGGAAGGCCGCTAATCGCTTCGTTCTGTGTCCACTTGGAGGGGCGGCAGACTCGGGCGGTCCACGTCCTGGGAGAACTAATATGATCTGGCTCTGGCCGTCGAGTTTGTGCAAAATGCGTAGTTGAAGCTAAGCGTGTTCGTCATCGATTATTTTCTTGCGCGGTGTCCTGATTGTTTAGTGGTGTTAATTCTAGCAATTTTCAGCTACCAAACTGAAGCGGCGAAGTGCGCGTTCTAGTCTAATGTATTTTTCTCTGATTGCACTTTGTTCGTCACCCATTCCATGAATTCATCTTGCCTACTTGGTGCGATGGGGTATCTGGGTTCTCTCTGGAGTCAATAGCCGCCCTATTTGAATGATCTCACAAAATACAGTAACCAGTGCGAAGTTCATTTCAATTTTGTTATGCATGCCTACTGTCGCACAGACTGTACGAGGCGTGTGCCAGTCAGCTTTGGTGAGCTGATTGTGGAGACAAATTGGGGGTCAAAGCAACGACGTTAAAAAAATATTGCATGCAAAATCTTGCAATTTCGTATTGCTCATTTCAGCACCAGACTGCTGCTGCTGCTGAACATAGTCTCATTGACTTTTTTTTTTTTTCTCTATTTTTGCTGGGTGGGTAGTCGCTGCAAGCCAGTGTACTAAACCTGGGCTCCCTCTTTTCTTTTGTCTGCTCTTTGCAGGGCCATCAAAGCTTTCCGCCAAGTCCTGTACATCGACCCTGGGTTTTCAAGGGCCAATGAAATCCACCTCCGTCTCGGGTTGATGTTCAAGGTCATCGCCGATTATGAGTCCTCTCTAAAGGTGTGCATCCCTCCTACACTTTCTCTTTTCTTGTTTTAAACTTCTTGCGCTTGTATACACTGCATTGTGCGGTCACACCACAAAAAGCTTGTCAGCCATAAAACAATTTTTTTTGCGGAATCACTTTATGTTATTATATTTAGCTTGGGCTATTGGTTACTAATGCCTTACTAAACAAATGCAATCTTCGTATAATTCTGATGCATATATTTATTTTTCTTACTTCATGATACTGTTATGGTTTGTTCTTTGATTTAATAAGAACGTAGTGTTATAATTCACTTTTTTTTTTAAATTGGTGTGCTAGGTGTAGAATATCTCGTAAGTTTGCATAACGTGGAATACTTTTTATGTGTATTTCCAAGTTTTGTTAATTTGTTTGCTAAACTTTAATTCACTTATTTGATCAAGTTTGATACTTTGAATTGCATTTTATGCACAATATTGAGAAGTCCCCTTCAGTGTTTCACCACAGTATACTGACCGTACGTTTTTGCTTTTAGAGAAAGTAATAAATCTGTACAGATAATCGAAGATAATCGAAAATTTGTGGAAATACAGTTTCACCCATTTTTCTCCCTCGGAAATATAATTTCCAGAAGTCCAGCCCTAGTGAGCCCCTACGCCATGGTACAAATGTGCTGCCGACATTTCAACTCTCTAGGTCCAGCACGTTTGGGTGGGCGTGGATGACTCAGTCAGTCAGTCAGGAATTTGTCTTTTAGATTACTAGATTTACTTTAAGCTAGACACTCAGTACAGAATTTTCACTGCCATTCAACACATGTGAAGCAAAAATTTTATTTGTAAGAACAAGATATTCATTTTTTCTGAAACTATAATCTCCCTCCTGCAGCACTTTCAACTGGCACAGAGTGACTCTAGGCCCGGTACTTTCACCAAAGCTGAAGGTGGGTGCTGGTTCTCAATAATTCGACACTTGGTAACCATGCATACGTAATGAGAGAATGCATGTATCACAATTAAGGCTATGAGCAGAGGCTTTCATTGCATTAGTAGTTTTGCCATTCCATTGCAGTGTGTTTTGTAAGAGCGTGTTAGTTTGACCACCATTGCTTTAGTGCTTCAGATAAATATCACCCAGCCCCTGCAGACGTTTTTCATGTGTCGCCACTTTTATTTTTATTTGTCCGATAAGGACCTGGAAAAAGAAAAAGAAAAGAACGGTTTTATGGCAGGTTCCATCTTTTTGTTAAATGAATTCGTGGTGCTTTGTTTGATGTGTAATTGCCCTGAACAGCTTGTAGAGCTTTAAAGAAACATTGTGAAACAGAGTGTTGCGATCTGTTAAATATGGCTACTAACAAAATTGCATGTCATGAACTCGGGTATGGGAGCTTTATTGATGGCTCAGAATGAATGTGGGATAAGAAACCTTTGAGTGTCTGTAGCAACCCCCCCCCCCCCCCCCCCAAAAAAAAAAAAAAAAGAACGGGCAAATTCTTAGTTACTGATGTTTTTACTACTGTGTTTGTGTTTTTAAAAATTCTCCAGAGTTTGCTGACCAACCCAGTATTGCTTGTTGTACATGATGTGAAAGCACAAGTTTGTCATGGTCAGGCAATTGTAGAAATGGGGTTATGCGTTGCTGGGCTGTGAAAGCCAGTGATATGGCTCAACATTTTGGCACACACTTATTACGAAAATAAAAAAATATGCTGTAAACAGTCTGGAGCTGGTGTGTGAGAAGGTTATGAGTTAGACATTTTATCCCTGCGAGAACATCTCATTTAATGCCTTTTTTTTTCTTTCTTGCAGTCCGCTTTCACATCGCTCATGTGCTAGAAGTTCAGGTAAGCCAACGTGTTCACTAAGAAATGGCTGTTCTCTTCTGTACCGTTGTCCCTTGCCCAGAATCGTGTGTATGTCCTGTAGTTTCCAGAGAAAACAAGCCATCTAGCCCAGTAGTTACCTACTTGGAATATGTTGGGGCACCTTCTGGGCTCATGAGATGCATGACATATTTTGATAGTTATTTCTCTCCAGAGCGAAAAGCAGCTTGTGCACTAGCGGTATCGGCTGCTCATGCACACTTTGATGCTTTATGTAAAAGCCAACTATTTGGCTTTTTTTATGCAGGGAAGCCACTGGGGAGGTGGTAAAATTCTGAGAAAAAGTTAACGAATATCCGGGGGGCCAAGTGAGGGGCTCATTCATTGGCAAAGTCGCGCTAGCTGTTGTGTGGGTGTGAGGGAGGCTTTACTACCCAAATAATCCTAGGATGAATTACTTCACACTGCCATCTTCATGCCTGTAAACGGTATTTTTTTTAGCGCAAGGCCATCTTATTACTTCACTGTCAAACCATGGCAGTATAATGGCAGACAAAAAAAAAATATGGGAAAGAAAGGCTACAGTGTTTAAATGAGCTTTTAGCATCCTAATATGCCTTGACAAATGCCAGAGGGATCCAAGAGCCTGAACCATTTATTTCAGTCGTATAAAAGTGAAGGAAGTCAAACTAAACCACAAAAGCACACATTGTGTGGTAGTTGATGCATGCCGGTCTGTATGACTGTACACATGCTCGTAGAAATGCATGAATGATGCCTTCTTTCTTTCTAAGCAGGAGAGCTCACGCATATGCCTGCTGATGTCTGTGCAGGGAAAGTTCAAGGCTGCAAAGGAAGCGTATGAGCAGCTGCTGACCGTGAAAGACTTGAGCCGCACAGTGAGGGCGGAAACACTGAGGCAGCTTGGTGTGTATTGCCTTCGTTACTTGTGAGCCTGCCTGATTGTGTCATCATAAGCCTGCTTGCGCCTGCTGTAGGACAGGGGCATGTCCCATGGTCTTCACACCGCTCCTGCCCCGCAATGCCTGAATCCATTTTTTGTGACCAAATTTTCTGATTTTGTCCCTTCTTCCAGCTAATGGTCTTCCTCTTCTTCTGTTCCAGTCTCTTGGTAGCCTCTGTTGTTGTCCGCACGGCCACTATGTAGTTGTCAGATCTCCGCATTACATGTCCGGCCCATGTTCACTTCTTTTTCTTGATTTTGGCTGGGATGTCTGCTCCCTCGTCAGAGGCCCCCGTTTCCCTTTTTACAAGCGTTAACTCCCATCATCCTTCGTTTCATGGCTCGTTGGGCCAATCAAAGATTTCTTGTGCAGTTATGCTTTAATTCCTCCATCTACGTAGCTGCCTGCCCCTGCTTCTGGTTCACCAAACAGTGGGGGCTCGTGTTATCTGCCGCCGCAGGTTGGATGCACCACACGCTCGAGGCCCTGGGAGAGAAGCCTCAGCGCCAAGCGTACGCCCTCCACTGCCTGCAGAAGTCAATCGAGGCAGACCCCACTAGCGGCCAGTCGCTGTACTTTCTGGGCCGTTGCTTTGCCAGCATTGGGAAGGTGCACGATGCCTTCATCTCGTATCGCAACTCGGTTGACAAGGCGGAGGCCAATGCGGACACCTGGTGCTCAATAGGGTAGGGGCCGAGTTCTGCCATGCGTGGGCTTTTTCTGCATTGGTCAGCATCTGCAGCTCTGCAGCGTGGCTCTTACTGTGGCTTGTTTATCAAGAAGGATCGGTGGAATGCCACTTTCGTTGTTTGTTGGTCGATATTTTAACCTTTATCTTGGGGTGACTTTGCCTAGCCACATAGGTTTTCTTTGTTGGATGGTCGTATTTAAGTGGAATTGACATAGCTGTGTGCGTGCTTCTTCTAGAGCTTTCAAGTTTTTGTAAAGGTGGAGGCCTGACCCTGTCAATAGTTGTGGTCTTCCTTGACTTGCAGTTTGTGAAAGGAGTACTGACACGAAATTTCAAAGCTGAGATAACTATGTAAAAAGCTTCCTTTGTATATGGAGATATGTCCCAAGAAGTCGCAATAGTACCTATTCATTGTAACCTATTTTAAATCAATTTTGATCTTTGTGCGTGCGCAAGAAAGCTCAGAATGGATAATACCCTTTCAGCAGTGGCATCAGCATGATTCGCTAAGTGCCTCGCCATGTGCCTCATTTCAAACTGTTGACGCCAGGGCTCCCATGTTGCAGCGAAGGTGGTGGCAGCTGTTGGCACGCGCTGCTTTGCCTTGTGCATTATGTCACAGTTTTGGGACTGGCATTATGCTGCCGTGGTGCGATGAGAACCGTGACGTCAAGAGTGCCGTCCTGTCATGGTGGCTGCCTCAGCATCCGTGTCATTGAAACCGAAACCGACACGAGTAAATGAAGCTGTAAATAATTATTTGCGCTGCTGCTGACTATCTCGGGCGTTATTCTATGATTACTGAGCTAGTAGGCACTTATAGCAGCACAAAAAAATGTAACCGAAAATTTTTGTGTCAGTACTCCTTTATGCAAGGCTGTGCACTCTAAAGTAAGAGGAAGGCAGGGCCCCCGTTCGTGGTAATTAAGTTGATCGATCTTAATTCTTTTGGCCTACAATGTTAGATGGTGGCCCTATGTGTAGTTAAATCATAGGGGCACTTTTATGTCATGTGGGCATGCGAGAAGCGACAGTTATTGAGGTCAAAGTGCATGTCAGTGTGATTGTTTTAGCAACACTTTTGCTCGAAAGGTAGAGGCCTCATGATGTGGGCACGCGGAGGGAAGGAGAGTGTTCCCGGCCGCCGTGTGGGTGGTGACGGTTGTGTGTGACTTGTCCGCCTGTGTGCAGGGTGCTGTACCAGCAGCAGAGCCAGCCGATGGATGCACTGCAGGCGTACATTTGCGCCGTGCAGTTGGACAAGGCCCACAGCCCCGCGTGGACCAACCTGGGCGTCCTGTACGAGAACTGCAGCCAGCCGCAGGATGCGCTCAAGTGCTACCTCAACGCCATGCACGGCAGCTCCTCCTCCTCCTCCTCTTCTTCTTCCTCCTCCTCTTCGGGGGGGCAGCAGCTGTCCGGCCGGGTCAAGTTCCTGCAGACGCAGCTGAGCGCCGCGCCGCCGGCCAGCGTGCAGAAGCCCCGGCAGCTGCCATGCATTGAGGATGCGTGGAACATACCCATCTCGCAGGAGATGGCATCCAGGTGGGCCCCTTCACAGCTTGTCCAGTGGGTGGTGAAAGATTGCTAGAGGGAAATAGGGGGTGAAACATGGTTGACTTGTTGAGTACTGCACCCATGCACTCAGAATGAAGTTTAGGGAACACGAACCCTCCTTTTCCGAAACCTTGCCAAGTGGCAGGAGGAAAATAGTAGCAGGAGGAAAATACTAAGTAGCATAAAATGTAAACTTTGTGATTTTCATTGTATCCTCCTCCACTCCTATTTGTTGTCTGGGTGATCCAAGACCCACTGGGGGAAAAAAAAAAAGAGACATTTTGTAAGGCTATGTAGTAACTGGAATGCTCTGTATAGAAAATCCTCTGTGAGGAAATGGAGGGTGGGAACAGAAAAAATGGTACACTGTGGGCCACAAATTTTAGGGTTGAAGCACCTTAGGGGCTCGGGCTGTCGGCGTCTCATGTCGTCGTTTAATGTCGTCGTGGTACTAAAACACTGGGGCACTCGTTTTTCAACACCTCGGGCAAAATACATACTAAAAGAACACACTGGGATACTCCTTTTCCAATGCCTCATGCTACTTCTTAGCATACTTCCTAGCTTGCTGCGGCATGTGACACAAAGACAGCTTACGCCCAGTCTTTCTCTCATTTATTTGCTTAAATCTGGTTCAACGCAAAAGAGAGAGAGAGGGCGCCACCGCCTCAGCAAGCGCGCGATTGCTCCTCCCACCGGCGCTTCTCCGGCGCCCAATCAGCACGTGTCGTGTGGCAAGAGAGAGACTTAGGGCCGTATTCTGAGTTCCTCCTCCACTCCATTTGCTCCCTCCACTCGGCTGAGGGGTGGATTCTACAATGCTTATGCATGGGGAAATCGATTTCAAGGATCCCCTCCACTGGATTCTCGAGTGGAGGAAGGATTCAGAATACCAGGGTTAGTCTTTGAATACACTTATACACTGCACGCTTCGCCCCTCCCCAGGTTGCACGTTAGTGGAGGTGGCCCGGGATTTTACTTGAGGTTCCGTGAATACAAAACCATTATATCACTCATCATTTAAATTCCTCGTGCACTTCTTTGGCTGCATAGTGCACCCATGGTTTTTTTTTAAACGTAAGGGTGAGAATTAAAGTTAGCGTGACAGCTCTTCTTTGCAAGCACTACATGTACTTCAGGAAAAAATTCTTCAAGCAGCAGTGATTTGCTTGCACACATAGAGCAACTGTGGATCGCTATATTGTACGCTTTGGTCCTGTTGGGGGCACCTATTGAGCCTGTTACTGCCCAATCTCGCAGTCCCAGTTCGTTTTTGCTTAGCTAGCAGCCCTTTCCCAGAATGTATCCAGCAGCAAGACTGCGGCCTCCATAACAAGCACTTAATTTCCGAGGTGGAACATCGCATCCCATTCGCCCATGCATTTGGGAGGCCCCTGCCCAGCTGTGGTCTCACGTGCCTCCTCCCCTGTGGTCCCCCTGGCAGGCAAAACAGCAACAACCAGCAGAACCGCACAGCTGCGCCCCAGCAGCGCAGCGGTTACCCCGACCAGGCCGATGGCAGCAGCGCCTCCAAGAAGCTCAAGGTGGCCTCGGGCTCTCCCCGGGCAGTCACTCCGGGGGGCGACGCACCCGCGGCTCCTGCTGCCACGGGGCCACCGCCGCCCTACTACCTGACTCAGCAGCAGATGCAGGTGAGGGCGGCTTGTCTAGTCGTAGCACGGCAGGAGTCTTCAGTTACCGGCACTGGTTTAACGTGACCCAACCAAACTAAACATAAGCTTAAACTAACCTAAACTAACCTTAACATAACCCAACCTAACCAAAGTGTAGCTACACTTCTAATGCATCTGCTGGTAAAGGGACTTGAAGTCCAACTTATGTTCAATTGCTGCTGCCTGTAAGTTTTGTGGCAATGTCGATAGGGTGTGAACTCTCTCTGTCATTACATGCTGTGTTCATGTACTCAACAAGGCTGTGGTAAAGCTCTTTGGTACATGGTTAAAAATTTCTTTTTGTAAGCACACTACATATTTAGCATGGCCCCATCCAGAGCATTTGTCCAGAAATACACATGCGCCATCATGCCTTCGCTGCCTTTTGGTACACATCTTCCAGCTCTTATGCACTTAGCCTCCAGCATTTAAGTTCCACATTACGGAGGTGTTCCACCATCTGACCCACCTTGCTCTTGGGAAAGTTGCCCTGATAAGGTCATTCAGAACTAGAAAGGACTAACTGGACATGTCTGGTTGACTGGAAGTGTTCAGCTGACGGAAAGTATATCACCGTCTGGAAGGCTGCACAAAGTGGGTTGCACGAACAGAAGTGCCCGTGCAAATAGAAATGTGATCCCACCTGGTTGATGCTTTCTCGGTCTATCCGTTGTCACACATTCCATTGTGACTTCCAGAGGGGGAGGGACTCCACCAGCAAACATTCTGTTGTAAGGCTGCACCTGCAGCCACCTTTTCTTTTCTTTTTCCACGCTGAAATGTGCTTTGATGAACGAAGTTGTGGTGCATCTCAGGTGCTGGGCTACCTGCAGCAGAACCAGGCAACGCTGAACCCCCAGCAGCGCATGCTGCTTCAGCAGTTGCAGCAGCAGCATCGACTGATGCAGCAGCACAAACAGCAGCTGCTCTTGCAGGTCAGTGCCAGAAGCGGAAAGCCAGGAAAGTCTCTCTTCTCATCTTCGTAGCCGTGGAAAAAAAAAAGAGGCATTCTTTGAGTTCATTCGGTCAGCATGCTATGTCTGATACGCATCTTTTGCTTGTAAAGGCCACTTCTGCAGGAAAAAACTGCCAACTGCAAACATTGATGTTCTTTTCCTTCTTATGTTAATGAGCACTTACGTCCGTTGACTCAATCTGATTCTGCAACGGCCCTCCCACTCAACAGAGAGGAAGAGTCTTCTTTCCTGTCATTCCTGTTGATATCCTCTGCTATAAGAATTCTTCTCGCACACGCCTCCTAACTGCTCCAGTCGCTTCAGCATGTTCACAAATGCGGCTGCATTTAATTCAGCTAGCCAGGTTCCATTTCCGGGTTCCTGGATGTGTGTTACTGACGTCCCTCTCCACCCCTGTCTTTCCTCCCCCAGCGGCAGCAGCAGATGCAACAGCCGGCGGTTGCAACCGGGTTTGCACCGCGACCCTATGGGCCCTCCTATGGGACGGCCCCGCCGACCAGCCAGAGGACGGCCAATGGCTATGCACCTGGCCAGAGCAGCACTTCTGCCACCGTCTACCGCCCCATGCAGCCACAGCCCCAGGTTAGCGCAGGAGGCTGGCCAGCCAGGCTGGAGATCGGCCCACAGTAGGGCAGAATACAGCAAGCATGAGCTCCGCTTTTTTTTTTTTTTTGCACTGTAACCGCACTGCCTTGAAGAAGCACTCATTTGAACAGGCTGAATGCCTCAACACGGTTGCACTGAAGACAACCTGCACTAGAGTGAAGTGTATGTGGGAAGACTGTTCAGAGTAACAAGTGCAAAAAGAGCTGTGCTGATGAGAACACACCACGCTGCTGCAACAGGCAACTATGTATCCTACTTCCAAACAGCAATGTATGTACTATAGAAACACTGCAGTGCATGTCAGACAGTCCCACAATGAGCGCTTGGAAGATGATGGTGTCACTGCACTGCCATTGCTTGCTGTGTCCAGAACCACTGTCATGCAGATAACTGTGGGAAAAAGAAATTGCTGCACACAAACTACAACAAAAAACTTTTCAGCTACTACTGGGAAAAGTAGCGCCCTTATGAACCACCGGGCCTCGATAAAATTCAGTGAGGCTTGTGAGGTCATTTTGCTTTACAGTATTAAGTGGCGGCCATTAAGGTGGGTGGACACAAACTGCATTACTGCACAGCAAGGATCACTGATTACGAGCAACTCAAGGAAAGACACAGGGATGCACATCAGTGGACGCACAATAGTGGAGCACACGGACGCAAACTATGCACTTTGAAGCTGTACTACAGTGCAAGTATAGTAGCTGCACTGTACTTCCATGGGCATAAGTGAATAAAAAGTAGAGCAAGATAACATGCAAGAGGTCAGTGCAAGTCGACGCACTCTGGTGAGGAAAGAAAGGCATCTGTCAGAAGAACTAAATATACTTGCCTCTGGAAATGGCCAGCACCTACACATCTCGTCTAGGAGGCACTGCACTGGAATAAAATCTTGCTTTTTTCTATTTCAATGTGCTCTCAGCTTATGTACGCAGACGTGTTTAGTGGCTGCATTTTTACCCCATTTATGCTGCTGCTTTCCATCTTAACAGTCGCTCCCGGAGTTCAATTTTGTTTTTCAATAATCGTTCCCTCCATTGTTTTGAGTTTGAGTGGCATCTGAGTTAGGATGGTGAAAATGTCGGAGTTGGTGTAGCACTCTGGCGGGAGTACAGTGGGGTCTGTAATTTTACATTACAGCAATCCTTAGTGTAGACAAGGCCCAGTCCTCTAGAAAAGTTGCCCACCCATTTCTGTGGTTTCCAGCTTGTTTCCGCTGCAGTCAGGTCAGGACCCAGGTATTGCTCTCACACTTATGCCTACCATCCACGTTTGTTCAAGCCGCTGCGATGATTCAGTTACGCCGTGGGTCCGAGCGTGTGGCCTAGTGCTCAACTCCTGGCTGTAGTAGCAGTTTTTCAGACGGAAGTTGAGACTGAGAACACCCCTGTGCGAGTGAGATTTTGGTGCTTGAGAATAAATCTCAAGTGGTCTAACGTAGTCTGACGCCACCATTTGACTTTTGAAGCGTACTCAAAGGTGTTTGTCCAATGCGTCACTGTGGGTGGTGGCTGCTGTTGTTACCGCAGGGCGGTGTTCGTCCACCCCCCGTGGCACCCCTGAGCGACCAGGACCTTCAGCTGCTGCTGTCGCAGAGCAAGGAGGCCGCCTCGAGCCTGGCCGAGGACCTCCTGGCCCAACTGGCAGGCCCCGACCTGCTGGGCCTGCCCAAGTCGTCGGCTGAGGCGGGCCCGCTCGCGGCCCAGGCATCGTCCTCCTCTGACGATGCCGCAGTGCCCAAGAGCAGCGCTGAGGACACCAAGGACAGCTTCAAGGTACCACTACTGTGGGCACGATTATTGACCCCTAAGATCAGTTGGTAGATTGAAGTGAATTTATGGGAACGTGCAAAGGAAAGAAAAAAAAAATTTCAAATCGAATGCAGTTGAATAAAGTTTGTCAAGTGTAATCTAGGTTTTTGTGCTATGAGCATGTAGTGAATGCCCACATTTTTTGATGGCATGTGCCCTTACACTTCACGCCCTTCCCCCTCTCTGCACCCCTCCCCTCAGAGCAAACGAATGATTAGGTGCTTTCACTCCCCTGCACAACTGCACGAGGTGCTGGCCTGACCTTGGCTGAGCTTGAAGGTCAGATTTATGCTACGAGGCATTTTTTGATTACCTGGGGTAATAGAGCTTTCGCTCTAAGAAGCAAGGCAATAATCCTACACAAGGGGAAAGTACCTAACCGCATTAGCAGTGTGCTCGAGTGGACTTCCTTCTGTGCCTTCTGGCAGAGTGGCCTGGCGGAGCGGCTGCTGCCGGGGCAGGCGCGGCCGGGCCTGTCGATCGCCATGTCGGCAGCCCAGATCCTGGAAGGGTGCGCCGACGTGGCCCGGCAGGGAGGCGCCTTCCCGCTGAGCCTGCTCTCAGACGACCCGACGCCGCCGCGACCCCCGGACCCGCCATCCCCGCCGCCCACCAAGGAGCAGCTGCTACCCCAGACGCCCAGCGTCTTTGTGAGCCACACTCCTTGGCCCTCTTTATTCTTTTCTGCCTGTGCAGAATAGCCTTGAGTAGTCCAGAATTGCACTTGCAGTGGAAATTCTTTGGGAAAAAAGTACGGGGCTACTCTGGGGAAGTTATGGGCAGTCCAAATCAGCATGTCAAAGAAACTTGAATTTTCTCTGTACGAGCTGTACAGTTTATTTGGCAAAGTTTTTCAAGCTGGAATTGTTGTGGAGAGGAGATTCTTTTTGAACACTGCAAGAAAAGGAGAGGGGGTGCGCAAAACTCAAGACCTAGAAGACGTGCACACCACCTGTGTGCACCATTGGATGCCCCGCATTGAGGAAATACGCTTTGTTGCAGAATTTGTTTCCTGGTGCAGTTAAACCCCAGAGAGTTTGTTTTGAACTCAATCTTTCATGGCATCATAGTGAATGCGCATCTTACTGTGTGCAAAGTATGAAGCAGCAAATTCCCAGAAGCAGGTAGGAGAATCCTGGTCTGATTACGTACGAGCTGTCAAGTTGACTATTCTTTTCAGCACGAACAAATGTTGAAGTGCCCACAGAGACTATTCACAGGGACAGCAGTGATGACAGGACTGTCTAAAGAAGGCGATCAGCTGTAAAAACAAACATTTCATTGGAAGCTTGTTTGTCATGATAGTGTTTCATTTGATAACATTTTAGGCTTATCATACAACTTATTTCAGAGATGTCTCTCGTTGAAGCAGAACCCTGGAAAGGCCAAAGAAGCTTTCATAGTCACTCCCACTTCTTCTTTGGGGAGGGGGGCTGTACAACATGAAAGTGGTTGGCAGTGCCATGGAGGAGTCTATCACTTTGCCATCAAGTGCAGTGTGATGTTTTACCCGTGGTGGGTAGTGGCTGAGGAATTCCCGTCTGCCTGTGTGTCTGTGTGCAGCTGGAAAACAAGAAGCAGGCCTTCTCGCCGCAGCTGCAAGAGTTCTGCGTGGCGCACCCCATTGCAGTGATCCGGAACATGGCCAATGTCCTCAAGCTGGGTAAGCAGCTGGAACGCGTACACCTACCTTTCAGGCAGACTGAGAAGAAAGAGTCTGCACCCATGGGGCATTCGTAGGGCCCAACCCCACAGCCTTCCCCATTGGTGCTGGTCTCTCTTGGCTAGGGGTGGAGGTCGCCCTGATTGCGGCAGTAGGAACTCGGTCAATGCAGCGCCAGTTGTGCTGCCAGCATGCTGCCGCCAAGCAACCAGTTGCCACTTGCGGTACAGGGGAGCGGTGTAAGCTGAACGGTACCATTAGACCAGTAGTTAATCTCGGTTTTGTTTAAGGAGCTCTGAGATTTTACCGTAAAGTTGTGAAAGAACGCCCACCCAAAGTACAGAGATACCAAGTGAAAAATACGGGATGGGCAATCTTTCAGCTCAGGTGCGAAAAACTATAAACAAGTGGCCGCACCGCCAACCTAAACTGTGGAGATATCAAGAAGACATGCCAAATGGGTGAACCTCCAGCTCAAGTGTGGAAAGGGTAAATAAGTGACCGCATCAACACATGAATAGATGATTTAGGTTTATTTTGTTCATGTGAATTGAATATTTAAACCCTAACGGGGAGTGGGCCATGTTTAGAGCCCCTTACTTTTTGCGGTGGAACATTTCAAATTCTGCGATTCTAGATAGGGGAATCTGCAAAATTCCGCGACAACATTGAAACGGCATAAGGTACATGTAGCAGTTCATTTATTACGTAGACGCATCAGACTCCTTACATGCTAGATTTTATTTACAACTGAAGAAAGCTGTTGTGGCTGAGCATCTGGTGATGCTTTGTGCTTTCTTCACCAAGAGAATAGCACGATGTCACCATAGCGACTGAACGACTTTTCTCTGTCAACAGAGTTGATTGGCACCAACAGGTATTTAAGGGCAATGGAAGAAAGTGTTGGACTCAGGTGTTCCATCCTAGCCCAGAAAGCCAGGACATCAAAATCTCCACCTGGCTTTTCCTGTTTAGAAAGAAATGGTGCTAAGTCCCTGTCACTAGACTTGAGGTCTTGGGCAGACTTCAGGTACACTTGCCATTTAGCAGCTAGGGCTATAAATCCAGGAACGGCCCCAAACTCTGATTTCTACTCTGAGAGACACCCAACTTGCTGGAAATCCAAGCACCTCACACTCTTGAACTTCCAAGTGTAAGAGTTCTCCAAGTATACTAGCGCCTTGCTAGCCGCTTTTCTCATTGCACCCTTCATTTGTTTTTATAATCTGACAGGCCTTGTCGTGTGCAATGTTCTCTTTCTGTGGCTGTGGCTAAGCCCCTTGATTCGGGTGGAGGCTGCACCAACTAGACACTTTTATTATTTGATAAGGTAGGAATACGCAGATGCAAATTAAAATTTTCAACAGTAAAAACGTTGCAGACAATTAATAGAAACCATTTTGCTATTACTAATAGAAAATACCACTTTTCCGCCACATTTCACCGAATATATCGTTTTGGGGACGACACTTTTGACGGTGTTTTTATTATTATTTTTTTAATTCCACAAAAACACTTCAATTCCGCGATTTTTCGCAGAATTGCGGAATCGCGGAAAGCTAGGGGCTCTAGCCATGTTTCAGGGGTGGGCATTCGCTAACAGTTAAACTTGAATGTAAAGCCTTTTGTTTTCTATTTCTTGCTAGCTATAGAAGTGATAATCTTTTTGGAGCTGTTTAGAAGTTTGTTCTGCTCCTATGTGCGTGTTAGCAATTCCTTTTTATCCAGTTACTGGTTTCCGGTAAGCAGCATGTTAGCTTTTTTAAGCATTTTAATTTTTATCGGTGCGTAATGAGTCTGCTGGTTTTCAGCCTGTTAATTTAAGTCAGAATAATTTGCTGATTTTTAGAAACTGCTGATTTGATTTAGATTTGCTGATTTAGAATAGAAACCCACTGTAAATTGCTACCAATAAGCAAAACCTGGTTTATACAGTATTAGCTTAATGTGGAGTAACATATTGGTAGAGCTTGCATTGTCTGGCCTTACATTATTCAGGTATTTTTCTGCGTGTGTGCGTGCATGTGTGGTGAGTTGACATTTGACATTTAGAGGAAATTAGGCTAGGCCACAGGGAGGAATTATGTCCTTCATTTAATGCTGCTTGACATATTCTCGAGCAAGAGAATCACTTTAGTGGTTTTGTCTTCTTTCCCCCCCCCCCCTCCCCCCCCCTCCATCAGATCTTGGCCTCTTCTCTACCAAAACACTGGTGGAAGCCAATCCAGACCATACGATAGAGGTTCGCACACAAGTAAGTAGTTCCAGCTGCTTTTGTTTCGAGACTAGTACTTAATAAGCATATGTTTGGTGCATGCCATTCAGTTCATGAGGTCATTAAGCTTTGCCTTGCATAAATAGTGACCTTGCGCTGAATTTGCTAATTTTAATCTTGTGATTAGGTAGCTTGCTTCATGTTAAACAGGGCTAGATATAAAGTATTTCATCTCGCGCTCACCTTGTTTGTATGTTGCAGTACAAGTGCTCTGTGTTTTGGATGGCATTCTTCTGTTTTATGTTTGGGTGGTTTTTTTTCTTGTGCCATCTCGCTAGCAATATGAAAAAAGTTTTGCTTTACATATTTTTTCAAAAAGAAGAGATGAAACTTTTCTTTTTGACAAAGGTCTTGAAAACTTACTTTAGCTTACGCTTATGTAGCTTACTTCAATACTGCCTAAAGAAAGTCAATTTAAGTGCACTAACCTTATAGAAATGTCAAGGGCATGTACCAGCTTACTGAACACATGCTCGAGGAGCAAAGAGAAGGGAGGAATTATGACAGCTGCAGGAAATGAGCCTAGGATAAAATACGGAAGTAAGCGACCCCTTTTAAACATCGTTGCACTTCACCACTCTTGAAATCGTGTAATTGTCTTACTGGTGTGGGGTCAACAATTTTTCACAATTTTTCACAAGGGGGTCCTCTGCATAGCCCAACTTTCTTTTTTTTAAGCTGCTTATAAAGCTGCGAAGGAGAGTGTAGAAGAATGCACACAGTTGTCCAAGCTCGTGATGTGGTTTTCGTTGTTCTTGTGCAGCTGATGCAGTCGCCGGATGAGAATTGGGATGCCGAGCGGCGGAACATGGTGTGGCGCTGCGAGAGCCACCGGTCACACACGAGCATTGCGCGCTACGCCCAGTACCAGGCCGCTTCCTTCCAGGAGTCCCTCAAGGTGGGCACTGTGGGGGCGCAATTCTGTCGATGAACAAGTGGGCTTCAGCCTGCAAGTCCTCAGCTTTTATGATCATCCCAGTGCAAAGGAGAGACTCAGCTGTATTGGCACCATTGAAGCAGCGGGAATAACCCAGCTTAAAGGCCAACTGCACTCAAAATTTCAACCGCTTGAAAACCCTATTTCCGTATATGTTCTGCTTAAAAAGAAAGCAACATGCAAAATGCAACAGCTGAAAAACGCACGTGGACGATCGGCGATTTTGAAACCGAAACCAAGGAGAGCACGGCCATTGCAGTGACGTTGCAGCGGTCCTGCGAGCGGCCGGACAGTCTGCAGCTCGGGAGAAAGTCTGTGCGCAAGCTCTACGCGCGCACGGAGCAGCGAATGGGTGAAGCGTGCGCAGCAGAGCTTGACCGGTTCTCCAGCTGCGTGGCTGGTCAGAGGAAGAAGCCCCCGTCGGCTGGAATGTCACAGGCGCGTCATGGCTGTTTACACGATCCGCCGGCAGGTGCAGCGTGGTCTGCGGTGGAGCTTTTTAAAACGCTTCTGACTGATTAACGCAGCGTTTCACGGGGCTACCACTTGTGTCCCAGCTGATTTGGGGGTACTTACTATGCATTAAAAATAAATCTGGTCGAGGTGAAATTTGAGTGCAGTTGGCCTTTAATTCCCTCTGGATGTGCGTCCAGAGATCGGCTGGCACTGGCAACTTTGAGGGTCATGGCCGTACATGTACGGCATCGGCAAACAATTTCAAAATGGTCACTGACGTACGTGTACGGCATTGCTTGTATCTTTAAAAAGCGCACCTTTTTCACCAATTTCTCTTGCTTGGCATGTGCTGCCACACTTCGGAAATAGGTCAAATTTTTTTCTTGCGCCGATGGCTCTTCTTTTTATTTTTTTAAGATTTACTTCAGCGGCGCACCGGCTATCGCTTGTGCATCCGCTAACAAGGGGGCACGCTGGGTATCGCCCACCGGGCGCCGGGGCGCCTCTCGCTTCTTGCGCCTGCCACAGACCAAGGTCGCCTGTGAAACTGATGAGGCTCTTTTCTCCTGTTTTTTTTTTTTTTTTTTTTTTTTTTTTTTTGTATTTTATGGGCGGTGCGCCGTCTATCGCTTCCGCATCCGGATGCAGCGGCTGGTTTTGGTATTGTCCTCCGGACACTTTTCACTTTTTCCGCCCGCGAAACTGATGTCTATCTGATTTTGATTCACTCAAAAGGTGCCGGCTTGTTAGTCTCTCGTTTTTATTAAGAATTTTTCTTGTGTTACTCATGAATAAACCACATATATGTAACAACATAAACGATTTTTTTGTCACTGTATGGTCACTCTAAATAATTACGATAATTTTTTCTCGAAATAGATTCATCCGAAGAATTTAAATCGGCAATAAAAAAATCGAACCTGGAGGGGGCAGGGGGGGAGAGGGGGGTCACATTTGGCGAAAAAATTCAACCCTCAAAGGGTTAACAAGAGCACAACTGTGAATTTGCTGGTCCACTTATGGCAGTTGGAGTTAGAACCTCTGGTTTGAGTATTTGAGGAATGGTTTGGCCTAAAATGCGTATGGTAACATAGTGCACTCGAATTGTTTAGACCACCCTTTGCACCTTGATTGGAATAAGTGTCTTACACAAGTGCTTGTGCATTCTGGCCTTGTTAAAAGCAGGAGAAGTTGATTTTACTCAACTTAGTTGCATAAAGAACAGTGTCTAAAAGAGTGTGTGACGGGTGGCACCATCATGGTTGAACCTTGCTGCCGCAGGAGGAGCAGGAGAAGGCGCAGGGCGGTGTCCAGCGGGAGTCTGACAGCGACTCCAACTCGTCGCTGCCCCGGGGGGCGTCGGGAGGCAAACGGTGGCGCAAGAGCGCCCACTTCAAGACCATCAAGTTCGGCACCAACGTGGACCTCTCGGACGAGCGAAAGTGGCGCCCCCAGCTCCAGGAGCTCACCAAGCTGCCCGCCTTTGCCCGCGTCGTCTCGGCCGGCAACATGCTCAGCCACGTCGGCCACACCATCCTGGGCATGAACACTGTGCAGCTGTACATGAAGGTGAGGAATGACGGGGCTCTGAGGGAGGGCTGCAGAAGATGTGACTCCCTCTGAGTGTCTCTCGAAAAAGAGCCGCTAAGCAAAGTCACTGGAAGTCATAAAATGTTACCTGCCTGCCTGTTACTTCAAGAGCATCTGCTTGAAATTTCTACAGCGAGGTTGTTTTGTGCTCGGTTTTTACCAAAAATTGCGTGCATCTATTGGGTTGCATCCGCAAAGAATGGCGTGAGCTTGCTCCAGAGCTAATGTAAAATGCGCTGTAGGGCTCGATCTAGTTTATTTATTCTATTTTATTTTTACGTACTGCAGCCCAATCGGGCTACAGTATCGCAGGAGTGGGTATATACATTGAAAGCAAAAACACTTTTCTGCACTGGCCAACACAGACAATTCACAACACAATCAAATTCACCGAAGTTTCAAGAACATTAGACACAGCAAGTAATACAGTCGAATCCCGCTACAACGAAATTGACGGGACGTGCGAAAAATTTCGTTGAAGCGAAAATTCGTTGAGGCGAAATCTGCCCCAACACACCACGGAAAGGCCAGAAAAATAGCCCCGTGCGTTTCCGCAACATTGGCAGCATAATACAATGTTTAGAAAAAGGAGTGACGCGCAATAACTCATGTTTATTCGGATAACAAACATACCAATGGTTATCTGTTTTTTCACCACCCAAAGAACGCGTTACGGAGGGGGGTGAAGATATGCAGGCGCAAAACGTATCGCTGTACAACAAGGCGTGTCCACCGAGCTGATTACTTGCAGATAGCTGCTAGGCCGTGGGAAGCCCCCCTCTCGCTTGTGGCACGAGCAGTGCCGTTATCTTATCCTCTGACAGGGCACGGCAGCTACTGACCTTGGCAGGCAAGACGCGCGCGCTTGCATTTAACAGGACCGCGCGCTCGCGACTAAGATAGGATGACTAGGCTTCAAGACCAAACGCGCAAACATGATCTTCACTCTTGGCTATGAAGAATGGTAGAAGGAAAACGGCAAGGACAGCTGCTCACAATGCATACATGACGGCACCGCGCCAGCAGCGGACCACATTCATGCAATTTCAACTGGATACGGATTGGCTGTAGCTCTGGCTCCGCCTTGGCGAACCGGGCCTGCGCCTCGTGTAAAGACGGCCAGCCACATCGTTATCACCATCAAGCAATGGCGTGCGCCTATGAGTTATTTTTTTTTTTGTTTTGGGTGGCGGTGTGGTCGCAACGCGCATTTTCGGTGAAACTAAGCGTCCTGAATGTATAAAAAGTTACAGATAGCTGGCGCTATGCTTATTTTATTGTCAAATAATTGTTCAAACCCAGCCCAAATCATCGAAAATTTCGTTGAAGCGAAAGCAAGCCTGACAAATGGTTCGTTGTGGCGAGGACTTCGTTGCATTGACTTCTATGGCTAGCTGACGGAGAATTGGAAATATTTCGTTGAAGCGGAAATTTCGTTGAAGCGGCGTTCGTTGTAGCGGGGTTCGACTGTAGATGCGACAAACACTGAATCGAACTATACAAAAATTCATACAACACAAGTTAATTATACGAAAATTCTTCTAGGGGCAATGACCTATTTTACCAGTTAGTAAATTCCAGGGGAAGAAGCTGTACTTAAATAGATTAGTTAGTGGCTGAATGGTACAAGGCTAGGTTTGTGGCTATTTTTAGTAGACTTCAGCTTATCAGGAGTCAAATAGTTGTTCTATAAATAGTAGCGTGGAGTGTTCCTGATATGCATACGGTGAAAAGCTCCAATTGAAACGGCGATAAATGAAACCAATTCCTTTCTTCTGAACTGATTTAGCATAATAAAATCATACTGAAATGGTCTGCTAAGATGACTTCAACACTCTGCCGAGTTTCATTTATTTGTCTTAATTAGTTCACGGGGAAGGTTTTAAACGTTCTGTCTGCTGTTAATGCATGGCTATCTACTGAGGGAGTATGGTTACAAGAAATGGCTGCTGCTCTTGTTTTATCAAAACTGTCGCGAAACAAATTATATTAGAATTAATTTTGCAATAATTATGAGGAAGGTTTGTGTATGTGTATTTTTTCAATCAATATAGTAAGTCAGCATACACAACTCAATATGGTTATTCACCAATACAGCTTCGCTGGTCTTCCCATTTTCACAGTAGTAGTGCAAGGGCTGTAATTTTTTTAAAAGCAGCTTAATTGCTCAAAGGTGTCGACTGAGTGCAAGTGTTTGCGGTACTACTCCAACTTTCCTGTGTAGTTACAGTAAAACATCTTTACAAGAGACACTTTTACAAGAGACACTTGAATGAAAGCGGTTTGGTTGGTTTTCCTATGTTCGCCATGTCATCAACATTGCATACAAGAGACCTTGGTTACAAGAGACACGTATAACGAGGTTTTGCTTTAATTAGGAAGCTTGGGTAAAAAACAGCGGGTGGAAGATGACGTGCTCCCTCCGTTCCCCTCGCCCAGGTCCCTGGCAGCCGCACCCCTGGCCACCAGGAGAACAACAACTTCTGCTCGGTCAACATCAACATTGGGCCCGGGGACTGCGAGTGGTTCGCCACGCCGGAAGAGTACTGGGGCGTCATCCACGGCCTCTGCGAACGGAACAACATCAACTACCTGCATGGTGCGGATTGCTCTTTTCTCTCGCTGGATACCTCTCTGTGCGAGAGTATCGAAGCACTTGAAAGCATTTTAAAAGGGGATTCTGTGGGGTGCAAACATCAAGTGTACGAAGTAAAATCACTTACTCAAATGCTTCCGTCGCATGTCTATTCGACCATTGTAAATATCAATATGCTTGTAAAGTAGCGTTCCTAGCATCCCAAGATTTTAGACGGCTGGTAGGGGAGGGCAAAACACGCGGGCTGCTACAGTGTTCCATGTTACATTTTTATTGAACTACTCGAATGCAAAACACGCCTAAGGCAGTTGCAACGATTGCAAGAAAGATGGTTTGCCAGGTGTGTAGAACTTCCATGCTTTTTCTTTCGTTGATTGCAGTAGCTTGCTGGTTAGCCCTTCCACTTGTCCATTTCTTAAGTGCTTAGGCTTATGTGTTTCATAAGGTCTGGCAATGAGCACAGCTAGCCTGCCGACGTCGACCTTCGCACATGCCCGGCTCTTGAAGAGTGGCCTCGTTGTTGTCGTTGCAGGGTCGTGGTGGCCCCTGATGGAGGACCTGATGGCGGCGCGCATCCCGGTGTACCGGTTCCTGCAGCGTCCTGGCGACCTGGTGTGGGTGAACGCAGGCACGGTGCACTGGGTGCAGGCGGTGGGCTGGTGCAACAACATAGCCTGGAACGTGGGGCCCCTCAACGGCACCCAGTTCCGGCTCGGCCTGGAGCGCTACGAGTGGAACAAGCTGCAGGCCTTCAAGTCCATCGTGCCCATGGTGCACCTCTCCTGGAACCTGGCACGAAACCTCAAGGTCTCCGAGCCACAGCTCTTCGAGCTCATCAAGTGGGTGCCCTGCCTCTCTCTGCTGTCGCTCTTTGTTCCCTTCTGATTGGCACCGTCTTCTTTTTCGTCACCCCTGCCGTAGGCATTGAGCAAATTGTAGACCTATGAATCATTTCTGTACACTGAGGTTTTGATGCTTTTGCAGAATCACTGATTTGTAAATACAGCAGCTCCATAAGCGTTCAGTTAGGCATTGAGTAAATTGTATATCTGTAAATCATCTCTTTACACTGAGGTTTCGATGCTTTCACAGAATCACTGATTGTAAATACAGCAGCTGCATAAGCATTGAGTTGTGTATATAGAGCACCTCTTCAAATAGAACTCTTGATATGAATAAAACCTGTGGTGGTGTCATTTACCGAAGTTCTGTTATATTTGTCTTGGTTGCTGTCGTTGCGGCCTTTGTGGAAAAGTGGAACCATAGCTGGCCATAAGGAGGGATACTTTTCTAAATTTCCCTTTCTCCTCCCTCTTATTAAATCTTGCAACAAACGAAACTAAGGCTTCTGCCTTTAACAAAATACATCACCGCAATCATTTTGCTTCAGTGCAAAAAAAGGGGGGGGGGGGGGGTGAGCGCAGCGCATATGACGATGCGCTGTCATCTTTTCAAGTTCTGGGATTTGGCGCCGCAGAGGCTCTTCCGCAAATACTGACTAGCTCTCTGTGATCAGCGGTCTTTTGTCAGTGCTGTGTTCTGGCTTTGGGTGGAGTTGAGTGATCGCGCTGCCAACCCTGGTTGCAGGTACTGCCTCCTAAGGACCCTGAGGCATTGCCAGATTGTGGTGGAGTTTGTCAAGGGCCTCGGCAAGGAGATCCGCTGGCATGGAAGGGCCAAGAACGAGATTGCCCATTACTGCACAAACTGCGAGGTGAGCCCCCTTCTCTTGCACACGCACACGCACTGTCGCCGCCGTACAGTTGTATTGCTCAACTATTTTGCACTTGTGTGCTGTGCGAGAGCATGATGCCTTGCCCATGTTTATTTGCTGCGGAATTGTTTTTTTGCTTTGTCCTCCATCACTCGCGGTCAGTTCATCATTGAAGAAACTTCTTTTTAACATAGCCAAGTTTTTGATGGTGAACGAATGGCAAAAGAAGCTATGCTTCACAAGATTTACTCTTTGCTCGGGAGCGGTACCTAGTGTAAAAAATCACATTAAAAAAAAAAGGGTAATTATTGTTAGTCCAGGTAAAGCAGACAGATGCATTGTATTCACTCGAGACTGGAACAAAATGCTCAGACTTTTGCAGAGCTAATAAGCAGCATGACACAGCAACAACCTTCCTGGACTTTTGCAAGTATGCGCAGACGATTCATTCTGCCAATGTCTTCGCCTTTTCTTCTGTTCACACGACCTGCCGGAGTGGCTCAGTGGCCAAGACGTTGCTCTGCTGAGCGCGAGGATGCAGGTTCGATTCCCGGCCGCGGTGGCTGCTTTTCTGATGGAGGCGAAAAGCAGAAACGCCCCTGTGTACGAGATTTCAGTGCATGTTAAAGATCCCCTTCAAGTGGTCAAAATTAATCCAGAGCCCTCCACTATGGCACGCCTCATTGCCTGTGCTGCGTTTGCATGTTAAACCCTACAGTCAAATTAATCTTCTGTGCACACACACAGTAGTCCACAGTGACTATGCAAAAGGGTGTGGTGCTGCACTATTTCACCAGAATGAACAAGACAAACTGCAGAGGCACATACAGTTCAACACATGATCTTGGCATTGTCAACTTAATTAAGAAAAACTTAGTGCTAATCGCTCTGCCATAGTGGCATTGGTGTGTAGTACCATTGCAGGGCACATGACCATTGATTTCTGTGGTGCCGTCATTTGGCACCAGCACCAGCATGGTGCTTTCAGGCATAGTAATAGCGCTTGGGGCACGCATTGCAGGTGGAGGTGTTCAACATCCTTCTGGTCAAGGAGGTGGACAAGAAGCATGTGGTCCACTGCCTTGACTGCAGCCGCCGCCTCAGCCCACGCCTGGACGGGTTCGTTGTGCTTGAAGAGTACTCCGTCGAGGACCTCATGGACGTCTACGACAACTTCTCCCTGCAACCCGTACGTATGCCAGCCCCTGTCCCCTTTCTTGCGTGCTGTGCTCTAGGGAGGAGATCTCTTTGGGAGTCCCCAAGTCAACTACCCTTTCAACGAAACTTGATCATGCCAGGAAGGTTGCCTTGGTAGCACTCCTGGACTATCCAGTGAGCACTTGCAATGCCCAAGCGAGGAGCGCCTTTTTCATCCAGGATTGCATATCATATTGGTTTAGCTGAATTGGCATTGGATCATTTTTGCTGGGTCTTTTTTCCGGGGAAAAAAAGGGGACCTTCTCCAATTTACACGATAATTGTGGTTTTAGCTCCTTGGAGAGCTAAATGATCGTTCTTCTCGGCTGACCAATCTTGTTGTGTTCCTTCCCCCCGTCCTTCACCCAGGCACAAGCGCCATCGAGCTCATCATGACAGTCGGCTGAGAGCCCGTGTACCATACCTCGACTGCTGGAACAGTCACCCAGTCAGCCAGCCACCCACTGGGGGGAGCAGCTGGCCTGAAGGAGGAGACGGCCTCCCCCCCCATCCTCTTGTGGATCCCCCACCATGCCTCAGTGGCAGCCTGGCTGCACGTGTACATAGCAGGCGCCCAGCATCAGGACAGTGACTTGGCGGTGTGTGTGTGGGGGAAGGGGGGATGGGAATGGACAAGTGCTGCCGACCATGCAGAAGCAGCGGACATTTTGTTTTTCTGCATACTTAGGTTTCTTTTGTGGGGGCGAGAGGGGGGGCCTTGTTTTGTGTTACTTCGTTTTGTTTTCTCACGAAGCATGCATTGAGCGGACAGGAGGCGACGTTCTGAAACCAGTGAAGAGGAAAGAAGGGTGAAGAACTGGCTTTGCTGTGGAAGAAGAGTACCCGAGTGTAGCGTTTAGTGTGGTTAACATGTACCCCTTTTCGAAGGCACATGCACGAGTTGGCATATGGCACTAGCGTCGTCTGCTTGAGTGCCAGCGCTGGCTTTGCTAGTGTAGGCAGCGGCAGAGGAGTGTACGATTCCTGCAGTATACATATACATGTGTATATACATAGGCATTGTGGTCCCTGATCCCCGAGGGAGCAGGGACTTGCTTGGCTGGCTGCGTTGGCAGTGCCGTCTCTAAGTCCCCAGAAAGAGCACAATGTAGCAAGGTTCAGGATGTAGTGAGCTTGTTGGTTGCCTGTTTTGTGTACACCTGGTCACTTCTGGCGTGGAGTACCAAGCATGCTCGACTGAGGGCTGCGCTCGCATGGCTCGTTCAAAAGCTCGTCTGAAAGCACGAAGCCTGAAATGGCATTCGGGGATATATTCAATGTATTACATTGCCACGTATCATTGGGCTATCAACTGGCAGGGTTTTGCTGGACCAGGGCGGATTGGATAGTTATGCTTTGAGAATTTAGCCAGTGAACGCCAAACCTGTAGGAAATTTTGACACGGAGTTCAGCCCTTATGCGAGCATGCACGGTTTATGGTTGCAGCAGCTCTGTGCATGCTCCTTATCTATGAACATCTGTTAGGAACACTGCCATCCTTTTCCTTGATTGTTCTCTGGAACACTGCCACTTATCATCATTGGAGGTGCGAAGCACGTTTTGCTGATACTGTGCATAGTGTGATAGCCACCCATGCTTGATAACAATCCTTTCTACCATTTGCTGCGCCACTGCGGCCAAATTTTGGATGGTCTGGCTATGCGAGACTGCACACGCTTTCGGAACAGCGTTTTCGCGAGACATTGGACGGGACCGATTTAATTGTGGTACACACGCACCAGAATGGGTGCACTGCCACTGAATGCAAGCTCTGCTGACTTGAGCCACAGTAGCGTTGCTTTCTAAGCAACTGCTCGTTTAGAAATGGTATCATTACAACAGGCATTGACACTGTGTGGCGCAGTTCATTAACTTCACTGCCGGACATCACCAGGCATATGACAGTGGGCTGTGAAGGCAAAAGGAAGATCGCTGCGTTGCGAGGCGAATGGGGATTTATTTGCTCACGGAAATTGTGCATCGAGGCAAGGCCAAACCCTCTCAAAGGCATTATGATGTCCCATGATCTCACTTCATGCGTCAACATGTATTTATACACACAAACTTTGTAATAGAAAGCAGCCCTTGTTTTCCACCATTGCCTGCCCCTGCCTCTGTTTTTGTGTAATTTATGTCATGTCTTTGCATTTAAAGACAAAGTTTATGTTTATTAAAAAACGAACACCCGCGTTGTTGTGCCTTTTTTGTCAGCGGCCTAGTGCTGCAAGGGCTGCCCAGGACTCGCCCACTTGGCTGCAGGGGTTGCAAATGCTCGGGAAATAACGCGTGGCACACATAGTGGGTGCACAAGGTGCAGTGTGTGATCTATTTCACTGCCCTGCAAAGAAAGCCCTGTGCTTTTTAAGTGGGGACAATGTGGCTCTTAAAACAGCTTCCTTTATTTGTTAAGTAAACTCTGTGAAACTTGTCAGTCTTGGTGCTTTTTTCCCCACTGATTTCAAATATGGCATTTTTTGAGTAAGTCAATTAGTTACCAAGATAATTAGTCATTTTTAGAGGAACAATAGACAAAACAGTGTCATAAAACTAATATTTTCCAATACTATGAACCCTGGTGAGTGAAATAAGAGAATCTTTTTTGATGCACCGCTTGGAACTAATTTTACAGCTCATTAAACTTTGGTGGCAACAGTGGCAAGGAACCATTTTGAATGTCCATTTCAAACACCGAAGTTTATGAGCTGTAGAGTTAGATCCAAGTGGTGCATCAAAAAACTGATTCTCTTTTGCACTCACCAGGGTTCATAGTATAGGAAAATATAAAGATAACACTTTTATGACTAGAACTGTTTTGTCTATTGTTCCTCCAAAAATGACTAATTATCTCTAAATACCTTAGTAACTAATTCACTGACTCAAAAAATAATGCCATATTTGAAATCAGTGGGAAAAGAGGAGCAAGTCTGAAAAGATTCACAGAGTTTACTTCAAAATTAAAACAAATTGTTTTTAGAGCCCACCTCAGTGCCGTCATTCTTGTGGGTGTTGCCCTTAAAGAGACTACGCGATTATGCCGAGTCTTTTCAAGCACGAAATGCTATTAGGGGGAGCTTACTGGACATATCACTTGCTCGTGTGCGAGCTGATTTGCAGCGCAAATGTGGCCAGTATAGGTACAGTAATGTTCAAACACCATTTGCTTTGAAACAGAACTTTTATGAGCCACACAAAGAACTGCACGTGGATACTTGAAACTGGTTGAGCTTTTAAAAATGTTGTTGAAATGCCCGTGTGTACGAGATATCGGCGCACGTTAAAGATCCCCAGGTGGTCAAAATTAATCCGGAGCCCTCCAGTACGGCACACCTCATCACCTGCATTGCGTCGACGCGTTAAACCTGACAATCAGTCAAAAAAAGTTGTCAAATGCATGGACCACTACGGGGACCTGTTAGTAGGGGTGGAAGCAAACTTGAGTTTTTTGGAGCAGCTCGGGGAGCAGGAATAATGCTCTTGTGGAGCAGCTTTGGAGCTTCAAAAGACAAGGTTTGGTGCAGTCACAAGTCTGTCTAGGAGCGGACTGCTGGAGTCAAAGCATTAGTTCGTAATTTTTTTTGCTTCTTGAAAAGAAAAATTGAATTGCTCTTGCTCAACATTCGATCAATACTGAGGCAACAACTTTTCCAATGAGTTAGACAATACATGTTTTCATAATTGAAACAATAGCTAAGAGAAAGTGAGAGATAAGCAGTGCTTTAAATGGCTACATTTAACGACTGAAGACAAATTAAAAATGTTCGTGATTAAACTCCATAACAGTCAGGCCAAATTGTCCCTTTTGCACCTAATCTGTTAAAAGTTATTTTCATTCTCCACCAAACGAGACTATGTACAAATGAAAAAAAAAAAAAAACTAAGAAAGAGAGAAACTAATAAGACAGAGAATTTATGCATTGCATAACTAAACCTGACTAGAGTCCCGAGAAATTAAAAATAAATGTTGATGTTCACTAAGCACGAGAAAAAAACACTCTAGCATAATCCCATTCTGTTGTCCAAGTAGTATGCTTCTATCTATGTAAAACATACTGTGTAACTGCTGCATTATGTTTATCCAAATAACAAACCTCCATCAACCTCTTTCACGAGCGTAACCAACGGGCTAGCAGAGGAAGGATGTGCTGCACCGATTTGCCATCCAGCCCCCGCCCAGTTGGCTTCATGCAACTCGGCCCTCTGCCCCTGCCGACCGCTGCCTTACAACACACGTCTCATAAAGCTCCTGCAAATAAATAAAAGGAATTTTAAACTTAGTGCTTTGTTCACTTGTCTGAGGTTGTCTGTCTGTCAGGACGCTCCTCATGGTCAAAGTTTGGGTGCCAGAGTCAGTTAAGGTATTGTGCAACAGGGGAGCGGCGGTGGCAGGGGCACTCAAGCTCGTACAGGAATACGAGCAGGCTTCCGCTCACGTGAGGTGGTGGTACGTTAGATCGAGGGACTGTGTGAGAGTAGGGGCTGCAGTGTGATGGTATGCTCCATACCGGAAGTGACCCGTAAGGGTTCAGACGCAAGAGCCAGGATAGTAACGGCGAATGTGCTCTTAAAGAGCAGCACACTCCCTCTCAAAGGACCGAAAAAGTTTTGCTGGTTGTGCCTCGTGCTCAACCTGCATTTCCTTGACTACGGACCAGGGCTCCTCAGTAGTGCCACTCCAGCTCGTTCCTTAACTCTTGCTTCACGATTTGTACGTCCTCGTGGAATTTCCCTGGCTGTTCCCCCCGACATCGATGAGACTGTGGGACATTTCTAAAAGGATGCGTTCCTCGGCAAGGACAGGGGAATCGCTGGGGGTGCAAGTGCACAGGAAACGGATGAGCTCCCTCCCACGATCGCATCAACCATGCAAAAGCAGCCGTTTCTCGCCAGTTCACAGTGAACAATTTTGACAAGATCTTGCTTCTTTATGCGAATGGCTGAACGGGGGGCTCAAATGCCCTCTACGGTACAAAAACACTAATATTCGTTGCCAAGCAATCAATGAAGTTTTTCTGCATTGGCCAGGGTAGCAGTTTTAGTTTCCTGTAGGAAGGCGATGTTGATATTGTGGTTTTTAAGACTGTCCAACACATGCGCTTTGCGAAAATTAGACTTGAAACACTAATTAAGTGAATTCCGGGGAGTGGCCACCATGGTGGAAAAGGGTGAAGGGGGTGTCTACCTGACCGTTTTACTGCGCCCGGTATCGCTGGTGTAGTTTCCTTTTCCCTTGGAGGCTTACGGGCAGCGGCTGTTTGTTTCCTGGTGTTGTGGTGGGCTCACTGTGGTTCCTTTTGCAGGCTGGTCCACTAGGCTACAAAAATATACGCAACTTTTAAGAGAAATACCGTGGAACCCCAATAATGTCCCCTGGTCTTGCAGCAACCCGCCTCTTACGACGGATCACCACGGTCTCAGAAAACTCTTCATAGAAACAACGCATTAAAAACTGCATTGACAATTACTATATTCCCTAATGCGAAATTTGGGCGCAACGGGACCTGCAGTCTTCTCGATCACGGCGCTTATCTGCTGCATTTCAGGAAGTAATTGCGTGATCAGCGAACGCACGGCTGCACTTGCTACTCTGCTGTTATCTCGCAGTGCATCGCCGCCGCCGGCCAGAGTGTTGTTGCAAATCATATTTGAACCTCCCGCGCAAAGGCCACGTGGTTTGGATTAGCAATGAACAAAACAGTATTTGGGGAGGTGGATGTGCAGGGAGGGCGCTCCTTGTGCGGCGATGCATGAAACCAGAGTGAGGGGGAGGCAGTGAGAGCGGTAACGCCAGAGCCATGCATGCCGCCCTCCTCCTCACCCTTCACTAGACGCTCCTCTCAGTTTTCTTTCTGCCGTCACTGCTGCGTCCGGTCACTCAGAACAAGGATGCCTACACCACGAAGCCCAGATAACGGCTGCCAGAGGGCTGTGCCCTAAAACCTAGATTATACAACGCTCGGGTGCATGCGGCCCACTTCACACGATGGACCCTGGCAGGGACAAACCGGCGTTTTTTTTATCTCTTAAACCACTCTACCGCCTCGCCCCGACATTTTTTTATTCTTAGCCCCCGTTTGACTCTGCCTGATGTGCAAAGGTCTGCAGGTGAGCCAGACCACTTGGTGAACAGATGCAAGCAAGCAGGCGGGTACGGTCGACAGCCCCACGCGGCAGCAGAATGCCAACGTGCCAACCGCGAAAAGTTGAAGTCTAGGTGGCTGGCAAATCTGAAGCTCCAATCGAGCCAACGAACGTGAGAACAGATACACCCACTTTCCTCACCCGCTTGATCCAAGTTTCTTCTTTTTATAAAGATGCTCTCTCCCCCTCTCCCTGCTTATCAGTGTCTTTCAAAGCCGCACTGTCACTCTGTTCTTTTTTTTCCCGCCTTTTTTCCATCACGGCCTCATACTATCGTTTGTTTTGCTTGGCAGTTTCACACTCTCACCTTTACTCCTTTCAGTTTGCCCGGTTGTGTGGCTGTGTCGGCCTTCCCAGCTTATCTCGCGCGCATGCGAGGTGCAGGGCTGGTGGGCTAGCGTAGACGCCGTAGAGGGGAAGGGGGCGCAATATTGGTGTTTCCGGTTTTTTTAGAAACATTGTATTTTAGCTGAAGATACACAAATTACGCGAGAATGCACTAAATATAGTAGTTTAAATAAGCTCTTAGCCCACCTGTCGCGTGAGACTGTCTACTAAGCCAGCATTTACCCCCCTGGTCATACAACGCTTTCGCGATCCCTTGAAAGTCGTATTATCAGGGTTCCACTGTAACAGATATACACACTTCCCAAAGGCCTACTCCAACATGCTTTGCTGTTTATTTCTTCGACTGCAGCATTACAAGCTGCTAAGATGAGCATTTCTTGTATAGTGGAAAGCTTGAGCAGTAAGCTTCCCCCCAGCCCCCGACAAATGTCTGGCAAGATGCGAATGTTTTCTTTCAGGCAGCAAAGGCAATTGCAGATGTGCGGTGTGCTAGTTCTGCTAGTTCACTCCACAAAAATGTACTTCCCGTACCTTGGTTTTACGGTTCGCAATAGAAGTCTTAGTTGATTTTAATTTCAAGTTACCTATTTTAACTTCACCAATTCTTCTGCCGCCTTTAATTTGGCCTTAGATGTTCTATAGCGTAGCAATATATGCAGCTTACAGCGCCAGTGAAGTGAAGTCAGCGAAGCTTTGTAAGCCAATACTATACGGTTTGCATGTGCGTTAGTGTGGAGCTATTTTGACCTCATTGACTTTACAAAAGTAGAACCAGTCTCCAAACTAACAAAATAAAGCCACATTTTTCTGGGCACAAACCTTGTCAGGGCTCAGTTTTAAGTGAGCGAATGAAATGCGATGAACCGCCAGCGGCCAGCCGACTGAATCGGTCGGAGGGTCGGCAAGCCTGTCCAGCAGGAGCAGTCAAGCCAAGCCACAAGAGCAAGCGTCACACAAAACATCGTAGGAAATTGGCAAGGAGAATTTGCAGAGAGGACAGCACCAAGTGCACGCACGTGAGCGTGTGCCTTAGAACGACCGCCCGGCAGTTAAAAAAAATCAAGAAAATGCTCAGCGTTCATGTCTCGTGATGACCGCCCAGCGTCCCCGGCGCACATTTGTAAAACATACCCACATAGAGAGATTGGCCAAAATTGGACAAAAAAAAAAAACTCCAGCATTTGCCATTATCGCGGCAACTCTTCCTCGAAACGAGAAAGACACATCAGCATACGCTCCTCCAAGCTGATGTCCAATGATTATCACTTAAAAAAAATGAAGGAAGCTCACACTTATAGCAACAATGATGGAGTAAAGGCCATTGCGGCAGCGGAGAAGAAGCAAATCACCTGCAATCGAGGACCTAAAGCTTCGTGACGCTTGTGAAGGTTGCATACAGCTTCGCTACCTTCAAGTCTTACGCGTTAGTGTAAGACTTGAAGTTAGCGTAAGACGCGTTAGTGTAAGACGCGTCCTTCATTTTTTTGTACTAAATAAAGTCACACAAATGCCCCCAGAGTGGTCAAAACATTGGCCTAAAGACTCCAGAGATTAATTAGCTCACACAATCCCACAATGTTCACAAATCGCTTTAGTGTCCCTTTAACATGTACAGCATTCATTGAGTAGCTTGCTTTGCTGTGTGAATTCGCCAAAATCACAAAGAAAGGTTATGCAGAGACAAAGATTGCTTACTCATCATTCTCTTGTTACACATTTTCACTCCATGCCCCATTTCACATAGGCTCAATTCATTTACAAAGTCATTTTCTTTTTCTTAGTAAGTGCATAGTACGTTGCCTGTGAGGTCATGTTACCAGATGTGTATATATAAGCCCCAAGATAAAATCACAAGGAATTGCGTAGCAGCTACGGTGTAGAACTGGCAGAATGAGAAGTTATAGGTGTGCTAATGCATTTGGGAACATAATCGGCATGCAAGAGTTGCATAGACACCAAAAGCCTCTAAACAAAGACAGTGGACATGCACATAGCTGCCAGTGCTTGTAGCTGCTAAACATCGCGTTTTAGGCAGACAAAGGATAGCCTGACAAATTTGATCTAACTTTAAGCAAGTAACATAGGAGAGGCCCAGGAATGGGAGTGGTATGTAGGAACATTTATTTTGGAAGTACAGTGCTGAAATGAAAGAGGCGGTGGCTAGCCATTGCTACGATGCACTTTGAAAAGGAACAATTGGCACCACATTTTGTAATGGCTTCCAGCCAACAGCAGACAAGGAGACCGGATATCTACAAAGCTCTTATGTGCACAGTGCAAAAAAAAAAAAAAAAAGTTTGAGGCTTTGATGACAAGTGGTATTTTTTCTTGTGGTCATCTTCAGCAAAGCTGGAAAGCAGGGAAGGCAGACTTCTCTGGGTCCAGCATCTCCGCCATGAAGTAGATAGTGCCAGCCATGCCTGCCAAAGAACACAGGACAGAGCTTGCACTTGACTCACTAGGAGGAAGCCACCATCTCACCTTCGAAGAGCGAGAAGGGTCGATCTGCTATGCGGCATCCATGTTGTCCGTAGTCAAAGCACCACTCGCAGAACTGCATTGGGAAAAGCAGTGAAAATGGAAAGCATTGAGTGCACGCCAAAGATCGGGCAGTTTAACAGATCAAGTAGGAGGAACACATTGCATGCAATTTTCAGCAAGAATGAAAAGTTCAGTGTACAGAACAATGGCACTGATTTGCCCACTGTATTTAGGTGCAGTTTCACTAAACTGACTGTGGAGTTGACTTGAGAAATTTTAAGGAACAGCTCATTCATAGCAAATGGCGAGAAAAAGAAGGTACCCAACATCAGGGGAGGGTATCATTACCAGATCATTTTCTGGAAGCCGATTATAAGGGCTCAAGATCAGCACCTTGTCCCATCTAGAAACGTATTGAAGGGTGGATGATACGACAGCTCCACTCCTAAATTTCCAGCTACTAGCTGGTGTCTGTGGTCTAACATGAATGCTAGCCTTTCATACACCTTTACAAGTCAGAGGTACAGATGATGCGAGCCTGAGACCAGTGGAAAAGAAACTCCAGAACAGGCTTGCTATTTTGACAAGACAGGTTGGCAAGCACACTGGCGACACTACAGGCAATTCTGCTTATTGCAGGTAGGCCATGAAAGCCTGTCACAACATGTCTATACATAACGGCCACTGCTATTGTGTTTTGGTTATCTCCAGTTGCCTCACTGAAATTTAAGTGTCATCATTCTAATAGGACTGTAATAGTACTACGGTGTTTCGGTTATCTCCTCCAGGTCTCTCAGTGAACCTCAGGTGCCATCGTTTGTGGCTGCAAGCAAGCTGTCCGTGGCGGCTCACCTTGGCAGCCCTGTGCAGGTACTTGCTGTCCCGCGTCACCTGGTACATGCGCAGGAAGGCGTAGCCGTTGCCAGCCGTGCCGTGGCAGATGCCGTAGCCCTTCTTGAGAAGCCCCCGGCTCCAGATCACCTCGGCGCACTTCTTGGCCCGCTCCAGGTACTGGCGGTCTTGGAACACCTGCACAGCGCACACCCGAGGCCCTGAGAGCACTGCAGGGGTTGGTCTTGTTGAACAGCCACTCACATGCGCACAACTTTTTCCATGTTTAATGGGGATGAGAAATCTCCCGCAACTGAAAATCCCATAATCAGCATCTTCTGCTCATAACTGTACCTTGCCTTGCCTGTAGGCACTGCCTGGTACTCATTCAATGAAACTTAGGTAGTACTGACACACTAATTTGATGGGCATCACTGCTTCAGCAAACCCGTTGGCAACGCAACTAGCCACTAAAAAGTTGAGCAATTCTTCCCCCTGAGTTCACCTCTGCACATTAAAAGCTACGCGATCGTGACCTGGCCATCTTGAACTACTGCGACTCCTCCCTAGGCTCCCAGTAACAGCTCCCTGGCCCGGCCCACCAACCTTTCAGGCCACGTCAGCCGACAAGCTGTTCTGCTGGCGCCGTCGCGCACAGGGTCATAGCACTCTGGGGCCTTAGCACACCCCACCTACCTACAGTCGCTCATTCCTCCCTCGTTGCCCCTTACTATTCTCTAGCACTGTTGCCTGTTCTTCCGTCAAAGTGGCATCCCTGTGCCCCAACGCCCTGCCCTTGTCAGTTTCTTTTTTGTACTGGTGGTCACCAGTGATCTTGTTCGTCATAATGTTCGGTGGCAAATGATTCCACACTTGCCTGCCTGCATGCGCAGTGTGAATGACATCACATGACCACAAGCTACGAAGCAGCAAACTTCACATACCTAGCCAACTGCACTTTGCCTCTGCATGCGCAGTGTGAATGGCATCACATGACCGCAAGCTACGAAGCAGCAAACTTCACACAGCCAACTCCACTTTTCCACATAAAGCCACCCACCCGGAATGCCAGCAGCAGCAAGTGGATGGTGCCGGGTGCCCCGTGGCACCAGTGGACCAGCTTGTCCGTGGTGGAGCCAAGCGAGGAGGGGTAGTTGCCCGACGGGTACTGCAGTGAGGCCAGCCAGTCAATGCTGGGCCTCACCAGGCGGCTCAGTTCGGCCTCACTCAGCTGGGACCGCACCTGACGGAGCAGTAGGGGCAAGCCACAAGGCATTGTGTTGCTACAGGCCAGCAACACGCAATTCCACACGCACAATTCAGAGATGGCCCCTTACGTTGGAGTGCTGCTCTTAGTTTTATAGAAACAAACACTTCCGACCCCAAATTGCCCTATTTCCCCTTTCGTGATAGCCTTTTTAGCTCGCAGGCAAAACTTGTTAAGTAGTGGCTAAGCGGGAAAAACAGAATGCCCACCAAGATAGGTAGCTTATCAGCATGTTTGGTGCCTCTTGGTGTTCTATGAGAAATACAGTGTAGACCACTCATAACGTATGTCGTGGGAGCCGCGAAAATTTGCACTATAAGTGGTACCGCGTTATGAACAAAACATGCGTGAATTCAAACATACCATAAGCTACCTTGCAATCTTTATTTGTTTATCATCAGACAAATTAATGCGACCTAAAAACAGAGGTATGGTCTTTATTCCGTCTTTTTTGTTCTGCATGAGATGCTGCTGCATGGCAAAACCATGAGCGCGACTTTATACGTTGAGTTTGTGTTTAGAATAACGGATGCTGCAGAGGGGGAAGCAGCTTGACTTATGCCAGCGAGACAATGCGATAAAAAGGCAAGCCGGCTTATTTTTTTTTTAATCAACACCATGTGATCGCAATGTTGAAGCCGGTTGTTTATCAGCACATAGTATCGGTAGTGGAAACCTCCGACGTCGCGGCTCGGCTCACTATCTCCAGAAGTTTGGAAAGAAAAAGGGTGGTCACTGATCTGCACAATGTTCTAATCGCGACAACCTATCTTGCTCAGGGAGAGGGAGTGGGGAAGGGAGGGGGGGGGGGGGGCTCGCTATTGTCAGAGTTGTGCCTAAAGCAAGGTCAGGAGTGGTTATCGCACGAGTGTAAATGGAACATGTGAACTAAAGGGTGCATCTTTTTTTTTTTTCTGTGTGTAAGTTTTAGGAGAGAAGGGAGCACACGCTGCACTGGATGGCTGAAGCTGTTTGTTTTCTTTCTTTTTTGCAACCCTAAAACAATGCCTCAGCTGCACCGGTTGATCAGCAGACCCGCCAAAAAACTGCACTATAAATGGTATTGCGCTTTGGGCAAGCGGATTATAAGCAGTGCACTTATGCATTGAGTTCTATGTGAGGCCTACCGGTGGCCATGAAAACCCGTGTTATATCCGGTCTCATGCTATAAGCGGCTCTGTTATAAATGGCCTACACTGCAACAATATTTGACAGGCAGTTCAGAAAAAAATCATCGAATGATGAACACTGACTGGTATTATTTTTCTGTTGCAAGCTCCACACTAAAGCTTACATGGATTCAATGTTCACTCTCACCACGACAATCAGCAATTTGTAATGCCACAGAAGAAAAACCAAAATGAGTTCATTTCGCCGTTTCCTTGTAACTTTTATCTTTTTTTCCCCTCCTTTCAAACTCTCCCCTACCACCATTACATATGCTGTGCAGCAAAAGGAAGGAGTGCATGCATCAAGAGAACGTGGGGTAATGTACGCTCGAATTTCATGTCAAAATAACAACCCATTGCAGTGTGCACGCCAGGCGCAGCTGAACAAAAACAACACAACGCATCACTACGTCTGTGCTAAACCATACGAAGTGTTTTATTCTAGTGCACAGGCCTCCCAATCTGAAAAAAAAAAAAAAACAATAATAATAAAATGATGAAAAAAGAAGAGAAAGGCAGTTGGTTACTACTCTTCTGCTAGGAATTGCAAAGGAGTAACAAATAAACGTGATGCATGCATTGATAGTTGCGCAAACGAATACACGCCTCCTCATTCTACCTCCACACAAACACGCACTCCTCCGCAAGCCACTCTTCCCTAAAGCAGGAGTAGACGAAGGATATGGTTCCTTCGGAGAGAAGAGAGACGATATCTGTATGATTCTGCCATACCCAATGCCCCTTTTTTCACTCCTTGCTAATGCAAGGGGCAGGAACGCCTTCCATTGCTATGGTAACATAATATCTGATGATGAAAGATAATTTGATTCAATCTACTGAGAAAGATGATCTTGAACTCGCTCCTCAAGAGGGCATGAGAAGTGGCATCGCCAATAAAGCGAGTTAAATCACCTGCCTCATTTCCAGCAGCAGGATCGGGACCTCACACATCAGTGAGCTCTTATTGACATCAGTGAAGTGAGGCCCACAATGGCCATGTGCTGAACAAGCAAGCACATTGTCTTAGGGGTAAATGCATTCCTGCCAAAATACCAGGAGCACACCACGTTGCACAAGAAGCAGCCTTGCCTGCAGCAGCATGTAGAAAATGCCGGCGAGCCCGTGTGCAGCACCCAGGTAGTGGGAGTCGTGCCACTGGTACATCAGTGGGCTCCTGCTCTTCTCACTGGCCGAGAGATCCTGGCCCGATGACAGCACCGCCTGTGCCACCTGTGCGCGCCATTGCAAGGTGACACAGCAGCTGGCCCACTGAGGTTTTCCCACTTATTTGTGCCTCTGCCTGATAAAGAACTTGCATGTACGTGTGACAAAGAAATTCAGCCAAGAGTTCCCATTACATAGCAGCATGAAAGTCTACAAGGCTTCAGCGCAATTGTTGACTGCCTTAATCCCAATCTCTCCAGCAGCTGAAAAGCAGGGGTAATGTAAGGGAACTGGAAGAGCACGACAGTTGGATTCAGTTGCTCCAACGACATTCATACAGCGATGGAAAATGGGATAAAGACAACACAGTGCCAAAACAAAACAAAAGCCTGCATATCAGGAGGCAATACATAAACTTAATCAGGAGGCAATACAGGAGGCAATAAACATAATCAGGAGGCAATACATAAACACGTTTATACACTGCATAAAAAATAGCTCGAGTGCAATCTATCGTAATACAGTTGAACCCCTTCATAAGAGACACGTACCGGGGAGCAGTTTCTGTCTCTTATACGAGATGTCACTTATAAGCAGGGGACCATGTTTTCACTTAGTAGTTCAATGTGGGCACCGTCTGATTAAAAAAAAAAGCTCAAAAGAACGCTACAGCATGTTGCAAAAGATTCATTCTAATTTATGTTTGGCTCCTAGAATTCATGAAAGTTCTGAATCTTTGTTTGCTTCATGACAGTATTTACACTGTTTTTTACAACCGATTCTATAAGCTTTCTTTCCTTTCACTGTTTGTGGAAGATGAATCGTAGATGTTGAGTTCACAAGCCTGATGAATAGCCAGAGCGCGCAGCTTTTTCTGCTGCATGCTCAGGCTATTCATTACGCTTGCAGGACTCAACATCTGCGATGCTTCTTGATTGGGAGCTACGCGAGTGAGAGAGCCCGCATGTGCGGTCGCGCTCCAATGGATGGCAGTAAGCTTCAACCACTTCTGTAAGTTGCATTTCTATTGGCAGGGCTTCTCATCGTCATTTCATAGCTGACTGAACTACTGTGTGTTTGCTGAAGTTATAATAAATAGCGACTGCAGGCATCTGTCATCCACCTGTGTTTCCACAATGGAAGCAACTGCAATTAGTGACTGGTGGCACTGCATCTGAAGTTAAAATGTCTGTTACAAGCGAGATTATTGATTAAAGTTCAAGGATGACTTGTCCCTTATAACCAACTGTCTTCTACATCCAATGTCTGTTATAAAAGAGGTCAATTCAATGGGAAAGGTAGGGCAGCCAACCATGCGGGTGAATAGCGTCTCTTATACCCATTTGTCTCTTAAATCCATGTCTCTTATAACGAGGTTCAACTGTATAGATGAACATGTTCGTAAATGTGATAAATTCATTAATGTGGGGTTCGTGGTAACGAGATTTGACTGTACTTGCAGCTTATTGAACCGGGAGTGCAAACACAAACTCACATTCCTGATGAGGCCATCATCAATGGCAGTGGATGAAACGTGCTTGCGAACGTACAGCAGAGCAAACAGGTAGCCCACCCTGCCGTACAGCAACTCGTCGGGGATATCGGCCGTAGATGGCAGGACGTACTTGCTGAGGTGCACCAGCCTGCATTCCAAGGCAACCGCATCAAGACTGGCAACAAGGCCTGCTGGCGTGACACACAACAGGACAAGAGAACAAAAGAAAGCATGCACAAAGAGTTAGCAACTGGACCGCTGCACGTGCTCCAATTACTACACAAATTTTCACACGTGAAGGCAACACGCTCTTTCATGGCTTGCAAAGGTTTGACCTGAGAAATGTCACATCTTTCACGTTATCAAGACAGTCTTTCTCCCCATGGAGCCCAAGCTTCCCCCCTAATTTGCCTTGCCACCTGCATCTGCTGTCATTGTCCAACGTAAAGCTATAAACACTACATTGATAGTATAAAGAAAAAAGAAAAAAGATTTTCTTTTTTTTGCACTTGAAAAGAAATCAGGAAAACAGCATATCTGCCACTACGAAGGTGACAGATGACCTGCAGAAGCAACAAGTCCAGGTTTGGACACCACATGGTCCATCAATAGTGGCAATGCTGGATAAATAAGTTGGGAAGGGATATTATGAAAGCATGAAAATCGCCAGCTTAGCCATGGTCCTTTGAGCCTGAGAAATGCTATTGACATAACAAAAAAAAAAAGGAAAGAAAAAGAAAGAAAGAAAAGGAAAGGAAAGAAAGAGCTTTGTGGAGTGACCTCTTGACGAGCTTGTGCGAGTCCTCGGCCCTTCCAAGACGGTGGTAGAGGTCAGCTCCCACGGCCAGGGGCCCCGGGTCGCCACACAGGAAGGAGAAGCGACGCTCCTTCAATTGTCCCAGCTGCCTCTCGACGTACGGCAGTGCCTTCTGTAGGTATGACGCATCTTCCAGCACCTCTGATAGGCGCAGGTACATCAGCGCCACGCCTGCACCCACAGGGGAGCAACAACAAATTGTCCCGCTCGTCCTTCCTTCAGGCCACAGGGCTCCACTCGCCCCTTCTCTGTCCGCCAGTATTGGACTTGCTTGTGTATATCTTGTTAATATCGACCACATGATTTGCACACAAGTATGCACACACATTGCACAAGTGCACATTGTGTGCACAAGTATGCACACAAGTTTGCACACACATGATTTGCACACTTTCACCCCACATGAGGTGAAAGTGATGAAAGTGATAAGGCTACACTCAGCATTATGCATACAGCAGCCCCGTCCTCCAAGCTTGTATACATAATTTTCAGTACAATGGTTATGACAACGCTCCCAGCTTCGGTAGCAGAATAGGGAACAGATGGCCGGCTACAGCTCGAGAGTCCTGGATTAGGGCACCCCCCACAAGTCCGGAGTGACCACAGTCACAACAGATGGGGAAAATAAAGTTAATTCCCTTTCTCTCTCACCTTATACCAGATGGAGCAGCATCTAAGGAACGGCTGACAGTGTCTGTATTTTTTATGAAACGAACTACACGCAAGCATTAGATTAACTGGCGCACAAAACTTGGCAAGATTGACATACAGTGTGTTGCGACGATAACTGGAACACTTTAAAAATTTTTCCTGAGCGATCCGCCGCTCTGTTCACGCTCAAACTTCACACAAAGGTCGCATTTTGTGGTCTATTTTGTTTGACATCGGGAACAACAACGGTAGTTACCTGTTTATTCTGAAAATAAATAAAAACGATTTTCGCCTATGGAAAATAGGCGGCGATTTGGACGTGCGAGCCCGAAAACCGGGTTTTCTGATCGTCTGTTAGCTCATTTCTAGGTGCATTTTCTGATCGTCTGCTGCACCATTTGGCTCCGTACGTGAATCCCAAACATGCGTTTCACTCTGCAGGTGGTTCCGTCGTTCCAACATCAACTTGCACTGGCTCGCACGTCCAAATCAGCGGCCATTTTCCCATAGGCGAAAATCGTTTTTATTTATTTTCAGAATACACAGGTAAGTACCGTTGTTGTTCCCGGTGTCAAACAAAATAGACCACAAAATGCGACCTTTGTCTGAAGTTTGAGCGCGAACAGAGCGGCGGATCGCTCAGGAAAAATTTTTAAAGTGTTCCAGTTATCGTCGCAACACCCTGTATACACTGAGTGCGTACTAAAACAAGCCAACCAAGTATGACATGACACCTCATTGTGTTCACTAGCACAACGCGTTGCTTCTGCCAACATCCACGGCAGCTGCAGCTCATTTGAACTGAGCGGCACATTAGAAGAAAATGCATGCCTTTGTAGTCGATTTCACAACCCATGACAACACCAGCGGGCTCAGCTGTGAGAGATAATTGGGTTCGGATAGCAACTTCAGATGTCCCCACGTGTTCTGTTTCTAAAAATTTTGGTAGATTCAACTGCGACTTCACAGCGACTAATAGAATCAATAGTCACTCAACAATACAAACCTGTGGTGCCTGTGTAGACGGACGAGTCTGCCCAGTCGGTTCGCTTTGCAAGGTTGCGCTCCAATTCCCGCAAGAGGTGAGACACGTTCTTTCGAATCTCTCCTTCGAAGTCTTGCGTCCACTGAATTGAAACGCACCCGTTGTTATCTTGTACAAAAAAAAATTAACCTTCTGTAACAACGCACGTAATTATGAGTTCCGTACGGGCCCACGCTTAATTATGAGACGAATGCGTATTGTACCGAGAAGTTGCATTTTTGATGGGGCAGTACAAGGCTACTATGACTTTTACCTCATGATTTCGGAATTTGGCTGGGTAAAAATACTGGCCACAGGACATCGGTAGTAATGGTGAAGGCTTGGGCGAGTTGGTGCATAATTTCATAATTACAAAGAGGGGAACAGCGCCACACAGACGAAACATGACGAAAGTGTTTCGCTCGTGGTTGTCACTTTCTTCATGTGTTTAGTTTGTGTTGCGCTGTTCCCCTTTGTAATCGGTAGTAAGTATGCGGGTTTAAACAACGAGCCACAGTGCAAGACACGGAATCTCGGACTCGACGTGCAGAGAGTAGTACGCTGCTACAGTCTCGACTGAACGAGAAACGCGAGGACATACGCACCTTGCCATCCGAAACCACCACGTCCGATTTGTCGGGGCTATAATCAGTTAGGTCGTTTTCAAAGGCCCGGTCACTCATGTCTTCAAAGCCAAATATGTAACGAAAAATGTTAACACAGAGCTTGACACAAGGCATCTAGGTGCGCGTTCTAAACATCGCGCGCGCCCAAATGCGGCGATTATGGCACGAGACTGGCGGATGAATTTACGCACCTCGGCTCCACAAATGGCCGGAGCAAAGATTTATTAACGTCGCAACACAGCTACACAAGCAATGGCCTGGGCGATTCGGCTATATCTGTTGTTCAGCGTTTTTGGTTACATCTCACTTGACGTAAAGCTGAATCGCCGGATATATCGCTGTAAATAAGTCTGTCGCGGCGGTAGCAGGCGGTAGATTGACTAATGCGTTTTGACGTCGGAACTAGCGTTGTCAAAGGCGCCGCTATTCTGACAGTCTAAACGATGATGATGATCCTGTGCACATCATAAATTCACCATAAGTAACAATAACAATAACAATAACAATACTTTATTTCAACCCAGGAGGGCTGGGGTGTGCTGGAAAGGCCAAAGGCCCATTCCACTGCGGCATTCCACTGTGTGAAAGCTGCCACACACTCCCCACAAATTCCACCGCGTTCGCGCCTCTTGCCGCCCTCACCTCTTACCGCGCAACGCAAAATGTGGAAAATCCAGCTTACAAAGACCAAGCCTACACCGATCTCTTGAAAGTCGGCTTCACTCCCAAAACACGATTGCATTGCTGGGAAGACATCCTTCGAGGGGCAATATACGCCATTTAAAGCAAAGCTTTCCACCTCCACCAGCCAACGGTTCTTTCGTGGCGTGCGGGACAAGAAACTCTAACGGGGCGGAGGTGCCGACCAACGTTATTCTAGTAACGTTGGTGCCGACGGCGAAGGGGGGGGGGGGGGGGGGTAGCGTTTCACTCACGGAGGACACTGTAGATGGCGCGGCGAATTTACCCAGCGTTTCCCGCGCGGAGCCTGGGCGCCGGCGAGTGCGTCGGCGGTACGGCTTTGTCGTCTGCTTTAGCAACGGTTGTTTTGGGCCGGTTTCGGCGCAGCTTCGCGTCCATTCCACGCTTCATTTGCACGGCTTGATTAACTTGTTTGACAGCACCTCCTGGGTAACCCGGGCCCAACGGAATTAAATGGTCATACTGCAATGATTAAGGGTTGGTTTTCAGGGTGGGGAAACAAATTGTAGAGACCACATGCAGGTCGCTAGAGAAACGCTACCTTTTGCGCACTGCTTGCCACAAATGGGACACCGTTTTCTAAACTGATGAATACCAATTCAGTTGTGTTTTAAGAGGTATTACAAAAGGCGGAAGGAGCAACTGGTCCTGATAAATAGAGATTATAAAAGTTTTCTCAGCTTTCTTGCAATTCTCAAACTTACGAAACTAGCTAGTTTAAATCAGTATAAATGGGAATCACTAAGCTCACATGCCGAATTGTTTCAGTGTCTACGCTTGTGTGCACGGTGATGTAGGCCTGAGCTAGCACATCAGGATGGCTAGGTTCCGCTGTCTCACCCTTCGAAACGCGCTCCTCTCCGTTTTCTTTCTGCCAACGCACGGCTGGGATACAGCGGCGCCGTCCGCTGCTCTAGCACGGCCGTGACCAACGCTGCTGCTGCGTTTAGGACGTCGCCCCACGCATTACAGGAAACGGCTGGCAGACTTTCTGGTTTCACTCTTTGTAGAGCCACGTTTGTGAATTCAAGTGACGTCGCATGGGCAATTACCTATTGTAGGTGTCGTTTAAAGCTTTGCTTTCCAACCACCTTCACAGCGTGGATTGGAGACAATTTTTTTCTCCTCTCCACCGTCTCCACCCAAGCATGGAACACCCTCTCTAGTGACTGTTTCACATTTTGACTTTGGTTTATTGACTTCGCCTGCCTCCAAACACATCCTTGTTACCTCTTAGTGAGCCATCGAATGCTCAGCAGTTCCCTTGTCACACCATGGGGTGGATTGTGGCTTTGGTTCTCTTGGTCTAGCTTGCAAGCTGGGTAATGCAGACTCCTTATAGCTGCAATTACCATGTTGTGGCACTAAACAATGTCTGACAATAGCCCCTCAATGGCTTCAATTCTCACGTGAACCGAGTCATCTTGCCTAAAAGGTAACCTAACATTGTTCTGGGCTCGAGGTCTTCATGGAAATATGCTTTATTCTGCTGCGATATGTCCTTTCAGCTGCTACTGCACGCATTCCATGATGTTTTCTCCTCGGCTGCGCGTGCTCCACCTATGCACTGCACGCTGTGCGTTAGCCTCACTTTGTCGCAGCTGCCCAAATAGTCCACTAAACCGAGTACAGTTATGGTAGCAGCTGGTCAAGCCACATTGGCCACCCAGCTGCGTAACAAAGTGCACCAGCAGTCGTGCAGCATTAGCGCCCTGCTGCGTTTGTCGTATTTGAGCTCCTCTGCTCCAACGACAATATGGTGCCCCTATCACCTTCGTGTAGGCACAAAACCAACATACTGCCCACTTTTGCCTCGCCTCATTTTGAGGACAGCCATTGGCATTCCCACGTGGTTCGGTAGACGGTGGGTTTTTGATGACACAATGGACATGCGCCTGCGTATCGAGTGGGAATCTGCAGCTGTCTCCAGTCGGTGGCCTCTGCCCTCGTGAGGGATTCGTGTGGCAGAGAGTATCTTTTCCTGATACCCCTGTAAAATGCCAATGTGGCTGAGTATTCCGAGGAGGACTGGCATGGGTTCTTCGATATTGTAATCGTCAGGTGCCCGGTTTGTAGAAACCCTAAATGTGGAGCAATGGGAGGCACTGCTGGCCAGCAACTGCTGTGAAGACCAGATCGGTCTGATTCAGCGGGCATGCAAAGCAGCAGAGGCCGTTGGAGCCCTGGACCAAAAGTACGACCCCTGCTGACCCCATCGGGAGCTGTAGCACGTGGCCCAAGACCCCGGTGCACTGCCGCCCAACCACTAAAAAAAAAAAAAACGCCTTCCCAGTCCAGTCCTCGCCTCATATGGCTCAGTGCACTTTGCCCGGAACTGAGTGCTCTCGTGCTGACGATGAAATGCACAAACACCTCACCACATGCGTACGCCAACAGGCAGGAACACATACCAGAGATACTAAAGGGTAAGTGACATGATACCACTAAAGCAGCATGGTCAAATAGAACCATAGGCACTAATACGACTACGTAATAATGTTTATTGGTGCCAGCTTTTGTCAATGGCCTCTAATCAAACAAGCTGGTCCCTGTGACGTCATGAGGAAGTACGGGGAGCAGCTAACAAGTAGGGTCAAACATATATAAACACCTTTTCGTCTGTTTTTCTAAAAATATGGCCTGTTTGAAGTTTATGTTAAAATTGGCAGGATTGTTAGTCAGACTGAAAAGCCAATGTTCTGGTCGAACAAACTTGCGCAAACTGCCAAGCAATTGCTTGAGACATGAAACGTTGGGCGTGCATTTCCGCTTGTCATTTCGCATTTTGTTCCGAAATGCTTGTCTCGTGTGCACCTCGCCGAGCCTGGATTTTATTTAGTCAAGCAGGTTTAACCTCCTCTCTCTCCACTTGCCTCTCGAAGAATGAGAATAACATGTTGCGCCAAACTTTTCCAAAATATTCCAGCCCACCTCCCTCCACTTTCCACCAGTCTCTCTCTCTCTCTCTCTCTCTCTCTCTCTCTCTCTCTCTCTCTCTCTCTCTCTCTCTCTCTCTCTCTCTCTCTCTCTCTCTCTCTCTCTCTCTCTCTCTCTCTCTCTCTCTCTCTCTCTCTCCCCCACCTCTGCTTTCCCTCCCCTTATGCTCCAGCTGCAGTGTAAATGTACACCACTGCCACGAAAAGAATGCTTCATGTTAAAACTTTTGCTTTTTGCTCCTTTAATTATGCAAATATTTGCTTACAGGAAGTCCGTGAAGGCTTGCAGTTTGGAAGTAGGTAGGTGCAAGCACATTTTGGAATAGTTTGATGAGAAAAGTAATGAAGATACTAGCATGAAGAGTTCTAGCCGGAGTTCTAGCAAGAGTTCTTTTCCAGGAAGCATAGGAGAGTTTGTTATGGGGAGTTCAATGAAACAACCGACAGTAAAGCGACAAGGCATGTGATGAGTAACCTGACGAGGCGAGCCATGAACCTCCGTATTCACAAACCATTTGTGAATATTATTTAGTAATATGACGATGGCACTGCTTGGACTATTGGCTGTTGGTGCAACGGAACCATAAAAAGAAAAGAAAAAGGAAGGGAAAAAAAATCACGGTTATATGTATAGTATATAAACTAACTGCGCCAAAAGATCCTTCTTTCCCAGGATGAAAAATGCCAGGAAAAAAGTACATCTTCACGACAACACAATATAGTACCTGAATTGGCCAAGCTAATAGAAGTTCAATGGGCTGTTCGATGGCAAGAAATGCAAGACAAGTTTCTGTGATCGATCAATGTTCTGTGTTGGCTCAAACGACCGCACGAAACTTCAGTGGTCATCATAGTTATCCGGCACCGAGTCAGCATGCTGCAAGCCTGTGAACGTCTTGCAACCTTTTTAAATGCGAATGCATTTCTTAGTCGGGGGTTGTCGTGCTCCGTCGGCGTGCGCCCGCAGGTGTTATCTCTCCGCGCTCCTCCTCGCCCCTAGCAACAGCTGTGGCGCGCCTAGCAACCGGAGCAGGTGCTAGCTCAGGCGGGAGTAGCGGAGGGCAAGGGGAGAGGAGGAGTGCGCTCGGGCGTGTGAGGGCGTTCGCATCGCGGAGCTCGGGCGGAGTAGCGGAGAGTGAGTGGAGAGGAGGAGCGCGCTCGGGCGTGTGAGGGCGCTCGCATCGCAGGGCTCGGCGGGCTCTCTCTCCTCTCCGCGTACCCTCTCTCCGCTCGCTGCGCTCGGAATCTATATAATGCAGTGGAGCGCGCACCTGGCACCTTGATAGCGATTCTTCATTAAGTACGCTATTAATAATAATTACTCGCACCGCACTCATCGGTGCACCCAATGCATTCGCATTTCCGCACGATCCCCTTCGGGGAGGTGGGGGGATTTTTTTTTCTGGATCCCGGCCCATGCAGACATTTTGGGCAATGACAAGGTTCACGCACTTGCGCAACAAGCTTTAAGGGGGCTCACTGGTCTTAAACCAAAAAAGTTTATTTTTGCAGTTATGATGATGAAAATTGGAGGGCACATGTAGTTTTTCATTCTGATATAGATATAAAATTTGTTTTTGAGTAAAATGATTATATTCAAATTTATTTGGATTTTTATATTCAATTTTTTGACAGCCTTTGTAAAGAAACTGCTGGAGGGATGCAGCTGAACAAGGTACCAGTGAACTGTGCCCAAATCAAAGAATGCAATAAGACTAACATTATCGTTCTATCTGGTCTGTAGCAGAAGTTACAACAATTTGATGTTCGGGCTTGAAAGGTGGCAACCAGAAAAACCAGTTTTGCCTTCCAGGCCCAAACTTCAAATGGTCGTAACTTCTGCTACAGACCAGATAGAACGATAATGTTAGTCTTATTGCATTCTTTGATTTGGGCACAGTTCACTGGTACCTTGTTCAGCTGCATCCCTCCAGCAGTTTCTTTACAAAGGCTGTCAAAAAATTGAATATAAAAATCCAAATAAATTTGAATATAATCATTTTACTCAAAAACAAATTTTATATCTACAATCAGAATGAAAAACTACATATGCCCCCCAATGTTTATCATAATAACTGTAAAAATAAAGTTTTTGATCAAAGACCCATGTGCCCCCTTAAGAGAAGCACCAACCTGGTGAAGTTGCATCATGCAGGCTCCCCTCTCGTCACCTGAGCATACGGATCACCCAGAACTCCCTCCTGCCATTGCTGCAACCTCTGGAATATACTAAATAAAGGCACGTAAATGCACCCAAAGTGGTCGAAACATTGACCTAAGCACTCCAAACATTAATTTGCGCATGTATTCCTACAATGTTTACGAAATATTTCAGTGTCCCCTTACCATGTAATGCATTCATTGTGCAACTTGCTTTGTTGTGCGAGTTTGCCAACACCACAGAGAAAGGTTAAGCAGAGGCAAAGATTGCTTACTCATCATGCTTTCGTTTAATATTTTGACACCACGCTACATTTTACACGTGCTCTGTGTGTGTACAAAGCCATTTTCTTTTCATGGCAAATGCGTTGCACGTTGCCTACGAGGTCATGTTACCAGCTACACATATATAAGCCCAAAGATAAAACTTGAAGGAATTGTGTAGCAGCTATGGGGTAGAACTGTCAGAAGGGAAGTTTTAGGGGTGCTAATGCCTTCAGGAACATAATCTGGATTCAAAAGTTACACGGACACCACAGGCCTCAAAACAAAGATGGTAGAGTCAGGCATAGCTGCTGGCATAGGTCAGCAGGCTCACTCATGAGTGCACTCACACATCTCAAACTCACAACTGACGAGTGAGAGGCGAGTGAGCCTCAGCATCGTTTTGCACTGGAGAGTGCGACTGCGAGTGAGTGCGAGCGCTACTTGCCGCGAGCCCTGCTCACCACTCAGGAGTTCGAGTGCACCCAGCACTCGCCAATGGTAGCCCCACTTGCCACTCGTGAGTGCCGAGCCCTGCTCACCACTTACGAGTGCACTCACTGTACTCGCACGATTTGTGGGACTTACCGCGGTGAGCTCCGCTCTTGCGCTTGTACTCGCCGTTGGCTATTCGTCACAGCAGCCGCTCGCTATGACAGTCGTTAATGGCGAGATTGCTTAGCTTCGGGAATATGTCGCCACTGCACTCCTGCTATGGGGCACTATGGAATCACCTCCACGGTGACATTTATATAGGAATATGATTCGGATGGACTTCTAACGCTGTAATACACTGATAGTTTTCCATGTCACGACTCATGGAAGGACTGCTGCGCACACTCGCGTGTTAGCGGTGACGAGTGGTGAGCGCGAGCACAAGTGGTGACAGCAAGGGGTGAGCGCGAGTATGAGAGTGAGTGCAAGTGTGAGTGCGCGTGAGCACGAGTGGCGAACGTGAGAGCTAATGAGTGCGAGTGGTGTAGGCGTGACGTGTGTGAGAGTGCGAACGCAAGTGAGTGCGCGTGGTGACGGCAAGTGCTGAGGATGAGTGCAAGTGAGTGAAAGTGGCGAGGGCGAGTGGTGAGCGCGAGTGTGAGGAAGTGTGTGCGGGAAAATATATTTTTCTGAGTGAGTGTGACGGATTGGTGCCCAATTTTGCCGAGGTATGGCTGCTAACACTTGCAGCTGCTAAGTATTGCAGCGTTTTATGCAGACATAAAAGATAGCCTCACAAATTTGATCTAGCTTTAAGCAAGCAACATAGGAGAGACCCAGGCATGGGTGTGAGATGTAGGAACATTTATTTTGGAACTACAGTGCTGAAATGAAAGAGGTTGTGGCTAGCCATTGCTACGATGCACTTTGAAAAGGAACAATTGGCACATTTTGCAATGGCTTCCAGCCAGCAGCAGACAAGGAGGCAGGATATCTACAATGCTCTCTGCACAGTGCAAAAGAAATTAAGAGTCTCTGATGACAAGTGGTATCTTTGCTCGCGGCCATCTTCAGCAAAGCTGGAAAGCAGGGAAGGCAGACTTCTCCGGGTCCAGCATCTCCGCCATGAAGTAGATGGTGCCAGCCATGCCTGTCGAGGAATACACGACAAAGCTTGCAATTGACTCACTAGGAGGAAGCCACCATCTCACCTTCGAAGAGCGAGAAAGGTGTATCTGCTATGCGGCATCCATGTTGTCCGTAGTCAAAGCACCATTCGCAGAACTGCATTGGGAAAAGCAGTGAAAATGGAACGCACTTTAGTGCACGCTGAAGATCGGGTTAGTTCAACACGATCAAGTAGAAAGAGCACATTCTATGCTTCGATTTCTTCTTAAAAGTGGAACTCCCACGTTTGTAGTGGTCATTTTATCAAGAGCCAAAGTTATTCAACCACCCAACAGCCCCAATCCACAAACCACCCCCTCTCCTTCCCATCTTACCACCTGCGTGGAATAAAGGCTGGCACCGATAATTAAAAAATGTGGCAAAGTTAACATCAGCATGTGTTTTTTATATCTTTGCCGAGTACCTAAAAAAATCGTGTAACAGCTTTTGAAGAAACCAAAAACGCGCGACTAGGTGCCTCAAACACAGGTGCATCAGCCTGAGTCCTCCAGCACAGACACACTCCCGACACGCTGGAAGCAGTTGGGATTTAGAGAGGGGTGCACTGAAGTGCAAAATTAAACAGAAAAAACCATCCAGACCTCTGTCTAACAACCACGATGGTTGAACGTGAAGCATTCTTTGTTCAAAATAGAATAGGAAAGGGTTAAAGTAAAAAACCGCTGCGATCAAAAGACCAAACTGCGTGCTGGTCAAATTCAAAACTCAACTAGGCAAAGTTTAAGTCCACAAAGCAACCAAGGAAACCCACACAAGAAAGCTTTGCGAAAAACCATCATCGTTGTTAGACGGAGGAGTGCATGATTCTTCAAGCGTAGGTGACAGCTTGTAAAACTCGACTGCAGCATTCAGTTGTGAAATTGAGGGCAGGTTTTTGGCACCCACCTGACTCTCATCCTTCACCTACACAGGAATTGTTTTTTTGAAAAACCATTAACCAACTAGCCAGCAACCATTGCAAGTCTTGTAAAGCAATGCTTTTCCACTACAAGCAACAATGTTCTATTATCAAGTGGTATTTATTCTGTAAACGATTCCCAACGTGTAGTTAACATATTTCTGTGAAATGAAACACGTTTCTACCATAGTTAATGAAGTTACGGAGCATCATCCATCACAATTTATGTTTTGGGGTAAATCTTAAGATTCACCCCAATTAGGTTTGTCATCAACTGCCAAAGGCCAACGGCGTAGTATTCCTGGATTGGCTGCACACACCAGCTTTGTACAAGCATTTAGCAGCAATTTATTCCTCGATACACCAAGCTGCATGCAGGCATGAAAAATCTGCTCGAAGGAACGGACTTGCACTTCCAGCTTGACTTCCAGCTTAACGCATTGAGCATCATCTGCTATTTGTAATTACTGAGTATGGGCATAAATCACACACATGGCATGCCTCGTAAAGGTCACCTCTACTTTCAAGGTTTACCGATCTGAAAAAAGCCCGTGTTATCTACACTTTGCAAGCCGCACAGCAGCAGAACGAAAGAAAGCCCTACACAACAAGGCTGCGCTGACCGCCACCGGCATTCATTCCACTGACGAGCAGTTCACCACGGGCGGCATTGTTCGCTGAAGCGACGGTGGTGCCATACAACAGCCGCTCGGTCCCTATAGCTGCACACCATTCGGCGCATTGTGCTTACACTGGCCAACTGGCATAAGCCACATTTTCTTCTGTGACTCTGTTTGTCGGGCATATTCAATGTTTCATAAAACGAGTACTATCGACTGTAACAAACATTATCCAGGCACAAACACAATAAAAAACAAAGCAAAGGTGGACAGCGGTCCTGAGCGGTATGGTAGCGCCATCTAGGAGAACTGATAGCAAACAAGGCTTTTCACTGTTCGCCGCAGCCCTGGTCTGCATGCTTACATTTGCTTCAGTACTTTCCCTGGATACCTCATCACAGACGTCACGGCACCCACGATTCAGCAGGAGAATCAAAATTATGGCTTAAATACGTATCAAATCTTTCAAATAAAACACACTTGTAATTTGTTTGCATGACCCCATCGCAAAGTGCAAAGTGCCATCGTCCGTGGCTGCAAGCAAGCTGTCCGTGGCGGCTCACCTTGGCAGCCCTGTGCAGGTACTTGCTGTCCCGCGTCACCTGGTACATGCGCAGGAAGGCGTAGCCGTTGCCAGCCGTGCCGTGGCAGATGCCGTAGCCCTTCTTGAGAAGTCCCCGGCTCCAGATCACCTCGGCGCACTTCTTGGCCCGCTCCAGGTACTGGCGGTCTTGGAACACCTGCACAACACACACCCGAGGCCCTGAGAGCACTGCAGGGGTTGGTCTTGTTGAACAGCCACTCCCATGCGCACAACTTTTTCCGTGCTGTAATGGTGATGAGAAATTTCCCGCAACTGGAAATCCCATAATCAGTAAACACTTGCCCATAACTGTACCTTGCCTTGCCTGTAGGCACTGCCTGGTATTCCTTCCGTCTTGCTGTCATACAATGGAGACATACTTACGCAGTACCGACACACTAACTTGGTGGGCATCACTGCTCCAGTTCACCTGTTGGCGACACAACTAGCCACTAAAGTGCTGAGCAATTCTTCCACCTGAGTTCGCCTCTGCACATTACGAACTGCGCGATCGTGACCTGGCAATCCTGAACTACTGTGACTCTTCCCTAGGCTCCCAGTGACAGCTTCCTGGCCCAGCACACTGACCTTTCAGGCCACATCAGACGATAAGCTGTTGTGTTGGTGCTATCGCACATAGGGCCCTAGCACTCTGGGGTCTCAGCACACCCAACCTGCCAACAGGAGTCACTGATTCCTTCCTTGTTGCCCATCACGGTTTTCTAGCACTGTTACCTGTTTTTCAGTCACAGTGACATCCCTGTGCCCCTCCCTTGTCAGCTTCTTTTTCGTACTGGTGGCCGTCAAAGTGACCTATTTTGCCATAATGCTCTGTGGCATACACACCCCACCTACCCACAGGAATCGCTGATTCCTTACTCGTTGCCCCCCACTCTTCTCTAGCCCTGTTCCCTGTTTTTCCGTCAAAGTGGCATCCCTGTCCCCCAATACATGGCCCTTGTGAGCTTCCCTTTTGCACTGGTAGCCGTCAGTGACCTAGTTCGTCATAATGCTCTGCGGCAAATGATTCCACACTTGCCTGCCTGCATGCGCAGTGTGAATGACATCACATGATCAAAAGCTACGAAGCAGCAAACTTCACATAGCCGACTGCACTTAGCCACCCACCCGGAATGCCAGCAGCAGCAGGTGTATGGTGCCGGGTGCCCCGTGGCACCAGTGGACCAGCTTGTCCGTGGTGGAGCCCAGCGAGGAGGGGTAGTTGCCCGACGGGTACTGCAGCGAGGCCAGCCAGTCAATGCTGGGCCTCACCAAGCGGCTCAGTTCCGCCTCACTCAGCTGGGACCACACCTGCCGGGGCAGCAGTAGGGGCAGAACACAAGGCACCATGTTATTTCAGGGCAGCAACCATGCGTGCAGTCTGCACCCGATTTGGAGATGGCCCCTCACATTGGAGTGCGGCTTTTAGTTCCATAGAAACAAGCACCTTCCACCCTAGGTTGCTCTATTTCTCCTTTCGTGACAGCCTCTTTAGTTCTGAACAGTTGAGTGCAAAGAATAGAGAGGGACTGAAAAAGAAACATGACACAAAGGAACTACTACAACTGAAGTTTATTACACAGACACTCCCTCTATGCCCACAATATGAAGAAATAAAACCATACAAAAAACAAAATGAATAACAAAAAAGGAAAAGAACAAAGGAGTGGTCAGATGACATGGTATTTTCAAGCTCAGGCACACCCGTCAAAGATGGCATGCTGATGCAGCTGTCTTGCGCCACTGAATGTTCGCTGCTTCTAGTATCTCCCTAGTGTACTGGTCCCTCAATTCGAAGGCTACCTCGCATTTGTCAAACACCGGACTGCAAGCACAATCTTTGCAATCTTTGCAGTGGGCAGCTGAGTGTCCCTCTATGCCACGGTTTACATTGTTTGCATGTCTCTGTAGAAACGAACGTTAAGGCATCGGCCTGTTTGGCCTATGTACGACCTTCCACATTTCAGAGGAAGGTGATAAACGACACCTTCGAGATAACTAACATATCTATTGTGATGCTTGATGCTGCACTGTTTCTTCTTTTTCGTGCGTGGGCCGGTGAGTGTGCATACCTTGCCAACTTACGAGGCGCAGAGAAGTCTACGTCAACACCCACTTTATTTCCCATGTTCTTGAGGTTATGCGATATCTTGTGAATGTACGGTACAACTGCAACCCTGCTTCTTCGCCTGTTACCCTCCTCGTGTTGCTGTGAATCTCGAGCATCTTCCTTAATTTTTTTGAGAATGGATTCTGCAACTGATGTGATCAACTTGGCTGGAGCGCTGGTGAAAGCTATAATTCATAGAATGAACACGCGATTTTGTCAGACAGTTGAACAGGCAACCCTGAGCAATGGCTCTCTTTACCACCTTTGAAGGCGCCGAGACAACCGACAACAGCGGTTTTTTGCTGCATGGCTCATACTTGCAATAGATAGATGGCTTTCTCTGAGCTGAAGTCTCAGGTCACGAAACCTGATCTCGGAGTTCTCTGGGCCCTCATGGGTCAACACCAAGGAAGCCAGAAATGTTTTAATGGTAGTCAATGTGTCGTCTACGCGTTTGCAGAAGCTTTAATCTGTGCACTGCAGCACAAGGTAGATGTCAACGAACCTAAAGGTTCTAATAATGCTATGATCAGACAGCTCAGTGGCCCCTAGCTGGTCAAAACGCACCAGATGAAGCTCACTGAAAACAGGAGCAATGCAGAACCAATGCAGATGCCTTGTTTTTGAATAAGGACCTGATTGTTCCATCCAACAGCAGTGGAGGCGAGATACAAGCGGAGAAGTTCAAAGAACTGGAAATGTTGACACCAGTCTTGTTTTGAAATGGAATGGCTCCAAAGTTATCTAAGCCTCTTCAACACAATTAAGAATTAGGGTGTCATGTGGGAGTGAGTAGTACAAACCTTTGATGTCTATAGAAAAACACAAACGACCCCCATGTGTCGCGCAAAAACTGAACGAAAGTGTCGGAATTCTTCACAACAAGAGGGTCATCCACCGCAAGGAGCCCTTGGTTCTTCTGCAAAAACAAACCTAAAGTTTTTTTTGCCATGTGTCCCTTTCTGAAACTACTATCACTCGTAACGGCATGTCTGGCTTGTGGGTGTTGGCTGAGAAAAACATGTCAAGAGCAAACTTGTCATTCTTAGCAATCTGGCTGGACAGTTCAAGTTGAAAATTTTTACACAGTTGTAGGGCTTTTGCTTTCGTGGCTGACAGTGAACAGAGCGGAATACAGAATCCACGGCATCGTTAGCTTTCACAAGATATGCGTCATTCAGAAAAACCACGAAACCCCCTTTATCATCAGGCAGTACCTAATACGCAAAGCTAGGGTTGCCACCTTTCCCCGGGAAGGAAAAAAAAAAAAAAAGCGGCCCTCCGGGGGGAGTATATACATAGAATGTTTAATTTTTGTTGACAAAAAGGCACTATGTTTTTGACATGCAGTGCCATTTATTGTAGCGTTTTCTTAGAGAGAAATCAACATAACGTTTGTACTGAAAGTGATTGAGAGCTTGGTTGTTGCTCTGTATGTGCTTCACTGAAAAGTAACTGCAATTGCCGACTGCGGCGGCAGCGTTTCGTTGTTTTGCTCCTCCTTTAGGTCCCCCTTCATCTCAGGCAGCGAACTCGCCCGCGTATTTTCTCCGCTCGCGTGTTTTTGTGCAGCTTGTCGACACATATTTGTTATCTTAGTTGTTGAATTGACGCTTAGAAAATGCCCAAAACGGACATAGTCACGGCACGAGGGCCAAAAAACCGGCCAATGACGGCCGGTTTTAAGTATGGACCAGCAACCGGCCCGCTGTTTAAAAAACCGATCGGGCCGGTCCAAAACCGGGCAGGTGGCAACCCTACACAAAGCTGTTTTTCATTAAGATACATTACAACTCTGCGCAACGGAAGCCTGTCGCTGTTAAGCTTGCTCTTACAAAGCCTGTCTAAGCCTTCATATACACACTGTTCAGACTGGTCATCTGAAGTGCCACTTGACATCTGTCTGACATACGAAACTACTAGTGCTGCGGGAGACCTTTTCGTTTGAGCAGCATACTTTGGCCCAAGACCAAGAGTCGTTTGAACAAAGCCAGGGAGCATAACATAACCTGACGTATGGACAACATTAGCAGCGTGTTCTTTCACTGGGTTGTGTTCTCTAAGTTTTGGTAGAGTGGCATGCCAAAAGGCATCAGCTATATTCCGTCAATGAGGCTGCAGTAGTGCTGCCAAGCTTTCTCCCTTGCTCTCCCCTGAGCCACTTGCTGCTCAAGCTGGGTCGAAAGAGCGTCTCGATACATGCGATGTTGCCGGTAGAGCTCGCTGCGAAGAATCGTGCAAACTTTGATGCCATTGTTAGACGATGGTTGAAGCAGTCCGAACAGGCCGCTTCACCTGTCAGCCAAAGAAATTGGATTTCTTGGGTTTGATAGCGCACAGGTTGATGACGGGTGTGCCTGAGCTTGAAAATATCATCTCATGTGACCACACTATTTTCTTCTTTCCCTTGTTGTTGTTCATTTAAAGGAGCACTGACACGAAAATTTTATGTTACACTTTTATTGCTTTTATCGATGCTTAATGGTCTGGCCAACCTGAAACAGCACTTCAAATACTTCAGCGCGCGTTAATTACATTGAACAGCCTGAAAATCGTTTGTTTCAAATTCCCGCACTTTCATCCCGAACGGCGCATATGACAGAATCCCGGCCTGACCTCACCGCTTTGTGCGGACGTCACCGGCGCCCGCTTGAGAGGGTGTTGCGCCCGCTCGCCGCTTGTGGGGCCGCGCGCGTGAAGTGACGTCACGAGTTTTTGACGAGCGCTGTTGTGTCACTTCTTTTTCCTCTCCTGGAGTGATGTCACGCTGGTGTTCATTTGCTGAGTGCCGCTCCGCGCGTGCCTCCGTTGGCGCGATAAATGAGATCCAATTTAACTATGTTCTTCGCATTGCAGGCCGCTCATATTTCAGACAGGGTATTCTGTTGAGTGAAGGAAGCGAACTGTGCAATAATATTAACGCCGAAAATTGGTGTTAGTGTTCCTTTAATGTTTTTTATACAGTTTTATCTGTTCATGGTGTGTTTATACAGGGAGTGTCTGTGTAATAAACTTCAGTTGTAGTAGCGCCTTTGCGCGTTGTCCCATTTTTCAGTTCCTGTCTATTCCTTGTGTTCAACTGTTCAGAACCATGGAACACCAACTACACCAAATGTTCACGTAGCCTCTTTAGTTTTCAGGAATGACTCGTTAAGTAGTGGCTAAGCAGAAGAAACAAAGAATGCCCACCAAGACAACTTATGAGCATGTTAGGTGCCTCTTGATAACAACATCTGACAGGAAATTCAGGGAAAAAATCATCAAATAATGAGCACTGACTGGTATTATTTTTTGTTGCAAGCACCACACTGAAGCTTACGCGTATTCCTTGTTCGCTCTCGCATCGACAATCAGCGATTTGTAGTGCCTCTGGGGGGAAAAAAAAATAATAATGAAGGAAACCAATTAAGAGGTCCCATTAAGGCCCCCAAATGGTCTGGTTTATGTTGAATTAATTTCTCTAGGCCTTTTTGTTGCTTTGCTGTTTCTTTAATTGTTACTTCGTTCTTTCTTTTCCCTCCTTTCAAGCTCTCCCCCCCAACACAACATATGCTGTGCAGAAAAAGGAAGAACTGCATGCATCAAGAGAACGTGGGATAATGTTTGCTTGAATTTCATGTCAGAAGAACAAACCACTGCGGTGCACATGCCAGGTGCGGCCGAACAAAAATGGCACAATGCGTCACTAAATCTGTGCTAGACCATACACAGTGTTCTATTTTAGTGCACAGGCCTCCTGATTTGCCAGCAGAAACATTTTGGCTCGGCAAGAGCAAACAACCCCTGTTGGTTATACAACTAGCCAATAATGGGGCGCGTGTTCGTGCAGTTGAACTAAAAAAAAGAAAGGAAAAGAAATTCCAAAGTTGAATACCACTCTTTTGATGGAATCATAAAAGAGTAACGAATACACATGACACATGCATTGATAATTGCACAAACGAACATACGCCTCCTCAATCCACTTCCGCCCGCAAACACGCACTCCTCCTCAAGCCACTCCTCGCTGAAGCAGGAGTAGATGACAGATATGGTTCCTTCTGAGACAGGAGAGAATATTTGTATTATTCTGCCGTATCCAATGCCCCTTTTTGTACTCCTTACTAATGTGAGCGGCAGGAAGACCTGCCACTGCTACTATAACATACCCCGTGATGACAGAAGTTATTTTGATTTACTGAGGGGGACAATGACGAACCTACTCCTCAAGAAGGCATGAGAAGTGGGATCGCCAGTCAAGTGAGTTGGACCCCCTTCCTCTTTATCGGCAGCAGGATAGAGATATCATGCATCAGTGTGCTCTTCACATGAGTGACGTGCGACCCATGACAGCCCCGTGCCGTACAAGCAAGCACGCTGCCTCAGGGGCAAATGCACTCCCGCTAAAACCAGGCACATTCCACAAGAAACAGCCTTACCTGCAGCAGCATGTAGAAAATGCCGGCAAGACCATGTGCAGCGCCCAGGTAGTAGGTGTCATCCCAGTGGTACATGAGTGGACACTTGCTCTTCTTTCGGGCTGACAGATCCTGGCCTGATGACAGCACTGCCTGCACCACCTGTGCACGCCATTGCAAGGTGACACAGCAGCTGGTACATTGAGTTTTTAAAGCAAAGCCCTACTAAGCTCGTCGACCTGTTTGAACGTTGCGGTAAATTTGACCTTAATTTGACCACACCTGCGCCATAATTTTGGCAATGCATCATGTGACTCGCCGGGCTGAGCTCTGCAGACGGCCGCTGCCGGCTTGGCGCATGCACTCTCCGTAGCTTATTCGCGCCTGACCCCGTGAATCCCCGCGTGCAAGCAAGCTCGGCCATGAATGGAAGTGAGGCCAGGCTGTCTTCTCTGAGTGTTGCAAGGAAGCTGGAGGCTTTGAGCTGTTAGAAAGTGGCGTCTGACGAAAGTGGATATTGCTTGGCGAGGCGGTCGGATCGGAAAATGCTGGAAGTGGGACCACAACCGCAGACAAAGGCAGGTTTTGGACAAACAGCGTAATAATTACAGCTATATCAAAGATTAACCAAACGAAACCAAGACTTAACCAGGCTAAGCAAAGCTTTTGCTTTGCATATCCAGGGTTAGCTCAGCCAAACTGCAGCCGTTTTTTCCCCACTTATTCGTCCCTCTGCATAATAAAGAAGTGGCTAGCTCTTCATGTCTCTGTGCAAATAAATGTGGCCAAGATTGCCCATCACACAGCAGCATGAAAGCCTACAAGGCTTCAGTGCAATTGTTGACCGCCTTATCCACAATCTCCCCAGCAGCTGAAAAGCAGGGCAATGTAAGGGAACTGGAAGAGCACGACAGTTAGATTCAGTTGCTCCGATGACATGCATAGAGCGATGGAAAATGGGATAAAGACAACACAGTTCCGAAACAAAACAATGCTTGCATATCAGGAGGCAACACATAAACTGTACAGGATGATGCACCAATGCCACATCTATACAGTGCATAAAAATATCTGCAGTGCAGTGTACCGTAACCCTGTTCAATGAGTGGGTCCAGTGCCCTCTTTGGCGGGCACAGCATCGGGCTTTTAAGTGCTATTCCACAGCTCAGACTTTACTTTGCAAGCGTGAGAACATTATGCGTTACGGAGACCGTAAATGACACCATGGGAGAGGAAATTCCTACCAGTGAAACCCAACACCCTTGCAGTGTTTCCCCCTGAGAATGGCAAAGTATTTTTGTGGCAAATAGAGAAAGGGAAAGGAAACCAGCCCAAAATGTAAATCACTTAGCTACTGAATGAATACTGGCAGCCCCCTTAATCTTGCAGCCCAACTTTTTCGTTCCCCATAACATTTGCCGCTGCTAAATTTTGCACAGGAAGGTTTGGTTCATAGCTCACGCTCAATTTGTGAAACTGAGAAACTGAGCGCCCTCAACAGCTGATAAAAAAAAAGTAAATAAAAAACAGATAACCTCTTGAATGGGAGTGCAAACATAAACTCACATTCCTGATGAGGCCATCATCAATGGCAGTGGATGAAACGTGCTTGCGAACGTACAGCAGAGCGTACAGGTAGCCCACCCTGCCGTACAGCAACTCGTTGGGGATATCGGCCGTAGACGGCAAGACGTACTTGCTCAGGTGTACCAGCCTGTGTTCCAAGGCAACAGCATAAAGACTAAAGGACAAGCATAGAACTTGCAATTGGCCAGCTGCACACGGTCTAATTACTGCACAAATTTTCAAAAGTGTTGACAACCGGCTCTTTCACAGCTTGCATAGGTTTGACCCCAGAGATCTAACATCTTTCGCATCAGCAAAATAGAGTTCCTCCCCATGGAGCCCAAGCTTCACCGTTAATTTGCCTTGCCACCTGCATCTGCCGCCATTGATATATACCGTATTTACTCGATTCTAAGCCCCCCTTTTTTTCGCGATCGCGATGCCCAAAGTGACGGGGGTGCTTAGATTCGAAAAATTACCACCCCCGCCTCTTTTTTTTTTTTGTGTGGTTGTATCTTGACGAGATGGGTGCAAGGAACAATGCTTTATTTGGCAAAAATTCAAAACAAAAAATAGGTACAGACACTACAGTGAACCCACCGCTTACGTCGGATACTCAGACCCCTTCCCTACCATTCGAATCCGTTGTGCACCTTGGGCCGCTGCTCTCAGCATCCCCCAGCAGGTCGTCTTCAGTTCGGTTTAAGTGGTTTGTAATCAAAAACTTCATAAATTACTTGGCCACAACGTCAACCTTGGCCCACTTCCATGCAGCTGAAATCCACCTGGCGATGGTTGCGAGAAAAGGGGGTGCTTAGATTCACATGCAAACTTTTTTCCCAAACTTTTTTCCCGAAAGCTGGAAAGGGTGCTTAGAATCGGGGGTGCATAGAATCACGATTAATACGGTATATATATATACTATTATTCTTTTTTCGTAATAATATCAATGTAGTGTTTTCAGCTTTACATTAAGCAACGGCGGCAGATACCTATTTAATAGTTTATTTTTTGTGGTTGAAAATAGAATATCTGCCATGGAGATTAGAGATGAACTGCAGCAGCAACAACTCCAGATTTGGATGCCACTTGGTCCATCTAAAGTGGCAATGCTGGATAAATCAATTGGAAGGGAGATTATTAAGGCAAGAAAATGGCCAGCTCGGCCATGGTCCTGTCAGCATGAGACACGCTGCTGACATAACAAAAAAGAAAAGAAAAAGAAAGAAAGAAAAGGAAAGAAAGAGCTTTGTGGAGTGACCTCTTGACGAGCTTGTGCGAGTCCTCGGCCCTTCCAAGACGGTGGTAGAGGTCAGCTCCCACGGCCAGGGGCCCCGGGTCGCCACACAGGAAGGAGAAGTCGTCCTCCTTGAGTTTCCCGAGCTGCCTCTCGACGTACGGCAGTGCCTTCTGTAGGTACGAGGCATCTTCCAGCACCTCCGATAGGCGCAGGTACATCAGCGCCACGCCTGCACCCACAGGGGAGCAACAACAAATCGTCGTGCTCGTCTTTCTTTCAGGCCACAGGGCTCCACTCACCCCTTCTCTGCCCGCCAGGGTTCGACTTGCTTGTTAATATCAACCACATGATTTGCACACAAGTATGTAGTTCCACATGAGGTGAAAGTGACAAGGCTGCACTGAGCATTACGTGTAAATCAGCCACGTCCTCCAAGCTTGCATACACCAATTTTCAGCAGAGTGGATATGTCGATGCTGACCAGCTCTGACCCCTTCTGCCAGCTTGGGCTGCTGAATAGGGCACGGATGGGCGCCTCCAGCTAGGGAGTCCTGAGCTGGGGATACCCCTCACTGGTCCGGAGTGACCACTATCACAACGAATGGGGAAAATAAAGTTTATTCCCTCTCCCTCTCACCTTATGCGAGATACAGCAGCGTTTCAGGAACGCAAGTGTCGGTATTCTTTTTGGAACGAACTACACACAAGGATGAGGTTAACAGGCGCACAAAACTTGAAAGATTGACATATACACTGAGTGCGCACTAAAACAAGCCAAACAAGCATGACATGACTTCATTGTGCACGCAGTGCGTTGTTTCTGCCAACATCCACTGCAGCTGCAGCTCATTTGAAGTGAACAGTGCATTAGAAGAAAATGCACCTTTGTAACCGATTTCACAATCCACGACCACATCAGCGGACTTAGCTGAGCGGAATAACTGGGTTCATATAGTTCAGATGTTGTTCCCATGTGTTCCATTCCTGAAGAATTTTGGTAGATTCAACTGCGACTTCATAACGATCAATAGAATCACTCGTTAACAATACAAACCTGTGGTGCCTGTGTAGACAGATGAGTCTGACCAGTCTGTTCGCTTTGCAAGGTTGCGTTCCAGTTCCCGCAAGAGGTGAGACACGTTCTTCCGAATCTTACCCTCAAAGTCTTGCGTCCACTGAGACAAAGTTCATTGAAAGGTACCCGTTGGTATTCTTGTATATATAAAAAAATATCTTTATGTAACAACGCACGTAATTTATAAGTCCAAACCAGACACATGGTTAATTACGAGACGCATGCGTATTGTACCGAGAGGCTGCTTTTTGATAGGTCAGCTTCAGAATCTCGGAATTTGGTTGGGTAAAAATAATGGCCACAGGACGGCCGTAGTAAGTCGGCAGATTTAAACAAGGAGCCACAGTGCAAGACACGGAATCTCGGACTCGGCGTGCAGAGAGTAGTACGCTGCTACAGTCTCGACTGAACGAGAAACGCGAGGACATACGCACCTTGCCATCCGAAACCACCACGTCCGATTTGTCGGGGCTATAATCAGTTAGGTCGTTTTCAAAGGCCCGGTCGCTCATGTCTTCAAAGCCAAATATGTAACGAAAAATGTTAACACAGAGCTTGACACAAGGCATCTAGGTGCGCGTTCTAAACATCGCGCGCGCCCAAATGCAGCGATTATGGCACGAGACTGCAGGATAAATTACCGCACCTCGGCTCCACAAATGGCCGGAGCAAAGATTTATTAACGTCGCAACACAGTTACACAAACAATGCCCTCAGCGATTCGGCGATCTGTTGTTCAGCGCTTTTGGTTACATCACAGAACAGGGAGATTTTACTTGACCTAAAGCTAAAGGGCTGAAGTCCGGCTCATTCCAAACGTTTCGACGTCGAAACTAGCGTTGTCAAAGGTGCCGCTATTCTGAGTCTTAACGATGATGATGATGCTGCGCACATCCTTGTTTTACTTGAAAGAACTAACCGTTGACAACTCTGCCTCGAAGGAAATTGTTTTCACCAAAGGATTGAGTGGCGTTCTACTTTGTGAAAGTGGCCACAAATTCCCCACAAAGTCCGCCACGTTCGCGCCCATTGCCGCCTGTATTTGGCTTCACTGCGCAACACAAATGTGGGAAATCGAGTTTTGCTTACGAAGACCAACCTACACGGATCTCCTTAAGTCGGCTTCACCTCTATAAACACGATTGCACTGCAGGGAAGACGTTTTTCCAGTGTAGCTAACGATCCCCCGAGAAAAGCCACTCTCCTGTTCACTTCGGCACATTTTCTCCTTTCGACAACCTGTTCACCTTCGTGCTTCACATTTTGACACAAAATGATGCCATTTTGTGTCAAAATGTGAAGCACGAAGGTGAACAGGTTGTCGAAAGGAGAAAATGTGCCGAAGTGAACAGGAGAGTGGCTTTTCTCGGGGGATCGTTAGCTATGCTGCAAAAAATAATCACAATCATAAATAAACTTTCAAGTTTTCCCCCACACAACCATGCATACATCACAGTTTCATATGAAACAATGGAACTCCATGCATGTAACCGATGTATCTGAGCGTTTCCTTTATTGTTGCATCAGTGCTGGTTTGATCGCCTACAATATGTGCTCTGCCGACTTAGTACTCATCGTTCATTTGTTCCTCATCAGCTCTGCGAGAATCAGCTAGTGTGGGTACTATGCTACAGTGAACTAAAAGCAGCGGCCCGAACCGCGGTCGGGGCGGGGCTGCTTCGTTTGATGGCAAGCGTAAGGGCAAGGGCGCGTCAGTCCTCCCGCTTGCAAGCCGCACCCTCCGCCGGCGGAGGGTGCGGCCCTTTATAGTGTCCGCCCATGGCCGCTTGGCGGCGGATGAGCGCGAGTAGTATGGATGGGCAAGAACCACTAAAAAAAATTTACCATCCCTTCCTAAAGAAAGTTGAGAGAAATGTGAAAGCATTCTAACATCAAAATTGCATCAAAAGTGAATTCAAATCTTCGCTAAAAGTGCATCCAACAGTCACTGAAAGTGCGTCCACTTCACTGTCAAACTTCAAAGATCCAAATCGCAAATGAAGAACGAACCCATGCGACGATTTTCTGCGCGCTAAGTAGACGCATCTACGAATGGTATAAATGTATACCAATACGTGGTTTATGAGGTAAAGGTATACTATTGCACTCCTTCATAATCGTTGCGTGTATTGTCTGAACCATTCCTTTCTCGCGATTTTTACGCAACCATTTTGACACAATGGAAGCCCGGTTTCACGCACGTGGCGCGCGTCCAGAGAGCTTATCAGAGCTTTTTGGTCAACCAACCAGTCTATGGGGAAATGCATTAGTTTCTTGACAGGACACCCTCAGTCCCACTAAGAAAGCGTTCGCTTTAGTAAGCTACGCTTATTGAGGGGCTTTAGGAGCAGCAGCCCTCCCTAGTAGCCTGCTGCTCTTGCCAGTAGGCCTCCTTTAAAAGATGCTTTGCCTGCCTCTGGGCGCATTCTTGGCACTTCCCAGTGAGCCGATCAATGTTCAGCAGTGTCCTCATTACAGCGCGGAGTGGATGTTGCTTTAGTTCTCATGGTCTAGCTTGCAAGTTGAGCAACTGTGGTGCCAAACAATGCTCGACTATGGCACCTCAATGGCTTCAATTCTCTTGCGAACCAAGTTATCTTGCCTGGAAGGTGATCGTTCAGGGCTGCCGGCCTTTTTGGCAATATGATCCATCCTTTCAACCATCACTGCGCACATGCCACGATCTTCTCTCCGTGGCTGTGCGAGCTCCACCTATGCACTGCATGCCAAGCGTTAACCTCACTTTGTTGCAGCTGCCCAACTCGTCCGCTAACCCCAGTACAGTTATGGCGGCAGTTGATCACGCCAATAGCACGTTGGCCACCCCGCTGCCAAATAAAGTGCACCAGCAGTCGTGCATCTTCAGCGACCTATTGCGTTTGTTGTACTTGGGCACCTCTGCTCGAACGACAATATGGTGCCCCTATCCCCTTCCGTGTAGGCACAAACCCAACATACTGCCCACTTTTGCCTCGCCTCGTGCGGATTAGTGCACTTTGTCGGAATCGAGTGCTCTCGCTTTGACGATGTAGCACACAAACATCTCACCACATGCAGACGCCAACTGGCGTGAACACATACCAGAGGTACTAAAGGCAAAGTAACACGACACTGCTAAAGCAGCACAACCAAGATGGAACCAGAGGCACCAACACAACAGCGCGATCACGGTTATTGGTGTCAGCTTTTGTCAATGGCCTCTAACCAAACAAGCTATTCCCTGTGACGTCATTAGGTAGTACGGGGAGCAGCTAACAGGTCACCACCTTTTAGTCTGTTTTTTTTAAAATATGGCCTGTGTGAAGTTAACGTTAAAAATGGCATGATTGTTAGGCAGACTGAAGAGAATGTCTAGATCAAACAAAATTATTTATGCAAACAGTAAAGTAATATGTGCGAGTTATATTTAATATTCCAATCGAGGGATATGAAAGAGAACTACATAATGTAGCAATATATGAGAAAAGCAGTGTTACAATTAGGAGTTGTGAAACACATATGCTTGAATACTGTGCTAGTGATTAAAGGAGCACTGACACCAATTTTCGGCGCTAATATTATTGCACAGTTCACTTCCTTCACTCAACAGAATACCCTGGCTGAAATATAAGCTGTCTGCGACGCGAAGAACATAGTTCAATTGGATCTCATTTATCGCGCCGACGGAGCAGCACGTGGAGCGGCACTCAGCAAATGGACATCAGCGTGACATCACTCCAGGAAAGGCAAAAGAAGTGACGCGACAGCGCTCGTCAAAAACTCGTGACGTCACTTCACACGCGCGGCCCCACAAGCGGCGAGCGGGCGCAACACCCTCTCAAGCGGGCGCCGGTGACGTCCGCACAAAGTGGTGTGGTCAGGCCAGGATTCTGTCATTTGCGCCGTTCAGGATGAAAGCGCGGGAATTTGAAACAAATGATTTTCAGGCCGTTCAATGCAATTAACTATCGCGCGCTGAAGTATTTGAAGTGTTGTTTCAGGTTCGCCAGACCATTAAGCATCGATAAAAGCAATAAAAGTGTAACATAAAATTTTCGTGTCAGTGCTCCTTTAATGTTGATTTTGATTGATTGTAGGGTTTAATGCGCCGATGCAACGCAGGCGATGAGGTGCGCCGTAGTGGAAGGCTCTGGATTAATTCTGCTTTTCACCTCCACCAGAAAAGCCGCAGCCATGGCCGGGAATTGTACCTGCATCCTCGTGTTCAGCAGCACACTGCACCACCGCAACGGGTGCTAGTGATTGATGTACCAGTGCAACATATAGGCTAATCAACATAGGTCCCATAAGCATTTTTTTAATAAACTTTATCACGACAATAAAAAAGCTTAGGTGGCAGTGACAGCAAGTTGAAATTTTATGTTGCTGTTGTGATCTAATGTAAACTAAGCCACATCTGCAAAACATACTATCCCCGGCACCAGTGGTGTAGCCAGAAATATATTTTGCTGGGTGTTACATGCAACTGGAAAAATAAAAAGAAATAGACCGCACGGATGCCTGAACAATATACGTCATCTTTCTGCATGCACAAATTTTGGGGGTTGTTCCAACCCCTCCCCCCCCGCAAGGTACGCCCCTGCCTGGCAGTGATCTTATGGATACTGATGTGTCTGTCAATCAATATCTAAATTTGCTGAGAAAGGAAGATAATGCAACTACATTTGATATACTCAACTCAAATCTCGTAGAAAAATGGTGCAATCTGGTCAGCACTTCAATATGTGAAACAAGCACTGTGTGCAAAAAATTGTCAATGGTATGTTCAGTAGGTATAAGAAACAATTCCAAATATCTGAGGAGGAGGAGGAGGAATAACATTCATTTTTTAAGGGAAAGGGGAGGGGGAAAGGAGAGTGGGTGGTGGCCTCAGTCCAGGCCGCCTTCAGGCTCCCCAGCAGCCCTCGCCCGGGAGATCAGGTACTCCTGATCCTCGAGCTGGAAGCTGGTCAGCCTGTGCTCCCACTGCTCCAATGTAGGTGATGGAATTGGGTTGGGATGTTTGGCGCACTCCCAAATATCTGAGCTTGGTATATATGGGTTCGGCTCTATGAAGTGCTGCAATCTGAAGCACGGTACATGGCTTATTTAACTAGCCTGCACTACTTGGAACTAGTCCAGGCTCTGTTCCAACCTGCCATTCATTTTGGCTGTGCAGTGATTTTCAGTGCTTTATTACCAGACATGCAGAAGAACCACTTGATGGCACGACTCCCAAATTCTGCATACGGGCACCAGCGATGAATTCCCATGAACTGCTATTTGTGAAAAAGCAAGCTGGAATTGAATTAAACCAGCGTTTGCAACCAAATGTGCCAATATTTTCATTTTGTCCAGCCCTTTATAACAATGATTAGCCTTCATTAAAGTGGTGACTGGTGTATATGGTAAGAGCTCGTCGCAATTTTTCAAGTTTGTTTTTTCCATACAAGGCTATCAACAGAGAATTTTTCGATGACACGACACATACTGCAAACACTCACCGGTATGACACCAGAAAAATAACTTTAAAAATGCAGGCAATAAAAAGATGCAAATCTAAATACAAGCTGGCAGCAGCTTTGCACAGGCGCTTATTTTTTCATGAATCCTCAAGGCAGGATCGTACCTGTACGATATGTATGATGTACTGTTCGCAAACCACTTAACCACATTCGTCTCCGCACAGCCCGACCGTTCAGAATTTAGTGTGCTTGCAGTCACACATGGCTTCTAAAGTCAGTTGCCTTTAGCCGTACAATAAAACACCTCCTCAAAAGAGATGAATTTGTTTCAATTTAAAAATATATTCGTTTAAATTAAAAATATAGAAACATCGCAATCTTACAGCGAAACTTAGCAATTTGGTGTCACATTTTCATTAATAAACTTTCTGTAAAATTCATACAGCACAACTTTGTTCTGCGCATAATTGCTAACTCAGCTTTACGCAGTCTTTCTAGGAAGGCACAAAGCAATGAAATGCACACACTACAATGTATTCGAGTAGAAATGAAAACAAATGAGAATGGTGTAGTCAATGCCAGGCTTCAAAGCTCCCGCATTCCCTCAGATTGGCAGATCAGCATCAGCCAATGGGACGGAAAAACCAACAGAAAGCACAGTCCATGACAAGTTTTATTTTTCAAATACTGAACGCTGCCAATTACTGCACTACATGAGCCCACATTTACATGTATACCACTCAAAGAACACTGCTTTCAACTTCACCTTCCAAGAGACACAAGAGTACCGGGTTCACTTTTCTTTTGTCTTTTGGCACAACAAAAATTCCGCGGCGAAGTTATCACATACACACACCCAAGCAGTCTAATCTGAAGGGGCAACATGATATTAAAACTTGTTTGCTGTAAAAAAAATGTATACATATACACATACGTGCGCTCCTGAGCAGTGTCTGGCGGAGCCGCAACTCGAGAGGGTGTCGGAGCCACCCCTCAAGTCGGGCACAAGCAATCACAATAGCCACTACTACTGCACTGAACACAACAGTGGCGTAGCATCAACACATGTAGGACACGCCATTAAACCTTTTTGTAGTTTCTAAACACACACAACAATACCAGCCAATCATCACGAATACAACACAGGAAAAGGAAGGCATTAACACCTATGTGCAGCGGACCTCATGGCCAAATCGTTCACGCATAGTTTTCTAAACCCCCTCGGCCGTATAAGGGCCAGCTTTTTCGTGCTCTAAACCAGAAAGCCCGTTCGATGGTTCACTTTCTTCAAGGTACAAATAAATTACAGACGCCCAAGGCACAAAGGCATGGCTCTCTGACGCCAGAACTGCAAGGAAGCGGAGGCTTCCCTTATGCAACTGCCAATCCCCCTCTCCACTCCCCCAGGTGCCACTTTTGCCTACAAGTCCAACACGTGGGTCCCACGCAGGCCGCTGTGGAACGCATAGAAGGATTCCGTAGAAACACACCAACGGCGAAGCCTAGCTACGAAACGAGGCGACAACAGGAACTGTGGTACTGCTTAGCAAACTTACCCAAGTGTCCGTGTGAAATGACTGCTGCCGGAACACGCTGCGCTTACTGCTGGCCTTGTGAAAATGAGCGGACAAGGCTTATTATTATAAAAACTGACGGGGGAGCGGGGGTGGCAGCGGTGGCGTTGTACAGAAATGCCGACACGTGGCCCCAGAGGGTTTATGGCAGGCATGAAAAGTGCAGTCAACAACGGGGCAACAGCCGAAACACTAAAACAAAGGAGGGGGAACGAGGAAAAAAACTACAGGAAAAGCAGAATGCCAGTGGTGGTGGGGGGACCCGGCCCAGCTAGAGGATGGTGCACTTTTTCTTGATTGGGCGTGGCTTCTTTCGCGGCCCGTTGCTGACAGCCTTCTCGGACTTCTTCCGGTTGCGGATCTCGCGCATCAGGTCAAAGAAAACCTGCACGCAAGACAGACCCGAGGGTGATCAGATTGGGCCCAACAGAAGAATTCGGTGTCACTGGCCCCTCCCTTATAACGCGTACCTTGTCGACGTTAGTGCGGTTCTTGGCGGAGGTCTCGACGTAGGGCACCCCCCACTGGCGGGCTCGCTCTTGGGCCTCCTCGAGCGAGACCTTGCGGCTGTCCTCCATGTCGGCCTTGTTCCCCACCAGGATGAACGGGATGTGCTCGTCACCCTTCACCCGCAGGATCTGCTCCCTGCAAAGACAGAGTTCTTTGTTTACTATGCATCAGGCACATGTCATCCTGATGGCACTGAGTACAGTGGAACCCCGATAATACTCCTTTCAAGGGATTGCATGAAAGCGTCGTATGTTGGGGTAATAAGGGTAAATGCCGGCCTAGTAGACGGTCTCACATGACAGGTGAGCTAAGAACTTACCTTATATTTACACCATTGTAAGTCAACCCCCCCCCCCCCTCTTTTTTTTTCAAGTTTGACAATCCAATGTTGGGCGGTCGACTTAGATTCGAAATCGAACTTTGTGCCGCTTGTAACGGCAAGAGAAATGAGAAATCAGAGGGGCTACGAGCTGGGGAAATCGTAACACGAGCTGGGAAAGCGTTTCTATGGTTATGGTCGAAGCGTAGTGTTTACCACTGCATACATTCTGGCGTCAATAAAGGTGATGCACACTTTGAAAGTTGGCGTTCCCGATCTGTGCCCTTTGTCCACCGTACCTAGAGCGGCTAACCTTCCACCAGTGCATTCGGAAGTGTACTGATCGTTATATGATTGTGCCTACGTCAGCACCGTGCATTGATTCAAGGGATTCGGTAATACTCATTTTAATTATTAGAGATGAACAAAACACTTTCTGAATGCGAGTAACATACTCATGAATCAAAAGAAATCGCGAGCGGCCGCTTCTGTCGGCTGCCATTGTTTTTTTGCATATCGCGCGGCAGAGGCCGCTGCCGCTGCTTCAATGGTTGTTATCTCGCAGGGAATGTGTTCTTATGATTGGGAATAAAGTTTCCCGCTCAACCCACAATGCATGGTTATTCTGCGTACTTATACAGAAGCTTTTCTTTTTTAACATCTACTGCGCACACCACGGGCGTACGGCTCTTGTGGGATCATCGATCACCGATGGAAGAACCGCGCCGTATGGGGGGTATTGGTAGCTGACAGAAGCGCTTCTCTTTGTGATACGATTTTCTAGGTGGCCGCATGCTTGTTTAACTTCTGTGTTGTACTGAATCGTCCTGTCTGTCATGAGTGCCCTGGGCCCAAGGAACTCTCTCGGCACTCATTCACAGCAGCGTTCAAATGGGCTGCTTTCTGCGCTCGCTTTTTTGTTTATTTGTTTGAGAGATGCAATTTTGGGAAAGGGGAGGGGGGGGGTCGACCTACATTCAAGTTGACTTACAATCGTGTAAATACGGTATTTAAAATACTACATTTAGTGCATTCTCGCGTAATTTGTGAACTTTAAGGTAAAATGCCAAGTTTCTAAAAAAATCCCGGGCCATCTCTGCTAACATTAAACCTGGGGAGGGGTGAAGCATGCAGTGTATAAGTGTATTCAAAGACTAAGTCTCTCTTGCCACACTGCATGTGCTGATTGCTCGCCGGAGAAGTGGCGGTGGGAGGAGCAATCACACGCTTGCTGAAGCGGTGGCGCCCTGACTTTCGAAATGAGCTCAGCGTTCTTAGTCAGAGTGGCGCAAAAACTCTCAGCAGCGGAAATGCTTTTTGCTAAGAGCGTGAAATAAGCACACAAATGTGCCAAGTCACGTTCAAGCGTAGTGCGGTGTAAACAATTTCGGCTGCTCTTGCGTTGAACCGGATTAAAGCAATTTGCGTGCCCCATCTGCCCCAGCTGCTCTTGCGTTGAACCGGATTAAAGCAATTTGCGTGCCCCATCTGCCCCAGCTTGGGGTAGTGGCAGGGGTCAACGCGAGTGCAGTGCAATGCCTGCGCCTCACACTGGGGGCTCATCCTCAGTGATCAACAAGGCTCCGGCAGCGTGTAAGTATGCCTTTTCTTGCCTTCACTGACCATCAGACCCGATCAGGCCGGTGAGTACTTGAGTGTAACATGAATTATAACCCATCTACAAACAGCTCCTGCTTGTGTTTGACGATTGCTGAAGCGGGTTCTACAAATCTTTCATCATCAGCGCCACCAGCCTATCTACGCCCGCTGAAGGGCAAAGGCCTCTCCCATTAATCTCCAATTACCCCGGTCCTGTGCCAACTGTGACCAATTTATCCCCGCAAACTTCTTGATCTCATCTGCCCATCTAACTTTATGCCGCACCCTGCCACACTTGCCTTTTCTAGGGATCCACTCTGTTACCCTTAATGACTAACAGTTATCTTGCCTTCGCATTACATGCCCTGCCCACGTCCGTTTCTTCTTCTGAATTTCTACTAATATGTCCTTAACACGCGCTTGTTCCCTGACCCACTTCGCTCTCTTCTTGTCCTTTAATGTTACACCTATCATCTTCCGTTCCATTGCTCGCTGAGTCGTCCTCAATTTAGGTTGAACCCTCTTAGTGAGCCCCCAAGTTTGTGCCCCGTAGGTGAGTACCGGTAAGATGCAGCTATCATGCATTTTCTTTAGGGACAATGGTAGGCTGCCATTCATTATCTGCGAATGCCTGCCAAATGCACTCCAACCCATTCTTATCCTTCTGATTATCTCTGCCTCATGGTTGGATTCCGGGGTCACAGTACAAATCTTTAAATCATGTTATTTTGAACCGGTTTTATCCATTCCACACTTTTCTTTTAGTACGCGTTACGTTCTAGCGCGAGGAGTTGAAAAACGAATGTCCCGGTGTTTTAGTACCTTGACTACATGAGACAACGATGACAGAAGATGCTGACAGCCTGAGTCCCTAAGGGGGGCAAAAAATTAAACGCCTATTTTGTGCCCCCTCCCCTCCACAGTGTCTGTGCTGGCCCGCCAGCCCTGCACCTTGCATGCGCAAGGTAAGCTGGGAAGCCAACGTGGTTGCGCAAATTGAGAGGGAACAAACGAGAGTGTGAAACAGCCAAGGCCAACTGAAACGATAGCACAAGGCGGCGATGGAAAAAAGGTGGGAAAGAAAGGAACAAAGTGACAACACGGCTTTGAAAGACACTGATGAGCAGAGAGGGGGATAGAGAGGGTCGTGAAAGGAAGAAACGCGGATTGAGCGGGCTTGCGTCGTATGTGTTTTCACATTCGTCGGCTCGATGGGAGCTTCAGATTCACAGTCCACCAGCCACCTGGATTTTCACTTTTCGCAGTTGGCACATTGGCGTTCTGTTGCCGCGTGGGGCTGTCGAGAGTCAACTACCGCCCGACATAGAGTTTCATACAATGACAACTAGAGAGGAATCTGGTGCTGCGATCGTCCGCCGCAATGGGCTTGATGAGTAGTTCTGGATTCGGATTGGCACTCGGTGGCTTGCAGAAGTTATTATGGATTGAATCGAGGAGCCAGTTTCGTTCTCGTTTTGGACTTGCATGAACGCATTTGCCTATATTGGCAGAAGGGTTCAAAAATACGTTTCTCCTTGAACTGAATGCCGCACGCGCACTGACGCCGCCCTGAGTGGAAATATTTTGTAACTATAGTTGGGAATCAGGTGGGTTATGAATTCACTGCCAGCACAGCGAGCACGAAAACACAAATGACGGCGCTGTATGCGGCAAAGTTGCCTGCGAATTAGGAGTTGCAGCGCTGCTCATTCGGAAGAGCAATGTATTTTCGAAGATGACGACGGTTGTGAACTGCTTGGAACAGCCACACTTTTCATGCGAACGCCGGCTCCTACAGCGTAGACCAGCAGTACTGGCAACTGTAGGAATGCAGCTTGATGAATGTCACTAATTCAGGCTAGAATAACTTCTCCAAAGGTAATCGGTTACTTTTTTTTTTGGAGCACAAAACTTTTCTTAGTATAAAAAAACTACAAGCGCCGAAACTATTACACATAGTTTTTAAAGAAGACCACATCCTGCTGTAGTTGGCGGCAAATGGCAAACTTACTCCACAAACCTCCTCGACTCCATGTCTGCTTTTTATTCAATCGCGCCGTTTTATTTTGTATAAAACCAGTTTTTAGTCACTAACTTTCTTGTTCGCCACGTAAATTGTAAACGGTGAACCGAGCAATAAGAGTTTTTTTTGTCAAAAAACACCATTGCGCAGCCATAGGTCCATTTCGATCCGACGCAATCCGGTTCCAGAACTACCCATCATTCCCACCGAAGCGTAGGCGCCGCCTCAGCGTTCGCGTTGACACTAGCGCCAGTTTCCCCTCTAGTTATTATTGTATGAAACTCTATGCCGCCCGCCAGTACCTGCCTGCTTGCTAGCGTCTATTCAGCAAGTGGCCTGGCCCGCCTGAAGACCTTTGCACAATAAAGAAAGGTTGTGACAAGGAGGCAAAGCAGTGTGAAAGATGTAAAAAATGCTGGTTTATCCCTGCCAGGGCCTGTCATATGAAGTGCACCAGAGCATTGTATAATCGCCGTTTTTAATGGAACTGTTCCTATGGGGAGTTTGCCGGGAACGGGGTGATGTGTCGTAAGAACTGGGTCGTTGTACGACCGGGGGACCTATCATCAGGGTTTCACTGTAATGGATTCGTTTTTATCTGTGTTCCCTACAGACAGCTTTTCCCAATCATGAAGTACACACAGCTGGAGCGCACACATATGTAGTAAAACTAACCTTTTTTTCATGTAGTCACTGCTCACGTAAGGTGACAAAAAAAACAGTACTAACAGAAGGGAACATGGGCGTCGGCAGGGTTTTTCCTTGAGGGGGAGGGGGGGGGGGGAGAAAGCAAGCCCATTACATTGCGAGTGGGGGGAGCAGGCTAGTGCCGGTGCGGCTTGCCGGGGGGTAAGTGCCCCTTTTGCACCCCCCTTCCGACATCCATGGAAGGGAACCACACGACACTAGCTTCGTTGGCCATGGTTTCGTATTGCTCCTGCCACCTGATCTAGCATGCATCAAGTGGCCCAGCTGCACTTACACCGTGTTGCACCACTTATACTGCAAGCAACAACTTCCACAAAACTAGCAGCCAAGGAGTTGCTGCAGATAATTTCAGTTTACAAAGAATGTAGCAAGCTGCGTTCACAAGCGCATGTACAGCTCATTCCCAACTTCGTCGAGCTGAATTCTCGCATAAAAAGAACACGGGAACAATTGTTTGGCTTTCAATAAACTAAATGCGAAAAAAAAAAAAGCAAGCAAGAAAGAAAAGGCAATCAAGACGAACCGCTTCACGTGTACCACTTAGATTTTCTGCAGCAAATAAGGCAGTCCTGCTGGGGCATCCATGGAATCAAGGAGGACACAAAAAATGAAAAAGAAATGCTTCTTTTCGGGGATGCTTTCAACCACAACAAGGACACTAGCATGGAGCCTGCCCCTATAACCTGCAATGCGGCAGATGTTTGCTTAAAATAAAAAATTTTTAGCAGCACGAAAGCACAGAGTATTTTTAAGCTCGTTAAGAGAGTTTAACGAGCTCATTTGTGTTCGTACGCCACTTTGCACAAAAGTGACAAACATCCATCAATATCTGATTGAAATCAAACAAGAGGGCTTGAAGACAGTTTTCTATCAAGTTGAGCCAAATAATTTTTTTTGTCATTTTCACTAATTTACGTCCACTCCATTCAACACTTTCAGGCAAGATATTTGGATGCACCTGGGCAGGTTGCCAAATCGTTTTATTGGGGGGGCCTTTTGAAAAGTTGGACTTTCGATAAGATGAACAAGTTCATGTTCATCTCAATGGGGGTTTACTGCATAGTAAAGTACAGAGCAGTAAATATAGCACCAAACAACATGGCACATCCATATGACATCACCGCATTAGTTTGTGTGATGGCCAGGAAAGTTGCCAGATGGCACATTAAAAATAAGCTAAAGCTGTAGGCATCTAAATTGTGCAGCAAACCACAAAGTTGAAATTACTAGCAACGCCTTGCTAAGGAACTGCTGATATCTCTTGCTGTTGCTTTTAAACCAAATCAGCACTAATGGTCAAGAATACCTGTTTCTCTAATGCTGCTGATTTTTTACTTTTTGTGTGTGTCCTCGGCACACTATTAGTGTTCCTGATAAAATACATTTGATAGTACAGCTCAACAGAACTGTGTTGCTCATTTTGTACAAGAGCATGCAAATTTAATTTCTTGGACACAATGTCAGACCTTAATTATTTAGCTCCAGCTCACAAATTTTCACCCAGTGCGGCGTGACCACATCTGGGCCGTTTCATTTGTGCTAGTGCCTGTTCCTGCTCTCCATTCTCGGACCTGAAGGATGAACCATCTTCACTAATGTGAAACCTAGGGAGGGGCGAAGCATGCAGTGTATAAGTGTATTCTTGGCACCTTGGCATTTTTGCCAACGGAGATGAAACCGTTGGGGGCAGAGGTATACAGCTTTGCTGTAAGTCTCATGTCTTTAAAGCACAAAATGTTCTGGCACAAGGTGTTGGAAAACGAGTGTCCCAGTGTGTTCTTTTAGTATGTGTTACATTCTAGCGTGACGCGTTTGAAAACGAGTGTCCCGGTGTTTCAGTACCATGACTACACGATACTATGACGACATGAGACGCCGACAGCCAGACCCTTTAAGGGGCTTCACCTCTAATACATAAATTAGCTTCGACAGGTATTCCCAACCCTGCAGCAGCACTACTGGGTCATTTGCACGGGGGGAGCTCACCGGAACTCCGTTGTGGCGGCAAAGTTCTCTGGCTCCTCGATGCTGAAGACGCAGAGGAAGCCCTCCCCCGAGCGGAAGTAGTTGTCCCGGATGGCCGCGTAGTCTTCCTGGCCCGCCGTGTCCAGGATGTCGATCTGAACCTCCTCACCGTCAAGGATCACCTTCTTGCGGTACGAGTCCGCCTTGGTTGGCTCGTAGTCCTCCACAAACTGGAACACAGCAAGCCCCAATGGCAGGCGGGGGGGGGGGGGGGCAAATTTGGAATCCGTACTCCTGTCCATTCACACATACACAGTGTATACAGGTGCACCTAGGTGTTCAGTGAACATATGTACAGCTGCTCACATGTAGAGGTTCATGCAGAAGTAAATGGAGCACAGGGGCGGCGACCAATTCGCATCACTGTGCCGTCCAGATAAACCAACGGGAACCAACAGGCAGCATTCTGGGATGTGTGCACAGTGCACCCATTATATTGACATGTTTAATCATTGCTCTGATGGTGCATCTGATACAATAGTGCTGGTTACATTGCCACTCGCAGCCATCAGTAGCAACTGAATTCACTGCTGTTATGTTCGAGGAAGCTACGCGCTTCAAAACATATTTTGTTGCGCACTACAGAGCACAACCATCGATGTGCTGCTCACGGCTGGCACAGTATTGCTCGCACATCTGGTTTCCCAGTGCCTGCCTTTGCGATGCAATACAAATAAACAGAATATTAAACGTCCCTGCTGAGCCATGGCCAAAGGATAGTACAAAAAATGATCAACTGCTCACGGATAAAAATCGCAAGACGATTACTATACTCCCCAATGCGAAATTTGTGCGCAGCGCAAACGGCAGTTTTCTCGGTCACAGCGCATATCTGCTGTGTCTCGGGAAGTGATCGCATGATCAGCGAACGCATGGCGCACGCGCTACTCTGCCATTATCTTGCAGCGCTTCGCTGCCGCCAAGCCTGCTGTTGCAAATTGTGTTTGAACCTCCGCGCAAATGTCACGTGGTTCGGATGAGCCAGAAACGAAGGAGGAGCATCTGGCGAAAGTGCGAGGGGAGGCAGTGAGACATACTGAGCCATGGCGACGCGCTGGGAGATGACGCCTTAACAGCGCGTGCGGCCCTCCACATCCCCAGACACTGCTCCTCCATTTTCTTTCAGCCTGGGGTAACTCATTCACTCCCTCGGTTAGGTGGACGCTACCTTCGCCCCTGTCAAACCACTGTACCAGGTACCAAAGTGCTTCGCACTAAAAAAACAGGTCAGTGAATGCGTGGAATGATGTCACATTTCTCAGGGAACCTCCTACAAACATACCACCTAACTGAGCTAAAAAAAAAATGCAGTTAATTTTATGTTGGGTAGCATTCAAACATGGATCCTCTTGTATGCAAAACAAGCATAGAAACCTTTGACGACCACAGCTCAATGATTCCAGCTGGCTAAAGGTAAGCCTAGTGGGTGGGTCGTGGCCTCAACCAAGAAACGTCAGGTAGAGAAACATACTCAGCACTACAAGAAAAATTTGACATGGTAATTACACAAGTACTAATTAGGTGAGTGGCAAAGCACGTTCCCACTAATAGCATATATGTAGGGCTAAAAAGAGTGAATGGCCAAACGTCTCAGTCTTAGTTACTGAAAGAGGACAATGGCACATGCATACCAGTGGACATGTGCCACTGCAGGCATGTCATTACCCAGCATAGAATGGACACACTGCCTACCACACAATAGCTGAACTACTAATTTCACAGGGCAGCGTGTGTGGCAAGGGACTCTGAACCATCTACTTTAAAAGAAGCTGTGAAACATGGTGGCACACACAAAACTGGCACATCCTTCCCACAAGTCAACACAACTACTTTCGGATTCACTACATCATCAGGAGTACTTAAGTGTCCCAGAACCTGTTTTGGTATCTTTGCAAACAGTCCCTGATGATAATGTTGCACAAAGCTAAAGGCAGTAATATTTAAAATACTCTTAAATGTCTAGCCCATCTCCATTATGACTTGCACATTACTTTGGAGCCCTGCGATAACTGAGCCATTTCTAAAGTTTTTTTAAAGATTGGCTAACGAAGCAAGAGCAACTTCTGCCACTTGCAGATGCACTTTTCACTTTAGACTGCATGGATTGATATTCTGACGCTGGTATCAAAGATGTCCGTTGCTAAGAATGGCAAATTACTTCTGGAAAACAGTACGTATGCTTTACAGCGTCTGACATTCTTCAAACAGTATCCACATTTCACTGATGCTCCAAAGCTTAACACATGGGTTACAAGGTTTGTCGCAGTATAGATGTACGGATTTAGTTTACAACAGCCACACATCTTCAATGTTACGATGATTAATTGTAGGGTTTAACGTGCTGACGCAACGCAGGCAATGAGGCGTGCCGTAGTGGAGGGCTCCGGATTAACTAGGACCACCTGGGGATCTTTAACAAGTGCTGAAATCTCGTACACACGGGCATTTTTGCTTTTCGCCTCCATCAGAAAAGTGGTTGCCGCGGCCGAGAATCAAACTCCCATCCTTGGGCACAGCACAGCACAATGCCACAGCCACTGAGCCACCGCGGCGGGTATCTTCAACGTAACATAAAATCTATTACACAGACGCCTCCATCAAAGAAGCAGCTGCCACGGCTGGGAACTGAACCCATTTCCTTGTACTTGGGAGCTCAACATGCTAACCTTTGAGACTGGTTAAATGGTCAAAGTTCATGCGGCTGCAGTGTGGAAACCTGAATGCAACAGTTGACGCTTGTGCATGACGCAACAAAAAGGTGACGCAGTTTTGTGGCCACAGTTGGTAGGCACGAGTGTGCCAAGGCTCGTACCTCATCGTACATGAACTGCAGCGTGAGTGCCGACTTGCCCACGCCTCCACTGCCAACCATGATGACTTTGTGCAGCGCTGGCTGCGCATTCTTTGTCTTGGACATGCTGCTGTCTGGGCTGAAGCCACTGCAAAGGCGACAAAGGGAAAAATGAAACAGGCGATCCTTGCATTACACAATGCGTCATGAAGACTTCTCACGGCCAAAAAGTAAAAGAAACTGGAACAATGTGAATAGAGGGTACTAGGTTACAAGCAACGAAAAGGGTGTGCAAAATGATAATGCACCGAAGGACTAGGACACTCCCGATGCTTTCTCACAGGTTTCGCAAAACTCGTATGTCAATTGCCACCTTCACGTCACATCGAATCTCGCAGAAGGAATTGTGCTTCCTAATGCTGTGTGGTGATGAAAATTTACTATGGCTATTGAAGGAAGTGAACCGATTCCCCCCAATATAGGGATTTGTACCATCTGTGCGCCACAGCATACATGAGGATGTGCAAATGAATATGGCAAGTCATCCTCTTCAATTTGTCTGTTCCCACTTGTTATGTATAACTTAATCATACTCCAACCTTTGTACAGTGTAGTCCACTCTTAAAGGAGCCATGAAGAGAAAACACAAGTTTGGTTCATTCAAAAGATTGCCTCGTTAGAATCATACTGACACCACTTTTAACGTAAACTTCGCTCAAATAAGCTACATAATTAGGAAAAACGGGAATGGTTATGCGACCCACCAGCTCATTTCCCGCAACAGAACCTGTGATGTCACATGGGCTAAGCTCTGCGATTGGCGGAGGCTGGCAGAAGCAGACGCAAATTAGGTAGAGCTTACAAACTAGACGAACGAGCGATTTGCGCTTAAATTTAGGGCACATTCTTTACAAAGCAATAGGAATGATGGGACAAACAGTGGAAGTTACGAAAGCACATGTAAACATAGAAGTACTGATGCGTTCTGCTGTTCGTACTGCGCACAGCATGCTTTGGTTTAGCTGCACAGCACTATGGGGCTTGGGGTTGTCTCAGACGACACTGGCCGATTGACGCAAAAAACGGTGTCTTACGTGACCCCATTTGTCGAGCGAGCACTGTTTCAGGGAACGAATATTTTCTCCCAGAACAAAAACAAGCCAGGTTTAAATGCGGGCAAAAACAAACCAAACGCTTGCCACGGTATGGTGGCGCCATCTAGGTTACGGAACGTAAAGAAACGCGGGAACAAACCAACACCGCTACAGGGTGGAGACAACCTTTGAACGGTCCCGTGCCGCCGCAATTGGGCCAACGGGCTCAACGCGTTATTCTTTTCGTTTCCCACGAGACCTAGCAACGCGAAACAGACAATATGATTCAAACTTCTTCAGTAAACCGCGTTGCGGCGATAATTTTAGCGCGGTTTTGACACAATGACTTGCTTCGGCGGCGAGCGAGCAACCGAACATGGCGGCGCCAGCGTTACGTGTCTCTACCCTGTACGGCGGATGCGTGAATGAAGGTACTCTAGGCTGCAGAGCGGTCGGTTCCCGTGATGTCACTTGGGACCACGAAAACGCACGATTGAGCGGGAAAATCAAAATTTTAACCTAAATTGTTTAATTTCTCAGTGAATAAAGCACCGTTTGTATCCGGACAAGCGCTGGGGGCACTATAAAACACGAAATCTTTCGAATAAAACCAACTTGCATTTTCTCTTCATGGCTCCTTTAACCAACGAGCGCATGGACGCTGCGCTCCGCAAAGCGCCAGCGCCAAAAGTGGCGAGAATCGGAGGCAGCCAGCACGTGCCCACTGAATGTACGATGCAGGAGCAGCCACTCGTCGTCTACTTCGCTGCACCGCCTGTCCGCTCAGCTTGCGGGAGCTGGGTAATCTTACACTTGAGGTCTTAGTTAAAAGAAATAAAGAACACGTTTTGTTCTCACTGCTAAAATAAGCGCACTTTCTTGCGGCCTCTATTTTATAAGACATTATACTCAAAACCTTTGCCTCCTCTTTCCACCCACAATCTGGCCTGCATTATCTTTTATGCCTTGCTCTTTGGTTGCGTCAGCCTGGTCTCATTCACAGTGCGGAAAGTAGCTTGAAATTGTAGTTGGACACAGCGCTAAGCGTCATAAACCAATTTTTTTTTTATATATTGTTTCGCCATCGTTCAAGGCTATAATGCAGGTGATGAACAGCCAGAAATAAACAACGTGAGCTCATTCTGGCTCGCAAATTGTAAAAATCAGTGCTAATTTCCGAGGTACAGGTAAACTCAATTCTAAACTCAAATACCTGGGCAGCATCTGTGGCGAAAACAGCGTGATGTAGCAAGTGAAACGTAGCTAACGAGATATAATGCACACATACCTGCTTCCTCCGACGCTATAGCTCAAACAAGTTTTTTTCTGATGTGTAAATGGTGTTGCTCTGACACTTTCAATAGGCAAACAGTAAATTATTTAAGCCAACAAGGAGAAGGATATCATTTTTACTGCGTATGATACAGCAGTGTCATATGATGGAAACAAAACACATACATAGCCTCGTCTTAACAACTCATAACCATATCGAACTGCTTTCCCCACTGTTGAGTCCAGGCTAATGCGACCAAAGGGGCAAGGCATAAAATATGATACAGGACAGCTTGTAGACAGATAGAGGGGGGTAAAGATAGAAGGGGGTAAGGTTTAGAGTATAATAAATTAATAGAGGCTGCAAAAAAGCGCACCAATTGTTGCGAGAGCAAAAAAAAAATTCCATCCTTCTAGGGCGAGATTATTCAGCTCATGCAAGCTAAGCAGCACCACAGCGCGCTGTAGCAGACAACACGCAGCTGCTCCTGCATGGTGCAGTCAGCACGCATGTGCCGGCTATCTCCGAGCCTCGCCACATCTCAGCGCCGTTGCTTCACAGAGCATGGCAGCCAATGCGCTTGCTGGTTTCCTTTAAGAGTAACAGAGTGGATTTACACCCTTTGTCAAAATTTTCTGGGCCAATCCTAAGCCTTCTCGACCACAAAAAATTCAAAAAATGAGCTTTTCCTTTAAATCTGAAAAAATATTTTAAGGCAGTAAAAAGAAAAGGTGTTTTCTCTAGCTTTCCCACATAAAAAGTTTCAGCCTAGCTTGGGACGTAAGCTTGTACATTAGATTTTTTGCAGCCTGCGCATTTCTGGCTTGGCCCACAAAATTTTGACAAAGACTGTACATCAATACCAAAAATTATGCGCAGAGGATGAACTTGAAATGCCCAAAAATGCAAGAAAAAAAATTGTTAGGAGCATAAATGACATTGAATGTGATGAGAGCTTGTCTTGTCGGGATGTATTTTGAAGAATAAAAGGCCAGGATGCCGACAACAAAGTCACAATGAAAAGGAAAAAAAAAAGTTCGCCTTGTGTACGGCTCATGACACTGCCTGGGAACCTTGTGTAGATTGGTTGCAGATATCTGGCATTCCAATTGAGCATGTGGTTCGATGTCTGTATATAGAGCGACTCAAGGTAGAGAAACATGAAGTGGCATCTTTATCTCTTGCAAGTACACGTGCATTGATCCACTTAATTGTGTGTGATGTGATATCGCAGTGCTCGGCAAGGGAACTTGACACGTGCTTCTTGTTTACAATGTTTTGATATTGCTGCAGGCATTTTCTGCAGTTCCTGGTGCCCCCTCAAATACAGGGTGTTGCATTGAGAAATGAGTGTCTAAAAATTTTTCCTGACCAAACCACTCCTCCGTTCACGCCCGAACTTTACACAAAATTCGCATCTTGTGATCTATTTTACTTGAGACCAGGAACGATGACAGTACTAAGCTGCTTATTTAGAAAATAAGTAGAAACTATTTTTGCCTATGGGAAAATGACAGCCAATTTGGACGTGCATGCCCAACTTGGAACGACAGCACCACCTGCCATATGCAGAGTGAAATGGGCAATGGCGGTTTTAACAACGAAGCTGTTTAGCAAATCGTAATTTTTCGTGTCCGCAGTTAACAATACCAAGAAAGTGCTAAGCGCGCGCATGTGAGCGCGTGCCTCGCAACGACCGTCCAGCGTCCCCGGCGCACGTTTTTCAAGCCAGGCATACCCACTTAAGTAGATTGGCCAATATTGCGGTGACCGCCCGGCAGTTAAAAAACCACGAAAATTCTCAGCACTTTATGTGTGTGCCTTCCGGCAACTACCCAGTGTCCCTGGCGCACTTTTGCAAGCCAAGCATACCCAATGAAGGAAGCTCACACTTATAGCAACAATGGAGTAAAGGTCGTTGCGGCTGCGAAGAAGCAAATCGGCTTCAAGCGCAGACTTAAACTTTTGTGATAGTCGTGCAGGTTGCATACAGATTCGCTACCTTAAAGTCTTACGCGTTAGTGTGAGCTTCCTTCATTTTTATCGGTCGGAAGGAGCCAAATCAGGCCACAGACAATCAAAAAAACCTCTTTCGTAACTAGCTTACAATGATGTCAAGTGGGTAAACAATAAATGAAGAGAACAAACTATGAAGGAGTCGCGAGACTGATTCCGAACAGCTGGGTAACGTGGCACAGCAGACAACATATGATCCAAAAGCAGATGAAAGAAATGTGTGTTGGTATTGGCAATGACGAACCATGGAAATGGGAATACAGTAGACTCCCGTAAGACAAACTCAAAGGGACCGCGAAATTGTATTTGCATTATCAAAAATTCGTCTTAAGTGGAGGCTCTTTGCATTGTGGACATTACAAGAGAGCAAAAGTTGTACATCAATTTAACTAAGGTAATCTTAACTAGAGTTTACTGTATTTTATTATGATTCATATGAATTCTTATGTACCTATTTGACATCGTAAGCTAGAGACAAAAGGTTGTGTGATCGTCTGTGGCCTTATTTGGCTCCTTCCTACCGTGAACCCCCATTGCGTGTTTCACTCTGCATACGGCAGGTGGCACCGTTGTTCGAAGTTGGGCATGCACGTCGAAATTGGTCGCCATTTTCTCATAGGCGAAAATCTTTTTTGTTCCCAGTGTCAAACAAAATAGACCACAAAATGTGCCCTTTGTGCAAAGTTCGGGCACAAATGGAGCAGCGGTTTGCTCAGGGAAATTTTTCCAAGACGCTCATTTATCGATGTAACACTCGGTACACACGGGCAGTCTGCACAAGGAATGACGCAGACAACGTCAGAATCAGATTATATCCACTGCCACACAAGGGAAAGGAGGTGGAATATAGTTGCACCCCCCTTTTCTCTCCGTTGTCTTCCCACAACGCTCTCTTCGTTAATACCAATTCTGCTTTACAAACATGACTTAGTTGCTGTCATGACAACCCACGACAAACAATGGAGGTTTTTCTTATACCATCAGTCTCCATGGCTCTAGGCAGGTCAAGCCGCAATCAGAAACCAGCACTAAGACCTCATGATGCAAAAACCAGTTGGGTTACGGACACTTAATTCCAGTTTGCCCCTTCTGGCGTCCCCTGCTGAGGATGATTCAGCCTGGTAAGAACTAAACTGGCGCTACACATACCGCTTTCATGCGACGAAAACGAGATTTAAGCAAACGCACCGGCCGACGCAGTCGTCGTGTAGACGAAAGCGAACTCCCGGATGTCAATACAACGACTTTGTTGCTGATGTGAAAGACGATCAGCTTATGGTGCACAGAGCGGAAACCTGAGAAAGGACCCGTTATCATGACGGCTAGCTGACACACCCCGTATGACCGAGGTAAAAAATGAATAAAAAAGAGCTAAGATAAACGACGTGCTACTGGCGGATGCACCGTCATATGGGGAGGACACACGATTCGACGTTCTTACGGTCCAAGCCAGAGAACCGAGCCAAATTGTGCGCGCCAGTTGCGAGCATTGTGCAGTTACTGAAGCGCAGAAATGGGCACACACGTACTCGAGCGGCGACGGAATATACGCGCGCTGCGCTGACCTAGCAGCGGCGCCGGGACACGCGTGGAAATGAGGCTTTGAGGCTGGCGACTTTGATAACGGAACGCAGCAAATGAAACAGATCCCAGTGACAGTTGCCCCCGAGTTTGCGCTGCCAACGAAGGCCTGGTCGGTCCAGCATTAAGCGCGGTCCAGCATTAAGCGTGCACTTTGCGCAATCTACGTATCAGAGGAAACAAACAAACAGCCTGCGGCTCCTTCAAAGGAGAAAAAGGACGCCCGATTTTCGAGACCGCGCAGGAGATATTTCCGAGCGGTGGGGACCGCGGAATAACCTGATGCGCTGTTGAAGCGGCGTTCAAGCACACAGGGGCGGGAGCTCAGACAGGGCGTCACGGCAACTACGCCCAACAGCCGCCTTGCGTAAACGGCGTAATCGTGCCGCAGATACACCGCAAAGGTCACCGACCAGCGTGCGATCCGCCGTGACTCACGGTCCCGAAGAATACGAGGAAAACGGAAAAAAAGCTCCTTTTTGTCGCCGATTCAACCCGCCTTCTTCAAAAAAAATGAACGACCCAAGAAGCGAGAGCCAAACGTACCTGCGTCTTCCGCAATGGTGTCGCAAATCACAGGCTATGCGGTGACCGCACTTCGAGCATAGTCAGTTCAGGGCTACCAGGAGAAAATATTAACTTGATCACAGGCTCAAAGTGTCAAACGACATAAATCTGCGGCATTTCGCCCATAAGCCATGGGAGCCGATGGCGCTATGAATCATGGGAGATTGCTTGCGTTACATCGGCTGACGGGAGGTAGCGCAGTGATCGAGGCTTCCCTCGGCTTTGGCCAAGGCCAGCCGCTGGGGTTCTAGAATAATAGGATATTTTTAGTTGCAAAGTCCTCCCACCTCCGCTATGCCTTTGTTTAAAAAAATCCTCCCTCTTACCGATCAGGCTGCTCCTCAAATGTGTTGCTCAAATTTGCGACATAATGAACGAACTACCCCAAAGCTATTCAAATACAGCGCGGGAAAAACACCAGGCGAAAAGAAGCATGTAGGAAACGTCGTTCCTTCTGTAAGGAAGAGGTCCAACAGTTAAACCGGAATGGAATGTCGTCTAAACGTGCAAACGAAATCACTTACAGCGAGATAGTTCACGGGCATCCGTGTCGCTGGTCAGACAGTACGGTAAAACGTGCCAAGAAAGGAATATATGCACAAGCCTTGCCCTCGTACGAGCGGGGGGCGCGTGCGATTTCTCAATAGCGGAAGCAGCTGCGAGGCGCGTGTGTCATGAAACCGAGCGGGTGCATCTGCTAGGTACGGGCGCGCCGCGTACAGGGCCGTTACATTTGGTCTTCCGCATCGTCCGCCTAATCGAGTACTGCGCAGGAAACTCTGAAAACCGTGTCGTACGTACTACAATTAGGGCTGTCTCAAAATTAATGAACTGTTAAGAGCATAAGAAGGTTCAAGGTTGAATTTCCTCCCATTGTCTGAAGCATATGGTTTGCCGAACACCAGCAGTTCCATTGCATCTATTTTGAAATGACAAATTTTTAAATTTGGGGTGGGGTGGGGAGGGGTGGGGGGGGGGGGGGGGGGGGGTAACGCGTCGAAGCTACTCCTGGGCTATGAGATGCGCCGTAGTGGCCGGAGTGCTTCGGGTTGTTTTTGACAACCTCGGGATGTAAGGTTCCTTAAAATCACGATGCACGGATGCTTTTGCTTTTCGACTCTACCTGAAAAGGGGGCCTTTGAGCCAACCGCGTGCACGTCGAATGATTTAAAAATTCCTCTTTCTTTTAAAACCCATTAAATTTCTATTTTGAGCTCACTTTGGAGTTTATTTTAAAGCCCATTTTAAGCCCATGTTCACTTATAACATTGCTGAGCGCATGTTCGGCTCCCCGACGCATGCGCACAACAGCCCCCCCTCCTTCAACGGCAAAACGGCACCCCTTCGCGCGCGCAGAGCTGCCGTTCGACTACCGGGTATAATCGGTGAATTGGTTCATGCATTGACAAGCATAGGGGAAAAGGCTCATATGTGTCAACATTTTTGAACGCAAAGGAAACTTCAATATCAATATTGCTTTTTGCGCAGTAATAACCACACGAGGTTATTTTGCCTTGTACTATTTTGTTCTCCATACAGTGCATATTAGTTATGGAAAAATAAGTTACCATTTCATTGCTATTTCACTATGGATCAGTCTGTTCCGTAATCTAATCACCAATGTAATTATCTTCGTTACAAAACAGCGCTAGTATTCCTTCTAGGGGAGAGCTTTTTTTTTTCTTTTTTTTTGCAGGTCGTCCCTCAGCCCCAAGCTGTTTTGAGTGAAATGAAATTGAGAAAAAAGAAACTCTCGTAAGGTTAAGCCAAATTAGCCTATGTAGGTAGTAACAACCTTTAAATGTGCGTGGGGATGTGAGACGACTTGGAAACAGACTATCCCTTCTTCTATGGGCTAATAGTTCTTGTATTTGTATTTTTTCGTTCCCCTCGTTTGAATTTTCTGCTCTGATACCAAAAATACAATGTTCTGATACAATAACAAAAATACAATTATTCTCTGATCCCGCAATGCAATGCTGCCGCTAAAGGAAGATAATGCTTTGTTGCGTTTCTGAAGTAGCCAGTAGTTCATCGTGGATTTATTCATTGGCATTACATATGTGACCTGCATTTTTATTATATCCTTGCGCCATATAACTTTCTTCATTAACTTTATTGTACGCAACATGATTGTGTTTGTATAATCTCTGCATTCAACCTTAGTAACGAACCGCCGAATGCCCTGCCGCCCTCTTCTGTAAAATCGCATCTGTGAACAATTTTCTTTGAAATCATAAACATCACTGCCCACAAAACAACGAATAAGCCTCGGCGCAATAAGCCTCGGCGCAAAGAATGTTGCGATGATATAAATTCATAGCAGTAATTTTTACGCATACATACAGTCGAACATATTTGCTCGCTTTGGTGCAATATCTGCGTGACCTTGTGAAGTTTCCTTGCGAGCTTTTGGCCGAGTAATAAATGATCAGTTAACTAAGCAGTAGTTACTTTTCGATTAACTGCACAGCTTCACTGTGCCATTGCGGATGACGGGTGCACGACGGCAAAATAACGTCGGAACTGCTCGCCCACTTCGTGATGACGTTCACAGCGGTTTTATTTATTTTTTCACATTAAAAAAAGGAGGGTTTTACACACTAATGTTGTAAGGCGCGCCGTAGCGGGAGCCTCCGGAAGGCCTAGCTCGTCGGTAAGTTTGACGTGCTCCGACGCATCGACACGCGGGAGTTTTTGTTCTTCGTTGCCGTCAGAGAAACGGCACACTTTTCTTATTTCTTTTAACGGGGTCTTCGTGTATGAACGATCCGCTCGGAATAATAGTCTGCCTATGGTACGTAGATTCGCGACAATGTGTTACTTGTTGAAGTTATTTATTATGAGCACTAGGCCGAGGGTGTTTGGTCCAAACTGATCCTTAGGCCCAAGTTTCATGCGCTAAAAGTCGTTGGGCAGGTGTCTCTTCACAAAATGCTGCTTCTTACTAAGAGTTTCTTGCACCTCGTTATGCGGTGACTTTGTATTACATTGCGGAAGAATGTTTCGTCGCACTGGCCTAGCTAGATACCCCCGCGCGTGCGCGAAAAGTCCGCAGGAGGAATTAACAAGAAGCAATTTTTCTGGCTTTTTAAATTGCATAATTAAAAAAAAAAGAAGCTGCACGTTTAGAGAACTTTCTAAAGAGAAATAAGGAGCAGGGAACGTTGAAATTCGCATTAAAGTTGTAACTAAAGCTTCTTCACACTAATAGACCCTGGTCTCTTGGCGACAGCTGGAGGCAAGGGACATTTCTCCGATTTCTGGATAATGTGGATATTGCAGCTGGCGCCTCTGTTACGCACCGTCAAAGACGTGTGGGAGAACTCGTTCTTTTCTGTGTAAATTACTGTTCCCGGTGAAAATGACGGAGGCATGTGATCCGACCACTTACTTGAAAGCGGACAGGCCGTAGGTTCAGCCGTAGTGTGCAATGCATGACGTGCCGCACAGGGAAGTCCGTTTTGCATGTGGCCGTGCGACTGGAGTGCCGCAGTCCATTAGACCTCGGGCGTGCAAGCATCCGCAAGGTGTTCCGTGCGCCGTGCTGCCGGTAGGGCTTTTCTGGCGGCGTTCCCGGCATCAAGCACGACGGTCCGGGCCGGACCGCCGAGACCGAGGGCTTCCCCAGCGTCGCCAAGCGAGTCGCGTCTTATTTGGAGCACGGGAGACAGTGGGGTAGGGGGTGAAAGCGGCTCGCACCCCGCAGTGCCAAGTCTCGTTTTAGAGTCCGCGCCTGGCGCTAGGAACACTCCGCGGCGGCGGCACTGCCCGGTCAACGTGATGTCTCGCGGCCGGGTCGCCCACGAAACGTGCTCCAGTGCCGCTCGAAAACGCGGGGCCAGGCGTGAGGCGCCATAAGACACGGCCTTGCATGCGCTGCCCGAGTGCCCCGTCTCTTCCTGGTGCAGCGAGGGCGTTTGCAGAGGACGTCCGCAGGGAACCACTCCGGCCCGTGGTGCGTGAGAAAGGGCCGTATCGGAAGAGTGTCTCCTTGTGCATCGTGCTTCGGCGGCCGGTCGGAGTGCGGGTGTGTGTGCTTGCGCGTGGAGCCCATGTTGCGCCAGAGGCCCTCTCGCGCGGAGAAGTGTGTTGACAGTGGTGGCTGAGCTTGTTTTGCCATGACCGTCAGCTACCAGTATGACGTGGCCTCCACCTCGTCGGGAGGCTTCATCCGGCTGCTGTTCAAGTGGAAGGGCAGCGTGTGGAAGCTCGTCTACACCGAGCTGCTCCTGCTCGCCGTCGCCTACGGCTTCCTTTCGCTGCTCTACCGGCAGGCGCTCACCGAGCCCCAGAAGAGGTACACGCATGTGCCCTCAGGCGCACCCAGCAGCTACTAGCCTCGTTGAGCGCAGCTCCGGTTCGGACAGCCAGATTTTCCCTTACGTTGAACTCGATCGTGTATGGCCTAAAAGTATCCATTGCCACTCGTTTATCCATGCAAAACTTACAAAGCATGACGAAGCTTCTTCGGAGATGCATAAGAGGTAAAGTAAGGGAAAAATTGTAATCGACTGCTACATTTTTCTCATCCGCGTTTCTCGTCGCATAAAAACAGGGAATGAGGGTATACGTCGTCGTTACCCTCTTTAGTTATGAACTTATGCGAAAAGAAAATTCAATTATTTGGACGCCGGAGAGCGGGCAACATCCAGGTGCTGTTTATTCAGACTGTTTTTTTTTTTTTTCAAATCTAGTTACTTACTTTTTGTCGACATTTCCAACAATTTACCGCTTTGCATTGGCTCATACGTATACAGACTAAGCTGGACATTGCTCTGGGTGCGTGCAGGGGAGGATAAAGCAATCGGTTGAGCTCGAAGTACGTTTGCACCAACTATGCGCGAAGGATGCGAATGCTTATGCTGTTTGATACTACTTCTATTTATACAACAGACATATACACACAACGAGCATTATGGTCAGTGTTTTTTTTTCGCTGTTTGATAAACCACACAGAAGAAAACGTTACGTAGAGGCAGCACAAGTGCGCTTCCCCACTTTCAAACTAGCTGCTTCTCCGTGCGTTACGAACAGTCTCTCGCAATCTTTCCGCCACTGTGGGTGATTTTTGTTGACCGAAGGATTAGGCGGGAGGCAATTTTTGACCATGCAGGTCTCTCTCGAGAGGCCTCAACGCGTTGAAACGCATTCTGTGCCATCCGGAGTTATAACAAAGGCACTTGACGATGGTGGTGAGGCAGCCGCCAGTCGGTGCATGTCCCTCCAGCAACGCAAGGATGGTACGAGGTTCTGCACCTCTTCTCCCTGCCTCACTTTACTGGCCCGTCCTTGCTCTGCTCGTTCTGCAATCCGATAGCAAAGACAAGTTAGGGATATACGTGATGCCGGAGCTTACACACGCAAGCTCCGTGACGACGTCGAAGTGGCATTCTTTCCAGGTGCATCGCTCCCCGCAGAGTTGGCTACGGTAGCAACCTGCAGGCTCCGTTCGACTTCTCTGCCCGCTTTTGCAGCGAATACGGTGTCCCATTTCTGTTATGCGTCCGCGAATTCTCGAAGAGATTGTACGGCGGCCTGAAGGAGAGTGACATGAGTGGGACGTCGACTTCTTAGCTGGTTCCGTTTCTCGAATCAATTGCTATCGAAACATCCGCGATTACGAAGAGGAGGAAGGTTTGCAAGAGTATACTGTGGGTGCCCTCAGGAGTTCGTTGATTTGAAGAAGTTGGCACGTACACGGCGTTTGGTGTAGATCCATCTATACAGGGGGTGTCCCAGCTATCACGCACCAAGATTTAAAAAAAGAGTAATGGCGTAACTCGAAGAAAACCTAGTGCGTTATGTTTGCAGTACTGTGGAGAAGCGGCCAGCATTTTTTCTTTAATGAGACTTAATTACTTAATTGTAATTAATTATCTAACTAGCGAAGTACTGTCCTAATCACTAAAGTGTCAATGAGGCACTTGTAGGTACCCATGAGAGGCATCTAACTGCGCTTTTTCCAGCGACGAACTAATAGCGTACTCATTTATTCTGACGGATAAAGAAACCCGCGAAATATGAAAAATGCCAAGTGACGGCGCCTCCGCGCGCATTAGCGCGCATCGTAAAGCAATGCCCTCAAATAGGCTGCCTCTGAGTTAGCCAGATTGAGATAAACAAAAGAAAGAAAGAATAAATCGCGACCGAGTTTGTGCCTTATCTGCACACGCGCCCCGCGAATCTTGCTGCTGTTGCTCCTTCCATGCATGCCATTATCAAGGTGATGCGCTGTCTCTTCGGGCGGTTGACAGGCGAAGCAGTTGCTTTCAATCAGCTTATTTGGGGACGCTGCTTTACAATGCGCATGGAAGCGCCGTAACGTAGTATTTTTTTATATTTCGCGGGTTTTCTTTATCAGTAAGAATAAATGAGTACGCAATTAGTTCGTCGCTGAAAATACCGCAGTTAGGTGTCCCTCGTGGGTACCTACCAGTGCCTCATTGACACTTCAGTGATTAGGACAGTAATTCTCGAGTTATATAATTAATTACAATTAATTAGTTAAATATCATTAACGATAAAATTACTGTCCGTTTCTCCACAGTACTGCAAACATTACGCACTAGGTTTTTTTCGAGTAACCCATTGCTCTTTTTTTAAATCTTGGTGCATGATAGCTGGGACACCCTGTATACCTACAAGCGACAGTTCAAGGAATACTGACAAGTTTTTTTCTTTCTTTGCAGTATTCCGCAAAGTATTGCCCTGTTTTACCATATGTGAACTTTGTGTGAATTGATTTCAGAGTAGCTTAATTGTTTCATCACCACAGAGAATTGTTGTGCAAAGTGTAGGCTGCCCGGAGTATTTGGAAACTGATTGTTTTTTGTGTGTGTTTTTCGGGCAGCGCTGTTACCACTAGTCGCTGCGTGCTGATATGTGGTTTCATAATAAATTCTCTTCTCACATATGTCATACACATATTGCCAGATAATTTACCAAGGGTTAAGAATATAACGAATAGCGAGGGCGTGCTGAATTTTGGCACTAATTAAGGCACGCAGTCGCCAGCGTAAGAGCAAAGAACACATATAGATATCACATACCGCAGACTGTGAATCGCAGCCAAGGAAAGCATGGCCTGCCGAAGGGGAAAATGGAGGCTGCTGCGTAGGAAAAGAGCGAAAATGGAGGCGGGCCGATACCTGCAAACAGTGCATGGCAGAACGGCCATATACGGGTTGCTCAATGGCGCTGCGGAGTGGGTCATATAAACGATGGTTTTTGTAAAAGCAGACAGGCATCAAATTGATGACTGTAACCCCCTAAAATCTACCGAAAACAACAGGGTCAGGGTGGACGGCTCTATAGGAAACACCTGTACAAACGTAAATATATTCTGCAAGCCGCGTCAGCGATATAAAACCCTTAATATACCATTTTTGGTAACATGAGTAATTAGGAACGTAGAATGTAATAATATTGGCCCTTATAAACTACTGTATCTTTCTTTCCTCGTTTATCTGGCCATTTACACAAAATAGGCATGCTATATGCATTTACGGCACTTTATATACAAGGTTTCGTTCGATAAAGAGGTACTGCTCTAGTGGGCGCGACAACAACGAGCGAAAAAACATATAGCTAGGCGAAGCTATCGATATATATTCTTATGATTCGCACATCCGGTAATGCCAAAGTGCCACGCGAGGTATGCCGATCGTGCCACCGTTGCTCCTATTTATAAAATCATACCTTAAGTTAACCGCTTCCTGATTATTCATTTATTTACCGCTTTATTGAAAATTCTTTGCACGCGCAGATGGGAATTTGATAAGGAGGGGCTTGCAAGGGAAATCGCTGCTAAATGACAATGCACGGTAGGCAATAAATAAACTTTTATTAAATACACATCAAAAAGTCCAGTTGCTGATAAGGAAGCTGTGCATGTCGGCTGGTTGTCGGCTGGGTTGCCGTTGGTGCGTCTGTAATCCTCTTGGGATGGTGCAGCTGGATTGCCTTATTTAATTGTCAAATTCTCGTTGTAGCTGTTTCAATGCTACAGGAAATTCGTAAACGCAGTACAAGCAACATTAGGGGAGAGGGAAGCGGATAGCCTCGAGATCTCATCTGTACGACGCCTCTTTGCTGTTATAAGACAGCTATGACGCTCAGCCATCTCAGTGTTCTTCGAGCCGCAATTCTAAGCATATGGCACGGAGCTCTTTTTAGTAAATGGCCATACGATGGGGACACGGGGCAGTTCTCCTTTCTCAAATCGGACTTATCTTAGATGTTTGTAATCTATGAACAAACGCCGTTTCTCTTTAGTTGAGGAAAAAAAAAAAACCCATGGACGGACTCTATAGCAGCACATAAAACGTTATATTAAACTCCCAGGTTGTACGATGCAATCCTCCTCCTCCTCTGACATTAGCCCGTACGTGGCCCACGGTCAGCTTGATCGTGCCAAGCACTTAAAAAGTCAGCACTCTTGTTCCCGCAGTCCTGAGAAAGGAGGGTTACGCTCGCGAGGGAAGCGAGGTCTAAATATCGGGAATAGTTTACTTTGTGTTTTATAATGCAAGGCAGGAGAAACAGCAGAGCTACTGGCCCAAGCTTCTCTGTTCATCGGAGGCCTGGCTGTTGCACCTGACATGGATTTCAGAACTTGCCGCTGTGAGTTCTCCATGACTGGCAGGCCCGGATCGTTTTGTCCGCAGGCTTTTACATCTTTCCCAAAGTGGACCGCTTAGCCCGTGCTAGAACCGGCGGCAACCGGCTTCGCGAGCTCTGCGTCTGTAGCTCAAGCTGTTCTGTGCTTCCCACTTGAGGGCCAAACGCACGTGAACTGGCGAGTAGAAAAGCAGGTGAGAGACAAACGCTGCGTAGAGTGTTCTCGAAGGTCGAGCTGGCCGACGCCTGGCGCTCCTCACGATGCGCACGCTTACGTGCACTCAGTATTTTTCTTGTTTTTTTTTTTTTTTTACGAATGCCAACGGACCAAGCTCAACCTTCAAGAGCGGCGCTGTTAAAACCTCGCGGTTATTTTCACGCGTGCCGTTCCAGAAGACTGAGGGAGGGAGAATGAACAGTTGAGTACAGACAGAGCTGCGGAATTCTCGGTCTTGCACACTGCGCCCAAAAGGGTCAGTGGTCGACAAAATCTGAGGCAAAGTAAAATGATCAGCTGGGTACCTTTAGAAAACAGGGGGTCATTTTTACGCGTGTATAGTTTGTTCTCTTTACGCCAGTGACCAGTATCGTGTGTTTCTTACTATACTACTACTGTCTATCATCCCCCAACCACCACCACCATCATCATACCACCCCTGCCACAATAATAATAATAATCATCATCATCATACTCATGATTGCGTACAAGGAATGTTTCTCCAGCCACTGAAGCCTTGCGGTGCCCTAGTTCAATTTTGCCTCCGTATTTTCGGACGTCATCCCCCCATATATAGAGTTCACGGACTTCCCATACTTATGGCCCCGCCTCTCGGTAGCCACTTTGTGCACCGTTTGTCGATTTCCCGCATTACGTGTCCAGCCAAAGCCAGTGCTTAATTTAAGCTATAGTGCCTTCTACCCGAGTTTGTTCTCTGGGTGCTCGCTTCCTGTCGCTAAGCGTCACATTTATTGTGCTGAAGGTGAGACTTTCTGCGGGTCCTTTCATTTGGGCGGACCTAAGTTTTCCTTCGAGGTGCTTAGCGAGGGGGCAAGTTTCTTCTGCGTTAGTTATTATGAGCATCACGCATTGGTTGTATATCATTCTTCCTGGTGATGGAGGGAACTTACTGTTAATTATTTCCACTTAGTGGTGGGGGAAGATAGTTATATTCCCCCTTCTTCAAGTATTTCATTACCGACGGTAAATATGATGCTTTTTAGGTGTCTAAGTTACATTATTTTTTGTGTTTTTACATTCATTTTTAATCTTTTAGATACTGCAGCTCCTTAAGTATTTCTTGCACTTGTTCTTCTAAATCACTGAACAAGATAATGTCTCCTGAAAATCTCAAGTAATCTCCGCTCACTCGTATCCCTGGTTTCTCCCACACAAGCTTCTCGAATACACCCTTGATACAAGCTGTAAACAATCTTGTAAAGATAATGTCTCCTTGTTGTATCCCCTGCGTCCTACTCGTGGGAAGAATTATCCTACCCATGCATCTATCATATACGCCCAACAAGAGCCATGTACATCTCCTCTACTCCCAGGTCCTCCTCTGCTTCCATTACAGCAGTGGCGTCTACACAGCTAAACGCTTTTTCGTAATCTCTAAGTGCAATCAAAAGAGATATATTGTACTCCGCAGGTTTCTCTATTACATGAATGACGACGTGAATGTGAACTATCATTGAGGAGGCTTCCCTAAATCCAACCTGTTCTCTCGGTTGTTCAAAATCCATGGTGTCGCTTGTGCAGTAGTAAGCAACTTGTATACAACAAAGACCAGGCTCAGGTCTGTAATTTGTAAGCTGTTTGACATCTCCGTCATGTGGATCAGGATTACGTTGGCATTTTTCGTGCGAGTGTACCTTTAAAGTTATAAAAGAATCAGAGAGCATTGTTGCGATTTTTTTTTTTAGTATAACGTCCCCTCCATCCTTCAGGCTATTCACGGTGATCACGCCATCTCCTTCAGATTTCTTCAGGTTTCTAGCGTACAATTCGGCACAAAATATTTCCGATACTCTCAATTTTTCTTCCATGTTAAGCGTAACGTTACCTCTTTCGTCACTGAGTACATATAATCGGCTTTGCGAAGAGCAAGCTTCGTCTTTATTTTCTTCAAGCTCCCTCCCTTTTTTCACGTTGTTGTTGGAGCGAATATCACTTAACTTTGCTACTGTTAATTAATTAGACAGCTCTGCCAGTTAAATTTCCTCCACCGATGTTTACGCGTTCCTATTCATGCGTTTTGCAACAAAACGTCGTTTTCTGAGTTAGTTAATCAGTTTCTTTACTAGGTGCACCTTCTCCAACATCTACTGCTGCCTCAGTGATTATCGTCATTGGGTTGTCATTCGGTATGCTTGCGCTGTATTTGTTCCCACCGGTTAAAGGCCAACTGCACTCAAATTTTTCTTTGTCCAAATTTGATCCAAATAAGTAGTCTATGCTCTTAAAATCACCGTGGCGAAATCCTGAGCTTCGTAAGCACAGAGCACGCAGGCACCGTCGTTCAAAGTCGCTCCGTGCAGACGACGTTTGCACCTGGCGGAGAGTCGCCGAAACAAGTTCCGAGCCGCTTGTGACGGAGGTTGGGGAACCTGTCCAAAGAAGCTCGCGCTTCTCCGGCGACCTGCCGGCGCTCCGCCGGGCGCAGGGACGCGTTCGCCCGGGGTTTCTCTGCTGCACCACCGCGCTGTACCACCATCGCCATCACATGTTTAAAACTAACCATATAGGTAGCAATATCTGCATTTTTTTCTCAGTGCAATAAAAGAGATAAGAAGTCTACAAACTATTGACGCGCTTCCGGACGTTCTGGAGTTCGCAAAACTTTTTTAACTTGAAAATAATATTCCTGCTAAAAAATATCGCGACACGTGCACTTGGATTAAATTTGTCAATCCTATTGCACCCATCACATAAAAAAGGAACTTTTATAAATTCTTGACCACTTGCGATTCCGCGTCCACAATTTGCAATCTTTGGGCTGAGCCAACGCCACCTCCATCCCTTCGACCTGCACAAATTCTTGCGACCTAACTAGAGTTGTTGTACAGGCGGGTATAAACATTTGTGCGACTTTTGCCTCACTCGCTAAGTGAACCAAAATCAGCCTTGCTCGTGGAAACAAATTTTCCGCACAAATATCGGCCCTCGTCTTCGCCAAGTGCGAAATCCAACGAAACTGCTCCTATCCTACACAAACTTGATTTTTTTAATATCCAAATGAAGTATTTACTAGATTTAGTTTACTTGACAGTAAAATGTTTTTAACAGCCCATGTATCTCATGAAAGTAGAAAACAGCGGTATATAGGTAATTTTTTTCGTGAAGTTACTGCATCATTTAGCTGTGGAAGCTGGCTTATAGTTTCAGATCCCTTTTATAATTCGATACTCGATGTGCAGCAAGGCGAAAAATACTGGCCTGATATTCACGAAGCTGTTTGCACGTAATGTTTATTAAAAATAGCGACTGATTTCCAGCCGCGCGCGGTCTATTCCCTTCAAAGAAAGCGATGTGATAGCCGAGGCGGCGGCTAACCAAAGCTGCTTTTCGATATCGTACGAACAGCTAGCTTTGTAAAGCAGGGCCAGCTATACAACGGCAGTTATTCTGATGTAAAAATTACTCTGCGTACCCCATCTCCTTCATTACGATTGATAGCAATGCGATGTCGGAATTGTACCTACCTCCATTATCATGGGCAAAGGTTAGTGGGAGTTCTTCTGTGGAAATAACAGTGCGAAACGCGACGCTACCACGCGCGTGTGAAGGCGGCTCTGAGCGGCCGCCGTAGCGCGGCCGCTTCCGTTATATCACGTACGTCACGTCCGGCCGCCGGTAATGGCCGCCTTTCCTATTCAGTTTCGGTTCCGAAAACGCCAATGTCGTGAGTCGTTTGCGGCGCGCGAGTTCATGTTTGAAACGTAGTATATTGTGCATTTCGCACTTTTTAGATGCGACGCTGAGAGCATCTCTTGTCGGCGGCCCTGTCCTTCCTGCGTGCGTCCGTCGTCGTCGTCGTCGGCGTCCGCACTCTCCTCCGATAGCGAACACTCTCTCGCGAGGGGCATTGGATTGGATTCGATTGGCTTCGCTTGGATTGGATTTGGATTGGATTGGATTAAAGTGGATTGTGTTGGATTGTGTTGCGTCATAGCCGCGGCAGACGCACTGGCGCCGGCGCGTGCCCAGGTGAGAGCGGACACTCTCAACATCTGCGGGTGTGCGGCCGAGCGCGCTCTCACTCCGCCGGGAAGCGGCGCTGCGCGCGGTGCTGCGCATGTGCAGTACTCTCTCTCTCCGCGGTCTCCTCTCCTTCGGGCGCGCTGCGCATATAACCGGTGTGCCGCTCTCCGGCGGCCTTTCGGTCGACGGTTTCCCTCTGCTTGTGCTTGAACCCCCCTCAGCGTCGCATCACACGGTTCCCGCGAGGGGAGGTGGGCTTAATTTTTTATGTGTACTATTAGGTGACAGTATTTTTGCGTTGTCGGAAATCTGAGTGCAGTTGGCCTTTAAGAGCACGAATTCGGTCTGAAGCGTTATTCTGAACTCCTGCGCTATCTTCTTATTGATTGGGCGTTAACTTTTCTTCTTCCCCGTAGTTCCATCCAGGCCTGTCCCTTTCCAATCCTGTGGTCAGGGCTCTTGACCTTGTCTAGCACCAAAAAATCCTACACAATACTTGCATTGTCACTTATAATGAAGTCGATTTCGTTTTTGATTTGCCTGTTGGGTCTTTCCCACCTGTATATTCTATTCTTTCGTTTGCGAAAAAGAAAATGTATTCAGTACCTTCGGGTTATAACAATGCGCCAATTCAACCAATGTATCTCATGGGTACAGTGAACTTGAAATTGTGGTTCACTGTATCCTCCGCTTTCCGACTACCTTTTCCGAATTTTCGACTGCACGCTGGTCTACGTGCTTCTTTTCTGCTTTGTTTTAGACTCCTACCATGTCATGTACTTCGCTTTTATTGTATTTCTTGCCAATTCGTCCTTTTCGTAGAAACTGTCCACGGCCTCATCACCGCAGGTGGAGGTTGGTGGACAGGCCAATTTAACCCATATACCTTTTAACCCATATACCTTTTGTTTAGCTTGATCCCAACGATAATGCTATGAAATCCTTCCACATTTTCTGCTATCTCTTTATGGACCAGGAAACCTATCTTGTTCTAACCTTTCGCTCTAACCTCGTTCTAACCTCGTTTCATCCTAACGTATCCCACTTGACGCCTGAAAGGTCGTCTACTATAGTACAGCTAGGTTACCCTCTCTCGCCAGAGTGCTAGCGTTAAACGCTGCCTGATTGAGGTTCCAGTGACGGCCTGTCAGGACCTAGAAGATTCCTAGCACCGCCTGCTGTATCCTTGATCTGACCGCCGCCGCAGACAGGTGCTCTACAGTTGCTGGGTGCTGAGGGCCATGCGTTAAATTGTAGGTATACAATGGGAGGTTTTGGATGAATACCAGGGTGTCCGCATACTGTTCTGGCGAGGGAGTGCTATTTGTGTCCAAGAGAGCCTTCCTAGTACGGTTACATCTAAGCCTAGCGTAGCCTCTCTTGGTTCTCGGATGTTTCCTACCGCAACGGGAAGCCCTACAAAACCCAGGGGAGAGACCTGCAACCGTGCACCCCTTCATGATAGATAGAGAGATGAACCTAATTATATTTCAAGTGCCCTTCGGTACGCGAAAGTCAACTATTGCGAGCAAACCGCGATGAACTTTGCCCTATCTTGGAGATACTAACCGCGAAGTTATCTAACTTGACATATGACATAAGATTCACATATTACCTCATTGTAGGTGACATCTCATGACATCACAAGCGCCACCCGAAAATGTATAACGTACTCAAATCGAGCAAGACACAAATAGGTGGAACAGTTTACCACAAAAGTGTGTAGGGACAGACCTGCTACGCCACTTTACTGACTTCTAGCGAGTTTAAACTTGAAAGGAAATCAAGAAATCGCAACATCCCTTAAATGGTTACTGGAACGTGCAAATCAGCTAATTAAAGCGCAACACACAGCCTCTACCTTTGCCGAAGAACAAATCCCGCGGTAGCAACGCGGGCTGCAGCAGACCTTCTTTCCACAGCAAGAACACACTAAACGCAAGTTTATTGACATTGGCGGCAGCTCTGTTTTTCTTTCGTCCGTCGACAGCCTTTCCTCCTGTCAGCCATTCCGATAGCTGGGGCGGATGTGTCATCGACGTCAATGCGAAGTTCGGAAAAAGCCATCATCAATACTTTCTTATCGGTTTTTAGGTTATAATATGTTATTAAGTTTGCGGTAGTTGCAATATACTAATGCATTTTTGATAACGATATCACCGACTGAAATCGGCTTGCACAGATCCTGGCAACCGCAAAAGCTGGTAGCAAAGGTATACGTGATGTATATTTTCTTCAAGAGTGACCGAAGGTATGAAAATTAGGGCACTCGTACGCAGTTTTTTGTTTTCTATACCTGGTGCGAAATTGTTTGGAACGGAATTGAAGGCCCTGCAAACCCGAATGCACGGCATCTGGCTCGCTCTGCGTCTGGTATATACATAATCCTAGCGTCCGACTCCACGCGCGCAAGACGGAGAGGTGGGCGCGTGGGAAGTAGGTGAGCGAGTGAGTCACACAACTGATGTGGAAAATCGAAATTTGAAAGGGTCGTCTTTAAATACTCCGAAAGTCGGCGGCGTCGGAAGCATTTCGGAGCTGTGGCGGGAAAGGAGGGGGCCGATCGGAGGGGCAACTGTTGTGGCGGTGACAAGATGGGGCAGTGACAAGATAATGATAAAAAATAACGAGAAAAAAAGTACTGGAAAAGGGCGGCGGTCATACGCGCCTGTCACCAGTGCGATGAAGGAGTCTGAGTTCTTTTCGTGTCGTCAAGGAAAGAAGCCTCGAAGGCTGTTTCGATAAGCATCGAGTAATAAGCAAAACGAAAACACATGCATGCAAGTCGAATATTTATCAACGCGAGTTTACTTATATACGTGCATCTTCAACAAATAAGCGTTGTATTGTATTACACATAAACAAGAGAGAGAGAGAGAGTGCGAGGAGGAGGAGGATGTGGGCTAATACGGGGACCAGAAAGTGAAGCCACACAGGAGTTATTTGTTGAGTCAAGTCACCCTTTAAAAATGAGTCTCGTTGAAAAGAATACGTAAACGATTGTAAAACAATGAGCTAGCGGTGCTCGCGCGCGTTTCTTCAAAAAAAAAAAAAAAAAAAAAGAGGACCCCAAGCGATTAAACAGCCCGATTGCACAGTTCTTGTTTATGAGTACAATAAAAATACTGTTGGGAACAAAACCATAAGACTTTGTTTTTTGATGCCCTTGCTACTTTGGCCTGCTTGACAAAAAGATTTGTTTTGGACAGCCAGTCGCAGCAAAATAGGCACGTCGAAAATAGCTACGCCGGAGTTTACCTCCCTCGGCTTCTTCCTTGCTGTTTGTGCTCCAGCTTTCTCTTTTTCTTCCAGCCTCCTAAGCGACGAAACAACCTTGGCTCGAACCAGTGTCAATGTCTGCAAGCCGGCATGGCAAAAACAGCTTCAAGCAACCTTGGCATGAATTTGCCGATGTTGAACGCGGTTAAACGAAATTTGTCTGGTGAAGCGGCTGCTAGACAGCCGCTTTTGTACAGCATCTACACAAGAGAGAGAGAGAGAGAGAGAGAGAGAGAGAGAGAGAGAGAGAGAGAGAGAGAGAGAGAGAGAGAGAGAGAGAGAGAGAGAGATGCATTATTCGAAGCGAAACGACAGTCGACTCAGACGATAACTGCCTCTCGGGTTCACGGCATCTCGATCAGAACTGAGTCTAGGAAGAGGATAGGCAGAAAAGAGAATAGGCAGAAAAAAGGAAGGGAGAATAAGATGCCGGTGCAGCATGTACAGCCCGGGCAGCATCATAGCCGGTCCGAGAGTCCCGTGTCATTTAAAAAGTCCAGCAGGGTACGGAACGCTTGTTCGCGAACGAATGAGCGATTAGACGCTTTCACTCGCCACCACACAAGGCGCTGGCTTAATTTTGGCTGAGCTTGCAGGACAGATTGACGAAATGAAGCGTTTTCTTGCTTTGTACTTGGAGTAATAGAACTTTCGCTCTACAAAAGACTGCAGCCATCTCGGAGATTAAGGTTGGCCTAACATGGCCCAATTTTCAGTTCAACACGTTGGGACAATATGCAGGACAAACTTAGGCATTGTCAGGGTTCTTTGGTTCATGGCAAGGTGTGTCGGTCCACTGACGCTCCATACACATGCTTGAATAACTTGTTGAACGGGAAGTAAGCGTTAGAAAGGCAAAAACGCGAAAAAGCTGTCTTTTGCAGACACATGACAGCATTTGGGTATCCCATAACGCAATCTTGGCAGGAAACTGACACTATACTAAATCCTTTTCTGCTGAAATATTTGACGAGCAGTATTTAATAGGCGTCATATTTTCTGTTAATGTCGTGTACTTGAGCGCATAGTATCGCACAGTTTAGCTGCCATGTACGTGGAAATATGGTGTTGAGAACGAGTTGATGCCAATAAAAGCGCTAAACAGCCGGAGAACGAACCCGCACGCCATCGCTTCAACGAGGGCTTTCTTTGCCAGAAAAACCGATCACCGCTTCTGTTCTTACTTTCCTAGACACCCTTTCATTCCCAACAACCACTGTTGTTGCCTCGACCAGCACGATCGGGTCGTTGACTTTGCTCTGGTGCTCCCTACTGTTCGAAAGTTTCGGCTGCTATTTCATCCGTGCTGTTCATGACACGAACGAAGTGTTGAATTGTTTTAGGTGCGGAGTACCTTAGGACCGCGCAATGTCCGTGCGCGTCCGTGCGCATAGCATTTACAATCGCAAAAAATCACACAGGCACCAGCAGGGTTCGAGCCTGTGTCTGGTAGACCAGACAGAGTTAGTGTCAGTCGTCTTACCCATTGGGCTACGACCGTGAGTTAGTACTCGAGAGTCAAACGGCTTACTCCCTCGCCTGTAACGGTGCGGAGTACCTTAGGACCTCCCAATGTTCGTCCGCGTTCATCCATGCGCACACCACCATCAAGCGAAAACCAAGCGAAATTAGATTTGAGCCATGAGTTGCAGTTTCATTTAGGGAACAATCAAGGTGCAACTCACGGCTCAAATCGAATGACGGTCGCGACGCAAATCGGATGTCACTCGGGGTGCAACTTGGATGTCTTTTCGAGTCCCCGTACGCCGCACCCTCGCCATCATCTACGGAGTGGAGATGCTGCCATTTTTTTCTTCTATTGCTGTGGTGATCACCTAAAAACTCGTTGACGAAGCTGGGTGCGCGTGTGCCTCACCACCACGACCCTCTCCACGTGCGTTTGTGTCTGCGTCTGCAATGTGGATCTTTAGCGGGTTCACTCATGACGCGTACTTGTCATTACACTCATTACGTTAGGGATAGACAGTATGGCCGAACACAGGCCCTTACGCGAAATGAGGTCCTTAATTCCCCACCAATACCACGTGTCACGATTCCAGGGTATCCTATCCATTATGCTCTGTAGGGTTCGAAGACTCGCCAAGTTTTTTTTTGAAGCGAAGCTTTAGTGTTCTCACTGATGCGTCTGTAACGAGAAATGTCCTGCAGGGAAGCCAACTTTCTGTGACGACGGGGATGAACGATCGTGGGTGAAGTGAAAGAAAACAACGCTTCAGTTGCCGGAATCGAACCTGGGTCCCTTGCGCTGATAAAGCAGGCGTCTATACGATTGCGCTTTGGAAAACTTGGACGACAACCAAAGAATCCGTCACGATAAAGCTTCGCGTTCAACGATCGTCGTCGTTAGACGGAAAGATGTATGATTTGCTGTTTTACCGACACTTCCTCGATGACTTATGTTTTATCAGTCATTGCAATTTTGAACTCGCGGATGCACAATACTTGCTGTTATTGACAATTAAACTGTTTAAAACACCGGTTGGTCCTTTTTGTAGCAATTTACGTGAATGAACAACTTCTGTGTCCAAGAGGGCAAATTTTCCAGTAATGAGGACCGACTCACGATTTGGCCCCAACATGTTATCTGCGCTTTTAATCTACGCAATGGAGAATGTCATGCTTGCATTCTATAACGTCACAGCGCAGGCCACGTTCTTCGAATCAAATTGCACGATGGGCCTTGCCCTTGACATACTTTGGTCATTTGGTTGAAATGATCAGCCATCAAGCTCATGTGGCTGAAGTGAACCCAAAAGGTTTTTTAATGTATGCCACACCACAACTGTTTCCTTCCCGTAGTGCCCAAAACTTTCATTTTGTTACCGTGTCCGACTGGGTTCATTTCGTTGTTGTGAAGGACGCTTAGTTTTGTTTCTAGGAGTTTTTTTCTTCTTTTGTTCTTGTTGAGATTAAGAACATGAAAGATAGGTTGCCATTCATTGCATTCACGCTATGCCTGTTTTTTCGTCAAGGACAAAAATGTTCGTGAGTTCCGACATAGTTTTGTTTGTTTTACTGATACAAACTAACTATTCCGTCTCGACTACTGCTCCTTTACCTCTCCCTTTATAATCTAAACGAAAAACTTCGTTTGACTCGTATACGGGAAAGTGGCAAGCTGGATCCAAATAAAACGGTGTTTCTGATTCAAGTTGCATGTTTCTAAGGTGTGTAAGTTAAAGGTTACACGTTACCATGCTTAAATTACTGAGTGCGACCTGAACTTCCAGGCTTACATTGTGTAGAATTCAATGTTTCTTATCTACAGCAAATTGTATCATATTTTATTTCTTACATTTTCCCACCATTTCTTGCTTAAAACAAATTCTAAAAACAGCTTTATTGTGGATAACCTCTAAAAAGACTCACCAGAGATGTTTATTACGAGGTAGCAAAATGACTTGTTGCTTCAGGAGAAAAATAAAAACTGGTCAAACAAAGTGGTGATCATTGACTAACATTCGACTTAGTCGACGTTATACTGACATCTACCATCTCTTCAAGTTTGTCATTCGTTATCGTACTACAAACGGCTAACCGTAAAACGGATCGTGAAACGATGGACTTCAATAGGCCATGTTTACGGTCCATTCCACTGACCGAAATTTCACGTTGTACACTTTCTGCTGTAGTCGCATCAGTGCAATTGTGTCGTGGAAATTTTTTCCCATCCCCTTCAGGGTCTTATGACCTCCGTATGACAGGCATTAATTGAATTCAATTTTTGGCAGGGAAGTTATTTTATTAGTGACCATTCGGCGACTCAACCGTATTTTTGCCAGTTATTTAACTGCTCACCAGAGCAAAGCTAAAATTTATAATTCGCTAGCCTTAACTATTAGAGTTGGTTAGCTCGGTAGACAAATCCCACAATATGTCATCGCTGACATCCAGTCGTATGCCACGTCGAAAAAGAACGTCATAGCCAAGCTGGACATTCAGCCCTGAGTTTACGCAGGCCATTGCTTCAGTTATTGCCAAAACTGCTATCAATGATACCGAGTACAGAGAAGCCTGGATGTAATAAACCTCTATGTAATGAATTTCTGGAATTAACGAAGTTTTTTAATTCCCCATTGCCACCCACATTGAAGCCCATGTGTTTGTGACCTCTGTGTAGCGAAGACGTTGCGACAGTTAACCTTGTTGTAAAGAATTCGCTACGCTGATGAGTCATTGTTTTTTGCACTTTTTCTGAAAAGTCGCTGGAGAAATGCACTATTTTTTTTTCCGCGCAGCAAACTACCCTGCGTTTCTACGTGTGAGTGCGCGGTGTCGGTTAGGTGCTAAGCCTGCCTGTCGGTGTTTAGTCGCGAGTCACTCCACTGCTTTATCTGTGCTGTCGTTTCGTCGGTGATGAGTTCTGCTGCCAGAATACGGAAAGTTTTGTCTTCTCAAGACAAGATCGCCATTTTAAATGCCGTCTCCGCCGGCGAGAACAAAGAACAAAGAACAAAGCACGCTCTCGACAATTTTGAGTGCGGAAAAGAGCACCAAGTTCTCAAAAGGCGCCCTTTCGCATAAATGTGGTTCTGCAGACGCTTTAAGGCATCGAATAGTGTCAAAAGGCAGAAGTGGCACCACTTAACTCCCGTTTGTGAATACGGAGGTAAGTGACCTTGTTTCTTAGGGGAATCGTGTAGTGCCTAAGCTCGCGGAAAAGCAGCAGCAGGCGCAAATCACGGTTTCCCACTGTAGAATAAATCCTTGAAGGGTGAGCTCACCGTCAATGATGTCTAGATTTTTGGTTTTGTTTCTGCTTCATTCACGCGAGCTTGAACTCAAAACCTACGTGTAACTAAAACCTGCATGCAACGAAAAATTGCGAAATTTCATCAACTTCGTTATTTCATTTCATTTCATTTATTATACCCTTAAAGGCCCGAATGCATTATTACATATAAGGGGGGGGGGTTCAGGGAACAATGTATACAGAAATGCAAGTGAACCTACATATTGTTAAAAAAAAACACACAAAACACACACAAAACACACATATCCAGGCATAGCAGTAGTAGCATTGTCAACACCATCTTCCAGAACTTGTGGAACAAAGGCTGAGGATCGTTAGAGCCGCACAGTGCAAAGCACCTAATCTCTGCTGCAGACGCATTTAATTCACAGGTCTAAGCCGGGCGCAATTTCTACCTGCTCACGCGACCCCAGGAACAGACTTCGCGCACAGACGCCCGCCTCTGTTCCCCATTCCGGCCCAGCGGAGAAAGGGTGTAGACGACGAGGCCGCTTGAACAACATTTGTGAAGCGAGCAGGCGCAGACGGGCCCTTTTTGTTCGTCGGCGCTACTTGAAGCTCATAGGGGCCGCTATTCTTAGGCGTTTCATGTGCAGCGCTTCTGAGCGCCGATGCTAGGGTGCGTATAAGAGGCCGCCTGGCGAAGCCTGCTGCCGAATACAAGGGCTGTGACAACGTCTTTTGGCGCATACAGTGCGCGGAATACACGTAGCATTGGAGGTGTTAGCGACGCAACACAAAGGTCACCCGAAAGGGGTTGCCAAGATGCTGATGCCGGGACTGTAGAAACACATTCTAGTGGTTGAGCATGAGGACGTTGGTTTAATCACCCGCAAGGGTAACCGAACTTTTTGGTAAAGGGAGGTAGGAGAACGCGGTCGTGCGAGATATTTCGCTCGTGATGGCAAAACGTAAGTGATCTAAGCAAACCAGCCTGCGCTTCCGAAGTTATTATAAGATAAATTAGAAAGCTGCTTTCGGAGTGAAAATTGAAATTAATTTTAGAATAGAACTGAACACAAAATAACGCAACGCAACTTCTTTTAACACACGACAATCACAACGTCATTTCCCCCCAATGCTCCGGTGTGTCATTTCTGCGCACTTGCTGCTGTTGTCAACAAGGAATGTCAAAAATGTTCTTTATGCGTTGGAAGCGAATATGTGCGAAGTATCGGCGTGCAACCTAAAAAAAAAAAAGGTAATTCACCAGCGACCCCGGAAATTTATTTGCCCGACAGAAAAGCCCTGCCTCATATGGTGATAATTCATTTCGCGCAGAAGATCACACAACTGTCTCATTGTTCTTTTTTCCTTCCTCTCAGTCATTTTTTCTTCAGTGGCTATACCACGAAGTGCGCAATAAGACTTGCCTTTCAGTTCCCTCATCTTGAATTGCAATTCGCGTCTTCTGTCATCAAAGCTAGTTATTGGGCTCCAAAACATCGCCGCAGGCAAGCTTCACCACAACGCCCCAAAACAACCAATCAGCGTGACCAAATATGCGAGTTTGGTGAATAACGAGGCCAAGTATAGAATTTGTGTTGATACAACAGCGCAAGCCGTGCGTATTGGCTGTTGTGCCAGCACAAATTCAATTTCTTACATTAATAGCATGCTTGGCCTCGCCATTCTCCATATATTAGCACATTTGGTCACGCTGATTGGCTTTTTTGGGCGTTGTGGTGATGCCCACCTGCGGCAATGTCTTTGAGTGTAGTTGGTTCGTTATCCTGGGTTTACCCGCTTTTTAAAGACGATAGTCTTTCTTGTTCTACTTAAACCCAGAAATTTTGGTCTGTCTGTATGTCTGTCTGTCTGTCTGTCCGTCTGTCTGTCTGTAACTCGATTCAGCCACCCGGCCAAAGCAAAATGCTTCAGTGCAATAGTCTTATATACTCACAGCCAAATGTAAACGTCTAAGCCCGGTTTATATGTTCACACTTGTCAACTTTGCTAAACAAGAACAAGACATTACGCAAATATAAGACAGGAAGTTAGTACACAAGGGATGTGTACAGTGTTCCTTTATTAAATAATTCCTGGATGCTTGGTTTTTCGATAGCAAATGATATTCTACATCTACTGCAGAACCACGCGTACCGCCTGCTGCTGCCTGCGCCACCTCCTGGCGGCATATGACAAATCACGCGGCAACAGCATAGAAAGGTTTCACTAGCTAGGTTTCACGTTCTGATTGGAACGCACGTGGAGCACGGCAACGCGGTTCTATAAACCTTGAAGTCGGCCGCGTCGATTCACGCGCGTCTCCGCCGTACTGCAGCGCTGGCATTGAGGAACCCCGCCTGTAGCAGTGGAACGCGGTAAATTCAAATCGCCTTGAGCAAACCTTTAGTGTGTTTACCTTGGGATGAGATCGACGGAACAGGAACAGCATGAGAGGTGAGTGGGAAAGCGAAGGGGGGCATTTCCTTGGCAAATGTCTACAAAGACTATCGTCTTTTGACGACATTTGCAACAAAACGAGCAGATACGCGGCCAATTTTTTCCCACGGCACAATATTTCTGCACTTTTGCGAGCGTGTTCTACGCGTTTATGCATTTCTGCACTGCTTTGCATATGTTCACTGTAAAAAAAAGATGAAATAACCTCGCTTAGGAATTTCTACTGTTTGTAAATATACTTTTGTATTCTGCATACTGCAGCACGAACTCCTTGCAAGGGCTTTTCATAAAGTTGGCAGTATTCTTGAAATAACCGAAATAAATTTCACAGCGGCGAATCATGACATGCCGAAAATAGCCGGGGTAGGGGGCAGGTAGAAAAAATGCAGAGGTTGGAGAATGCACATGCAGAAATATTCGTATCATTATAAATACTTCTCCGCAAAACTTTATTAGAAAGCACACGCATAAAAATGTGCCAGGTGTCTCAATTCCTCCTTTCTCTCCACTTCCCCTTTTCTCTGCTCCTGAAGTCCCTGTGATTTACCTTCAAAAATGTTTTGAATGGGTGTGCCAAATTGAAACCAAGAGGGAAAAAAAAAACGAATCGCGTAACACGCAGTTGTCCTCAATTTGAAGTTCTTTTTATGGACCAACGACACCAAACAGTTTCCGAAAGTACCTTTTTTTCGCTAGATAAATCCGCAATCGTAATTTTTTTTCAGCAGAGCGTGTTCTCCTGAGTTTATACCCCAAATGCCTACATAGCATAGGCATAATCCACCTGCTAGCTAAAGAAATCTGAAACGTGCAACCAAGGTAATTCTCGTGTTTATAGACGAGAAATTCCCAAGTTAGTCGTACATTTACTTAGCTGTCAGCTCCCTGAATTCTTTTGATGGTTGCTGATTCATTATGCAATTTCTCCGTCACTACACTCCTAGTGCAAGAAGAGAAGAAAAAAAAAAAACAACTGCGTATTTTTTTTTTATAAAGCACGCGCCTTCCGCCGTGAAAATGGAAAAGAAAACCGGGAAAGCGAAGTTTTCCAGGCGACAGCAGGTGGCTTGCACCGGCAAACTTTCCTGCTGGGCCGGAAAGCAGTCACTCAGTGCAGACGCCCACCCGTATTAAGGTGCCGCTGCGGTCCTGGCCGTATGCCATTAGCAAGACGAAGCCTTGGAGCGGATCCAAGCAGAACCGCGCCTCCTAATACTAGTTCCGTGCAGCTCGCCGAACGGGCACAACAATGGTTCAGCGGTAAAACGCGTCCACTCAACCCGTAGCTTTAACGCGCCTCCCTCAGTGCGCGCTAACCGAGCGGTAGTGCGCGCGCGTGCGACCAGACCAGTCAGTTGGAGGCTAGTATGCGCAGATCGGGAGTGACGGTTCGGCTTCGCCGACCCGGGCGACGCGGCTCCCAGCGTCCCTGCATGGAATCAGGTGGCGCGGCAGATCAGAGGCGGCACGCCGGACACAAAGTTCGCGATGCGGCCTCCTCCTCCCTCGAGTAGCGACGACGAAACGGGGTCGCCTGGTGAATCAGGCGCGCAGGAACGCCCGGTAGTGGCGTTACAAACAACGCTCCAGGATAGGGGCCGCTTTCGGAGAGGGCGCACTGACACACCGCAATGAAGCGAAGGAACATGCGGTGCGTGTCCGTTTAGGAGGGCTATTCTAGCCTGCAGCACGCCCCAGAGGGGAACAGCTGAACGCGGTACAGGAAAGGGACGGCATGTCTCCATCCCGAGTACAGCTTCCGGCCACGATCTGGCGCATGGAGCGGGGTGCAAAAGCTTCACAAAGACAAAGAGAGCGTGGAAGAACAAGGAAGGAATTGAAAGATTTCACAATATTGACTTGGCACGAGTATATATGTGTGCGACCACGTTGTGTTTGCACACAATGACGCCTTTCCCCCTCCCCCTCCCCTCTCCCCATCTCTCTCTCCCTCCACACACACACACACACACACACACACACACACACACATACACACAGAAACACACGTGCACACGCACGTGCACACACACACACGTGCACACACACGTATACGTGCACACACACAGGTACACACACGTATACACACACGTGCACGCACACACACACACGCACACACACACACACACGTGCACACACAAGCCCACGCTCGTGCACACACACACGTGCACACACCCACACATAAGTGCACACACACACGTGCCCACACACACACACACACACACACACACACACACACACACACACACACACACACACACACACACACACACACACACACACACACACACACACACACACAATCCACTCTAAAAAAAGAAGGGCGGGAGCTCTTTGTAGGTATATGAGGAAGGCAAATATTGGAAAACTTTTTAATACCAAATTGAGTGTGCCTTTTTCCACACAGAATTGCTACATTGCTATTATATGGCCCTTCCTATTGACGGCTCTACCTACATTCCGGGATTTTGCCTAATCGCATTTCCATGGTTTATCACGGGCACGCGTTCGCTCACGCAGCTCATCGGCACTGCACTACTTCTTACGAGTCATAGGATTTGACTCTATAACGCTTAAGGTGCTTGTATTCGTGCAGTTACTTGCACCAGCGGGGTATAACCTCGCCCTCAAAGCGATCGCTCTCCGTTGCAGATTCAGATTCAGATTATGGGGTTTAAAGCGCTGAAGCCAAACCTGGCCGATGAGGCTAGCCGTAGTGGAGGACGCCGGATTAATTTTTACCTTGTGGCGATCTTTAACGAGCACCGAAATCTCGAACACACGGGTTGGTTTCGCTTTTTGCCTTCACTTGACAAGCAACCACCGCGGCCGGGATCGAACCCACGTCCTTAATAGCAGCACAGTGACGAAGCCACTGAGCCACCGCAACGGCTGGCTCTCCGTCTTGCTCTCGCGGGCGGATGCGTGCTTCCCTCGTTACCATTATAATGGCGACAGCTCTGCGCTGTAATATTGAGTATGTTGGTATGTCATGAATATACTGATTTGGATACGGGTGAACAAAACACACAAGTGTCGGTGACATTGGTGTTAAATTCAGGTTACAAACAGTACATATAAAAAAAAATTGTCCCATATCTATACTACGAATGTGGTTGAGAGCGAAGCCGTACTTAACAAGACAAAAGCGTGATTGACCCTGTCGCAGTCCAGACGAGTGCGAGAAGCGAAACACGAATGTTTTTTAGCGCCGATATGCCAGCCCTCCGTCGGTTCTAATGCACCCTAACACGGCTCTGCGAACCGAAGATAGAATAAAGTTTCGGTAAAGGCGGTGGCTGTTGCGTTCCCAGCTTTTGTGCGACTTGTGCTAATGCCTATGTACAGCACGCATTACAGCAAGATACATGTAGGCATACACAGACGGATAATGCTTTACAGACAGTTCGGTACGTGCATTCTCAGTTCCAGTTCAAGGTTTAGATACTCGTTTTTTTGGAATGAGTTATATGAGGTCGCCATCCTGCATGTGCGGATGTGAAGACGGTGATGAAGATATTTAATTTAAGCTACCAGTAGCTAGCAATCTTCAACTGGTGTCTTCAACAACATTGCTAGGATGGTGGCCTAACGCTGGCCTTCAGAACCAAGGGCGTTGGCCTTCAGAACCAAGGGCGTGGCTAAGGCGTTGCGCTGCTGAGCACGAGGTCGCGGGTTCGATTCCCGGCCGCGGCGGCCGCTTTTCTGATGGAGGCGAAAAGCAAAAACGCCCGTGTGTTCGGGATTTCGACGCACGTTAAAGATCCCCAGGTGGTCAAAATTAATCCGGAGCCCTCCACTACGGAGCACCTCATCGCCTGCGTTGCGTCGGCGCGTTAAACCCTACAATCAATCAACTTTCGGACGTACGGCCAGAAATATTGTCCTTGGAATAGCATACCTGTACATCTACAGTGCTACAACTGCGTGAGGTAATCCCCTGTGTTCTTGTTTTTGGAGCCCGGCGTTGACGGAGTGCTCTCTATCGTGCAGGGTGTTCGAGCTTTTGGTGTACTACTGCTCGACCTTCATGGAGATGATCCCGCTCTCGTTCATGCTCGGCTTCTACGTAACCTTCACGGCGACGCGCTGGTGGAGCCAGTACATGGCCATCCCTTGGCCCGACAGGTCGGTAGTGCTCCTTACTTTGTATATACTGCCCACAACCTCGGGTCGTTGGCTTACAAATGGGGGGAAACTCAGAAGTACAAAAAGTACTACACACATGCAGAATAAAAACTAAATATCTGCGAAAAAGGTAAGTACTAAAGCGCCCACCTGGTTGCTTGAAAGTCCTTATTCGGAGAAGGCTAAAAATAAACATGTCGATCGAGTTAAAGAAAAATCCGCGCCTAGTCACGTAGAGATTTTGACAAAAGTGGCGCGTGTAGACAGTTTTTTAGCAATCAAGGCGAACATTTTTAATGGTAGTTCTAGAGACTCACATGGGTGTCATTATGGAGGACCGTGGTTAAAAACTTAATGTGATATTGTTCTTTCAACAGTATCCGTTATACGGACCTATACGGGGCGATTGGCGAGGAACGCATGCATAGTTTGACATAACGGTAACGTCGCAGAGCGGGAGGCAAAGGAGGGGGATGCACCCTCTGCGGAGCGAGCCACGGGTGGGCGCAGGAGGTGGGAGGAACGGAAAGACGCACATTACATCGCACCGCACTCAAGTCTCTGCACGTGGTGGCGAAGACATGGTACCCGGTTATATCGGACACCGAGACTTCCTGACAACGGCTGAACGTGCCGCTCACCTGGAAGTGATCAACAAATAGGAAATAATCAACAAACCTCTTTTTCTTTGGTGCTATTTCTATCCACTTTGATAAAACATTGGAGCACACAGTTTGTGTTGACCAATCTGGTTTCATTGCTGCGACTGCACAAGGAACAAAAAAGAACTGCCAACAAAATGTTTTGTGAAGGAGTTTGTACTAAAAAATGGGGAATGTAGCCCAGGAAAGCAGCTGTGGTAAAATAAACCCATAAAGCAGCTCCGCCTAGTGGTAGCGACCCTGTAAATGAAATAACGTCAAGTATAACAATGAAGAATTAAGGGATTAATGTTCGGTAGAAACACTTTTGAACGTACACTAGAGGGCTAAGGTTTAATTTAGACCACATACGGTTTCTAATCTCAACCGCAATCTCGTACTCCAGAGCTTTTCGTATTCAATCATAAGAAATTAAACGCGACTGCCATTATTCGATCTCACCGCCTGGACTTCTGTACAAGAATGACTTAGACGGCATGCCAGTGCGTTACGTGTGAATAGAGCATGAGTCATTTCCGAATTACAAGCTCAGCGTTGGGAGAGAGTGTTCTCTAGCATTTGACTCATATGCTTTAGAAACACACCTTTACAATGACGGCTGTGAATATAATTTGTTCTGAAGGTACTATTTAACGGCAGGGTACTTTTTGTATGGGTGTGTTCGTTGTCAGAACCACGATGCATGCATCTCCAACCATACATTTCAAAAATAAGGTGCTATGATGAATTTGGAAGTCCCGGTGTTCGAACCCAGGCCGCTCTGCTTCGTAAGCGAAAATCATAACAGCTGGACCAGCAGTGTTTTTTTTCTTCCATGCTATTTAATTCAAATAAAGAGAAACATAGGTACAAGATCTATGTACAAATAATGGCGCTTTATATAAAAGGCGAAACAGGTAATATGGACCACCAGTGTTATCTGATAACAAGGTGTAATTGCAGGTTTCATATCGAGATTTTATGGCCCTGCATAAAGGTGCAGAAGGAGGAAGCAAAATTCACCGTGGTTTCTAGATATTTCCACAACCTGAAAGAGCAGCGAAAAGACATGCCGATGCTTCTCCAGACCAATGTCTACCCACACAGGCCACATAACCACACGGGGAATTGACAGAAATAGCAAAGCCAATACCAACTAGGTATCTAGGGTCATCTGCCCCAGGTGCACACAAAGCGCATGCCCACATGTTTTGCGATTGTATGTTTCCCTAAGTAGCTGAAGCGCCGTAAATAACTCATGGTCTGCTGGAAGACTTGGAATTACTATCATCTGGGCAATCATCCAAATGATCTCAAAACCCCTGCCAGGAGTTGAGGCAGGCCAAACGCATCTAATGAGAACCTTGTTGCTCAGTGCTCGATGCTGTTGTCGTCTGGCAAGAATGGGAGGATGACAGATGCCAAATTAATGTTGAGCTCGTCACGTTCATTAGCATTGGGGTTGATGAAGCCATCTGTGTTGCAGTTGTACGGCGCTGAGTGGTGATTCATGTCCAAAGTGCTTCCGGTGACTGAATTTAGCCGCTTTCACTTCCCTGTGCTGTACTGATAGCATCGACGGAGATTAATTGGTTTCAGTGTTTAGGCTTTAAATAGTATTTGCGATGCTGAGTGGTCGCTGAGGTAGCATTCATTGTTTGGAGCCTTTATCGTCGTTCATGGGGTTTCCACGCTGAAAAGAAATAGTGTACAGATTGTGGTGGAGTGCTGCTGCTGAAGCAGCTTCTGTACTTGTGTGTGCGTGTGTGTGTGTGTCCCCTTTTACATGTGTGCTAAACATTGTCCTTTGTAGAATCATGTGTTGTCTATATCTGTAGTGTTTCTCTGTAATGCTAATTTTCTCAATGTGCAACTCTTTTTTTCTTATTCCTTTTTTTTCTCTTTTGTGTTTTATATTTACCCTTGTGTGTGTTATATACATTGTAATGTCAACCTCCTCCCCTATCCTCCTATTCCTATGTATTATTTTCTCCCTATGCCCCCCCCCCCCCCCCCCCCATCCGCCTACACCAGCAGGCGTTCCGGTGTCCGCCCCCTAGGCGAGACAATTTACGCCTGTTGGTGGATCTTCCTTTTCCTACGAACAATAAATACATACATACGTACATAGTTGCGCCTGAAGCTGCAGAACGTACACCGCCCATCCACGCTTTAGACATGTAATGTCTCTGGCATGCCGTACTTTAGATTGCCGTGCATGCGCGTCTGTATGCTTGCGGGGACATTTTTAAAACACATTTTAAAATGAGTGGCAATAATTTGTATTGTAAACAAATCCCGTTGGTTCCAAAGCATGACTCATAATCACTAAGTTATATTACATTATTATATAATTTTATATAACTATATAATATTATTATTATAATTAACTACTATATAATTATATTATTATTATAATATATTATTATAATATTATGCGGTATTATATACGCAAGCTTTCTAAACTGTTGAGTCTCGGAGGTAGAAGAGGGATTTTGCTTTTTATTTATTTACTTTTTATTTATACTATACTACGATCGATGGACCATTAAGATGGGATACATATAACAGCAATACATATAACAAGACGTATAATACATTTCAACACATACAAGGCAGGAAGATGCAAAATAAATAAACAAACAAACGAAAAGGAAGTCTCCCCGCGAAATACTCCAGGTGTGCAATTTTAATATTATTTATTGAACCAGCAGTTGAAAAAATACAGGTCGTAGCTAGGTAGATCTGCAGAGTCATCTGCTGTCAAGAAAAGAGAGGTGCCAAGGTCACACACCCGCAATTGGCACATACAGAAAGGGGGATATTGGCGAATGTGTTCGTTGATCGTTTGATAGGCAAGTATGGATAGTCATCCCATGGCGAGGAATCAAAACTGCCCCAGGTGCTTACCCATTTGCCAAAAACCTAACGCATGCCCATGCGGTGGATTGGCGAAGTGTGCACAAAACCTCCGTGTTCCGAGTTGAGAATGCCAATTTCTCGCCAAAAGCTGCCCAACTTACGTGGAAACTCCCCGGAGGTTCTCTAACGCGCAAGAGACGTGACTCGATACCATAAATCACTGGCTCGAAAAGACACGGCTGAGGAGAGGGGCAGCCGGCGCCCTATTTATATATCGGTGGAAAGGTCACGGGATTGCTCCCCTGCGTGTAATCGCCTTGCAATGTACCCACAAAGACAGCTACGCGGTGACCTCGTTATGTGCATGCTATAATTATATGCATTAAAGAAGGATGATAAAGCTGTTGTACTACGTTGCTTTTTGACTTGGATGGCCTAGGTTCGAACCGAAGTATGCCGGCTTCGCGCATGTTGGTGGATGACTGATCAAGCACCTTTTTTGCGTTCCTGGGGTCCTTATATGCAACACGACAGAGAATTCTCTCCCTTCGTTTTAGGTTTTACATTTTACTCTGCATGCTTTTGGAAGTGCCCAATAATTGACAAATGATGCTTATTTCTTGACTCGGGAACGTTTTTACCGAGGCGTAGCAAGCACTAACATTTATCATGTTTCGCAATAAGCATACATAGAAGCCGATGGTCATTTTGCTCTACCGGTTTCCCGAACTCTTCCCTTCAGGGGTGCATCAACTTTAGGGTTAGTTGTGAGTGCCATGATTGCTGCATTTTTGATGTGCGGCATAGTTGACGATCACTGAAAAAAAGAGAGGTGTTCTCGAAAACGTAGTTTTTATAATAACATGAAAGAAACTAGATCTATGCTTGCAGGAAAATTGGTAAAAATGTGAGACACCGTTTATTTATACCAGAAGTGATATATCTTCACAGGAGACTGGGCGAGATGATATAAATGATTTATATAAGAAGAAGTTCAACCACTGTAGCAGTTATGGTTTTGAGGTGACGTTGTCGTCACCGTGATTGCAGTTGACAATGAATGAACAAGGAATACACTCGTGATTGCCACTGTCGTGTTTATCACCGAACATGTGATAAATGTGATAGCAGGTGAAAGTGTCATGTGAAAGTTTGACATCGTTGATGAAATCAGTGTCTTAACTCCGAAATTAGCGGCACGTCAGTGTGGTCGTCCGACAGTTATTACGATCATCCTAGGGCCATTTAATTTGATTGGTTGTTTTTTGCAGCCAGCGACGTTTTTTGAACCATAATTTCTAACGTTTAGAGGTTTAGAGCCCATAATTTTAGTTTTATTTAAACTAGCAGCGTAAATAATCTAACAAAGAATAGGTGGACAAAAAACACATTTAACACAAAGTTTACGACATCTCATGCCTGCTCTCTTTACTGTTCGAGTGTTTTGAAATTCTCGCATGGAAAATCCCCAGCTACTATTCCTAAATAAACTATGCTCAATCGAGTACAATGCAGTACGATGTTAACTGTAATAGCCATGGCAAAAAACTAGCTTATTTCCTTTAGACAACAGTAGACCTTACATCGGCGTCCCCACATATCCAATTTAGTTAAGGTTAAATAAAGGTTTTGTTATGTATATGACTCATGGCGCTTAAATTCGAAGTCGAAACTACGTACTCGCAGTTATTCTTGGAGTAGTGGTAGCAAGCACGGAAGAAACTAATCTTCCGATACTGATGTTCTTAGAGCTTTACCGTAAGCTAAGCGTAAGCTGACATTTTATAGTTAGCAGGGAAGTTAAAGCTGGGACGGTAAAACATTGTAATGAGGAATTATGTGTGTATATGATGCGGGAAAGGATCGTGGTGACTAAAGAGGGGCACTGTTTCCAAGGCATCAGACGTGCCTACTAAATGTATGTGAGGCTTAGCGCTGTACGTGTGATAGTTCGGGTTCCTTTGTTGAGCTACCGTTACGTGAGGCATGTTACAAAAAAAAAAAAAAGAAAACAGGCTGGCCCAACATATTCGACGTTTACTTGTCTGATGGAGTTTGCAGCTAAACATTGGTCCAGGGCCTGCGCTGTGCCGTCGTGCGCAGGGTGATGAACGTGCTGATGATGTACGTGCCGGGGCAAGACGACGAAGCGCGCATGCTTCGACGCACGCTGATGCGCTACCTCAACCTGAGCCTCATCCTGGTGCTGCGCTCGATCAGCAAGGCCGTCAAGCGGAGGTTCCCCACCAAGGACCACCTCATTGAGGCGGGTGGGTGCACGCACGCCTTCTCCTTGCCGCCTTGCCACGAGACGTAGTGTAGTTTTAACAGTGGAGTGATACAGAACGCCCGAGGAGTATAGCAAAGCGCCTTGTGTATATGCCGTGTTCGTATCGGATGCTTTTTTAATTGCTCCATCGCGGCAGTGTACTTTGCCATTGGAATTGAGAAATGCATTCATCAACTTACATTTGGTGAATGCCTCCACCACTGCTCGAAATGCATAATCTGTCTTTCAGCAAGAACGTTTTAAGCATCAATCGAAAGGATGCTGTTACGAAAATGGTGCGCGCAGTTATTTAACAGAGGGGAGGGAGGCGCAGGGCTATGTATCATTTTGAGTCATCATCATCACCAACCTATCTACGCCCACTGCAGGGCAAAGAACTCTCCCATAGATCTCCAACTATCCCGGTCCTGTGATAACTGCAGCCAATTTATCCCCGCAGGCTTCTTGATCTCATCTGCCCATCCAACTTTCTGCCGCCCCCTGCCACGCTTGCCTTCTCTAGGGATACTCTCTGTTACCCTTAAAGACCAACTGTTATCTTGCCTTCGCATTACATGCCTTGCCCACGCCCATTTATTCTTCTTAATTTCTACTAATATGTCCTTAACACGTGTTTGTTCCCTGACCCACTCCGCTCTCTTCTTATCATCTTCCGTCCATTGCTCGCTAAGTCGTCCTCAATTTAAGTTGAACCTTTTTAGTGAACCTTCAAGTTTCTGCCCCTGCGCATGTGATACTTAGTAAAATAGTTACTGCAGGCTGAAAACTGGCCGCTTGTGTGGGTTAAAGACGTCGATGTGCCCGGTCCACTCGTATTGGCAGGGTTCATGACCAAACTGGAGATGGAGGTGTGGCAGTCGATTCCGTCGACCGAGTTCAACACCTTCTGGGTGCCGTGTACGTGGTTCATCAATCTCCTCCGGGAAGCTCGGAACGAGTGCCGCATCACGGACGCTCAAGGGGTCAAGCTCATACTCGAGGTACTCACCTCACCCGCAGCTGCCACTTGAGGCTGTAACTGTGCGAAAACAGTCTTCTACGACCAGAAACAAAATCACAATTGTGTAAAAGTCAAGCGTTACTGTGATAGTTACTATGTTTTAAGCGTATCTGCACTGATATAGATATGGTACCGCCCTTAGGTGATATACGAAATTACGAAGCATTACCACGAAATGAAATGAGTGTTTGCTCGCCAAAAATTTCGTGAAGCCGTCTTCAGGGTACAAAAATGAATGCTTTTGCTATTCTTCGGCATAAAATCCGCACTTGGGCCCCACAGAATGACAGTTTTCATTGCAAATGGCTATAAGAATACCGTTCACTATTGCGGTTTCTTGTGAATTATTGTTTGATTGTGGGGAAATTATTAAGTTGGTAATTTGGGGTTTGAGCGATTACACGAGTGCGTATGCAAACTTATGGTTTGCTTCGTTTTATTTGCCGCATTTTGTTTTCCTTATCGTGTTGTTCGTTGAAATTTGAGGTAAAATTAATTGCCCATTTGTTACAAAAAATGTTTCAGGTTTATCGTGAGCTTTAGCTTCTTTACCGTCAGCTTGAGGGGACTAAAAAGTTAGTTCATTGTTAGAGATTATTATTCACGAGTTACGGATTAGACCTTTACTGATGCTCGCAATATTTTATTTCTTGCCAGTGTCTATAACAGGCCAAATATATAAAGAAGTCGTTGAAATTTCGTAGTGTCACAGGTTACCTAATCATGGGTCGTTTGCCAGGGCGGAAGCCTATGTACCGTACACCCGAAGGAGTTTATGCGTAGGGGGTATGTCGTTATCACAGACTGCTGACCCGCCACCGCGTCTCAGTGGCTGAGGCATTGCGTAGCTCAGCACAAGGTCGCGGTTTAGGTTGCTGGTCGCGGCGGCCATTTTTCTAGTCGGGGCGAAAAACAAAGACGCCCGTCTGTCGAGACTTTAGAGTTCGTTAAGTATCTCAAGGTTGTCAGAATTAATCAGCAGTCCTCTGCTACGGGGCGCTTCATAGCCAAGGTGTAGTAGCTTGGTCGTGCAAAACCCTAATTCGAACTTTGATGGAGTACACAGAATGAAACACTGATTATTATAGATGGCTTCAAAAACTTAACCGTGAAGTGTTTGTATGGCCGCATTCTCTTTGGCGCCCTCCAGGAACTTCAGCAGTGTGCTTTTTGTTATGCGGCGTCACAGGAATTTATAGCCACAAACTATGCTGAGGGCATTCACCCTTACGAAAGCGAGCACCCCACTCATGTACTTTGCGATCTCCAGGGTACGCTCATAAGTTTACAAAACACGCTGCATTAGTTAGCGATGACTTCATAATAAATTTTTATGGGTTGCGTAGGTCTTAAGTAACTCTATTATTGTTTTATCTGAGGAGGGAAAACGTTTATTTATATTTTTTTAGTGGTTGGGCGGCACTCCACCGAGGGCTCGTGCCACGTGCGACAGTTCCCAAGGGGGTCAGCAGGGGAGGTACCCTTGGTCCAGGGCTCCAACGGCCTGTGCTGCTTTGCGTGCCCGCTGAATCAGACCGATCTGGTGTTCACAGCAGGCGCTGGCCAGCAGTGCCTCCCATTGCTCCGCATCAGGGTTTCTGATTTTGGGGACAGCCGTTGTGCTTTGGCATTCCCATGTGGTGTGGTAGAGGGTGGGTTTTTCTTGATGGCACAATGGGAATGCGTCTGCATATTGAGTTGGATAAATTTTACTTAGCACGTTTAGGTAGCGCCTGTCTGCAGCTGTCTCCAGTCGGTGGCTTCTGCCCTCGTCAGGGACTCGTGTGGCGGAGGGTACCTTTTCCTGATACCCCTGTAGTATGCCCATGTGGCCGAGTATTCCGAGGGGCCTGGCGTGGGTTCTTCGAGGTCGGAATCATTGGGTGCTCGGTTGGTAGTATAGCATCAAGCTACCCTGTCCGCCTCTGTGTTTCCCTCAATTCCCGAGCGCACCGGGGCCCACAGGATCCTGTGTTGATCTTACATGGATGCTCAGTGTGTTGCGGTACGCCACCTTGGGCCTGGAGGAGTACAGGGAGTGCGCAGTATTAACTCCCAACTATAGCAAAACTTCTATTTTTACTGTGAATGAAGAGTTTCTATAATGTAGCGAATTGGGCGAGTTGGAGCACGTTCATGATGGTCAGCGCATACGAAAACAGGACAGGAAGAGAATTGGCAGGAGTTGCTAGACAGCACTTGTGTCGTCAATTCTCTTCCTGTTCTGTTTTCGTCTGCGCTAAAGCAGATTCTAGGAATCATGCAAACAAATTTCACCAGTATTGGTATCGTTCACGCGCCCGGCCTCAAACCTTACTTACGAGGATAGATAAGTGTGGCGAATTCTCTTCATGGCAGCGCCTATGAAAATCTAGACAGTACATAGCGATGTGTCCTTGTGGCTAGGCGTGCGTACTGAAGGCAAGTGAAGCCGTGACAACAGCAGAGATGTTTTAACCAATTCCATTGATTAACGTGGAATTAACAGAAACTGGTCAGTTAGAAAGAATAGTAATTCCATGTAGTGTTTGTAGTTTCGTTGAAGCGGTGGCTGACACTGGTACTTCTAGTGTAACTCCTGTGATTTAAAACTTCTCCACTCGTAGGAATTCAACGACTTCCGTTCCAAGTGCGGCCTTCTTTGGAGCTACGACTGGATTAGCATTCCTCTCGTCTATACCCAGGTTAGTACTCAACTTCTTCTTTCACGGACTCTCTTGAGGACATCTATGGTGAGGCATGCAAAAACTAGCAAGGAAAAGAGGAAACACTTTCTGGCACTTAAACAAATCACCCCTGTTCAGGAACAAATAAAATACAGTTTGTACTTCCGAGCACATCTACTAGCGCACCTATCTTGTTTGTACTAGCGCACCTATACTGGCGTGTTTTTCCAATATTTCAACAACAACAAAAAAATTATCCCGAAGAGAAGTTTATTAGAAGATACATTTTAGCTGGAGAGAAGAACAGATAAGGCACTAGAACGAAATTTCCGAAACCCAAAATTGCGGTGTGTATATGCTCCGCAGTTGCCAAAATCCGGGAAGAAAAATCCACACTCACACGCGTTTTGTTTTACTGGAAATTAACCGGCCATTTGTAGAGTAGTTGCTCGCTGGAGACGTAATTTAATTTCAATAATTACCTGCAATAATTATTTGTGGTCTTTACATGGTCTTTCTAAACTCCCGAAAGAAGTGCAATTGAGGCGTTTGTTTTTCGAAATGAGCCCAACACACAAACCGAAACGAAGTCAGATAAAACTGCAGCGACAAGAAAACCTCGGTTACGTTTCCCTAAAAAAGAGGCGGCAACAAAATAGGTGAGATAACGCCCTGCAAATGTGTACGCAGATCGTAGTTCGTATCGAAAATGAGCCAGAACCTGCTGTGGCACGGATCAAAATAAGCCAAATCCATTTATCCGATGGGAGTTTGCTTTTGGCTTGACTGTTCGTACTGTTAAGTGGGTGTTTTCAGAAGTTATTTTTCTTTTAATTTTCGGAGTTTATCATGAATTCAGACGGCACTTAGGACGTCGACGACAAAGTGAACGAGAGGAGTGAACGAAATGAAACTTAGAGATGTGCAACAATCTTTTCATCTCGTCTCCCCCGCCCCTACAGAGTAAATCTGGTTATATTTATTGTTTTATTCCCATATTTAACTTTGTAGATATGAAATAGCCGCCGCTTAAAACCCCTGACACCTCTTACAAGCCCTGACACCACCGGGGACACCTCTTTCACAACTATTTTCCCCTTCGCCTCCACCGATGGCCCTTTGGCAAGTTGCGCAGTCGGCAGCTAACGGGGGTAGTGCGGTTATCAGATGATTGCAAAAAATAAAGTCAAGCATGGATGGGCGCAAAAAAATGCACTGACGATTACTACACTCCCTAATATGAAGTTTATGCGCATATGGTCACGCCGCATTTCTTCTGCGTCTCAGGAAGTGTTCGCGTGATCAGCGAACGTACGTCTGCGTGCGCTACTCTGCTGCTATCTCGCAGTGCACCGCCGCCACCGGCCAGCATGTTGTATATCGTGTTTGAACCTCCCGCGCAAACGTCACGTTGTTTGGATTATCCCCGCACAACAGAGCAGCGAGCATGTTGTTGCATATCGTGTTTGAACCTACCGCGCAAACGTCACGTGGCTTGGATTAGCGGAGATTGGAACAGCGCCTGGGAAAAGTGTCAGGGGGAGGTCGCTCCTCGGTGGCGACACATGAAACGTGTGAGGGAAAGGCAGTGAGAGAGATGACGCCGTAGCCGCACGTGTCGTATTCCACTTCACAATTCGCTAGACGCTCCTCTCCGTTTTCTTCTTTCGTTGCTGCTGCATTCGCTCACTCGGTTACGCGGACATGGGAAGCCCAGGTAACAACTGCCAAAGGGCTACCCCGTAAAACGACCGAAACCCGCCGTCGCCGTTTCCACTCAAATTCACTTCGCCAAGTAGCCGCGAATCCCTCCCGGTGGAAGAGAAACTTTCCAGCTTGAACGCCGGCTTGAGCCCACATTTATATTTCTTTTTCAGCTTGGAAGGCCCCCCGAGCGCCATTTTTTCCGGTGTCTTTCACGCCAAAGTATGAGCCATCATCGGTTGCCGGTTTATGCATGCACGATTTGCGAGTGAAAAATGGGGGCGTACACGCTCACTTCATGCTGCTCCCGATGAAATGCCGGTTGTGCTTGTATTTAGATGTCAAAATTACATGGCTCAATGCGGTCAGTCGGCTGTCTCCTCAATCGAGTGGTTCAGGTATGGGTTGTTGTGTTACACAGACATCTTACAGACACAGTAAGATGCATACGAGGAGGAAGGAAAACGGACAGACACATTGTTTGTACGCGAGAATAGAGCTCAATGCCTTTCAGGTTTTTAATCGTTATGGGACGGATGCATGGCGTTCGTTTGGAGGAAGAAGAGCAAGAATCGAAGCGTTGGATCGATCACAAGCGCGAATGGGTGAAAAAACAACGGAAAGCTGCTGGCACCACCGTTACCGCCTCAATTTTAGCTCCTGGAGTAGCGGCGAGTCCCTCCCGGATGAACAGCTAATTGCCCGCTTGGAACGCCGGTGTGAGCCAATATCGCTTCTTCAGGGGGCTTTCAGGGGATATTTTCGAGGGTGCCTGTCACTTCTAAGCACGTGCACATGACCAATACCGGTTTATACGCGCGAAAGTTTGTAGTGTAGAATAGTGGGATGGAGGCGAGGCGTGCACGCGCAGCTATAGACACGGCCGGACTCGATTTTCCTCCTTCCGCGCTCCACGGGAGGAGGAGAGTCGACTCCGGAGTAGAGTCGTGCCCGTACTGATGGATGGCATGTCCGTTATTCTGGTGCGAGATTTAAACGCAGACTTTAAGCGGCCCAATGGGACCTATCCGGAGTCCTTAGTGGTAAAGCGGATTGGGTTTGGGTGTTTGGCTATTCAGATTACCGACGCAAAACCCGTATCGTGATCTATGGACGTAAAAAGTGCATGTCACGCAGTTAGGTTGGCTGAGACGTGAAATGACGCCATTCTTTAAAGTTATTACGACAGTTGCGGCAACAGTCTGAACTCGGCCTTACACAAACAGTGAGATGCTTACGACGCGGGAGGGACACAGGCAGTTCTATGTTTATCGGCAAGAACAAAGCTTGGATCCGTCAGAGATTCATTCAGATGATTGGGTAGGAAATATGCTCCATCGCAAATTACGATAAACGTTGTCTTTCCTACCCATAAAAGGAAAAACAACAAGCCTGTTTGGAATGGAACCAGAAATATTAAGTGCGAATGCACTTTATAAGCGACCCCAAACCACCCACCGCCGGCGTCGGCGGCGGCGTCGGCGTCCGCAGTGCTCCTCTATATTTAAAGGAGCCATGAAGACAAAATACAAGTTGGGTTTATTGGAAAGACTGCTTAGTCCCGATAACAATGATACCAATATCATCGCAATCTTCGAAATAATAATGGAGATATTAAAGAAAACGTGTGAAGCCGTGGCGACCCCCTAGGCAATTTCCCGCAACTTTTCTATGACGTCACGGAACCTTGTTTGTGCGATTGGCGGCCGTCTAACTGACCTGTCGCGACGACACATGACTGGACGTCTGTGATGGGGCCTCTATTTCCATTTGACCGCATCACTTGAATGCTAACGTGCAGTTAACGCACTGAAAATTATATGTTATTGTTGGCCCGTATGACGTCATTCTTGCTCATAACACGTCACCGTGGCGAAAAATTTGAAAGTTTTTAAATACTTCTTGCTTTTTCTCGTTAAAAAAACATCTTTTTTGTCGCTCTAATGGAGTTGAGTGAGATACTGAATCCTAGTTCTTTCAAATTAAACAAACTTGTATTTTCTCTTCATGGCTCCTTTAAGAAAGAAACAGCATCCGGCGCCAGGTTTCGATCCGAGGACTTTGCGGCCGCAGCGCGACGCTCTACCGACCAAGCCACGGACGCGACGGCGATATCAGTGTTAGTGACGCGCTTTATATCTTTAACGCATTCAAACTACGTCGTCAGCGGCGTGCGTTGGCGACTCAGCGGCGTTATAGCGGCTTGATAACTGCGTGGTGTACACGTGATACTACAAACCCGATGGAAGAGATGGAAGAGAAGGCGGTGAGGCGGTGGGCTGCGGGGGCCGAGACCAAGCGCCGCAAGCGGGCCGACAACCGTGCATTCGCACTTTCACATTCTCCCCCTCGGGGAAATGCGGGGGAATTTTTGTTTCGTGCGCTCCGTTGACTGCGTCCAGCTTTGCAGGTAATCCTTCTTCACAGAGTAGAAGGGCACTAATTTTTTTGAAGCCTTTCCGCCAAAACTCCATCGAACCATTCTTGAAAGTCAATTTAATTGAAGTTTTCATAAAGAATGCCGCATCAACTTGAGTGTTTCAATTCAGTACGAACCAAATGCAAACTTATCATCCCAATATCGCTCAAAATTACCGCATAATTTTTATTACTTGTGGCCAAAAACTTCCCCTAGCTGTCATGTAAAACATATCGTGTAATAGCTCTGATAGCGTTGCATTTATGTCCGGTAACAAACTTCCGCTTTTTTCTTAAATTCGCGTCTCATTTTGAAAAACAAAGAGCTCCTCAACTGTTTGCACACATTACGGATTGCTGATTGCAGAGTGCTGAGATTTCCTGAGATGACTGCAGGACTCAAAAAAAAAAACAAAAAAAACAAGCTGGGTTCCGCTTTCTGACATTTTTTTTTATGTCAGGAATTATATAGGTTGCAGCGCTTTGACTTCGAACAGCTTCTTTCAAGCATCACAGGCGTGTTTGTACGCATTTGTTTTAAGAACCAGTGTTAAATTCAAGGCACTGCAGTTCACCAAACATACCAGTTACCACGGACACAACAAAGTCTTTCTGCCCACGGTGGCGTGCATTGCTGAACACGGAACAATCGGCCGCAGGACAGCTATCAGCCACGCGATAGTCATAAGAGGTTCAACGGCACGCAGGGCTGCACCGCGGACACGGACTCTATTCTAAATTAGTTTCGAGTAAATGTCTTTGAAACATTTCGGGTGTCTCCTTGGGTTCCTAAGGTGTACGGTTTGCAGATGATTATTTGATGCCTGATTTCCGAAGTTACTGTACGCATCAATCAAGGCAGTGACGGTGTGCAAGCCTCTGCGTTTCGGTGACGCAGCCCGATGTGCAGGTGGTGACCCTGGCGACGTACTCATTTTTTGGCGCGGCGCTGTTTGGCCGGCAGTACATCCACAGCCCGGACCCGATTATCGACAAGCGGCACCACTTCGACTTCTACGTTCCTGTGTTCACCGTCATCCAGTACTTCCTCTACATGGGCCTCCTAAAGGTGCGTTCAGCACGTGGCGCTTTCGAGGGAGGCAGGCACGATTGCTTGCCGCTTCGGAGATGAGGAAACGGAATCAAGTTCCCGAGAAAAAAAAAAAAGACGCGGTGAGGGAGATAGGATAGATACAGGACAAAGAACACACACAGTAGGCTCGATTTATGGAAGCAGACAGACAAATGGACACACGGACGGACGGATGGATGGGCGGGCGGGTGGGCGGGCGAGCGGACGGGCGGACGGACCAACAGACACCACCACCACCACCACCACCATCATCATCATCACCATGATCACCATCACCACCACCATGATCATCATCTTTACGCCCACTGCAGGGCGAAGGCCTCTCCCATAGATCTCCAATTATCCCGGTCCTGTGCTAACTGCGACCTATTTATCCCCGCGAACTTCTTGATCTCGTCTGCCCATCCTAACCTTCTGCCACGCTTGCCTTCTCTAGGGATTTATTCTGTTACCCTTAATGACCAACGGTTATCTTGCCTTCGCAATACATGCCCTGCCCACGTCCATTTCTTCTTAATTTCTACTAATATGTCCTAAACCCGCGTTTGTTTCCTGACCCACTCCGCTCTCTTCTTGTCCCTTAATGTTACACCTATCATCTTCCGTTCCATTGCTCGCTGAGTCGTCCTCAATTTAAGTTGAACCCTCTTAGTGAGCCTCGAAGTTTCTGCCTCGTAGGTGAGTACCGGACGGACGGACGGACGGACGGACGGACAGACAGACAGACAGACAGACAGACAGACAGACAGACAGACAGACAGACAGACAGAGTCCCAAATAACGTGAATCAAGCTGTGAGAGATATGAAGCTCTGTATGTTAACGAAACACACGCAAGTTGTTAGCAGCGGTGTTGTTAAACGTCAAGCATTTACTTTTGCCTAATAGCTGTTGGAGTTACATTGATTAGCTAAGCTGCTTTTTACTTATTCAAGGACTGTTCCCGACATGCGGCCTGTTGCGCAGATGACTTTATAGCCTTGCGAACATAGTAAAAGAACCACAAACGAAACTTCTCACAGCTCACTCACGACGCTTCCGCGCATTCTGAATCTTAAACAAATATTGTGTTTTTTCTCGAATTTGTAAAGGTGGCTGAGCAGCTCATCAACCCATTTGGAGACGACGAAGAAGACTTCGAGGTTAACTGGATCATCGACAGACACTTCAAGGTTTGTTTAAAATTATAACCTTCATAATGACGAAGTGAGTGTGAGTGGTGCAAGCCTAAGTTGTTGTAGTTATAACGTCCTGTATCATTCTTTATACAACATACCCAACGACTATATCATTACTTCGAGTTTCATTTCTTTGTCGTAATTAGTTATTTCGCGGTAAAGTTGTAAACGTCACAGAATTTCCGTCTGCTGTCAGTAAATGGGCATCTACGGTAGGAGTATGTTTAGAGAAAATGGCTGTAACTCTTGTCTAATCAAAACTATTCCAAATTAAGTTATATAAACATTAGCCGATAAGACGACTCTAACATCACACCGAGTTTCAGCTTATTATCATAATTACGTAGTTCACAGTAAAGTTGGAAATATTGTGAAATTCCCGCCTGCTGTCAATACATGGGTTTCCACGGGAGGAAAACAGACAGCCCCAGTCTAGTTCTTCCAAGTTTCATTAAATAATCACCAAGCCGGCTTCACTAGTTTTGCCAGAAGTTGATAAAAATAAACATGTGCACATTCTGCAATTATAATTGTGATGCACATTTTTATAGATGGTATTCGTTGAAAAGTTTAGTGGTTAATTTCTTCGCTTGGAAACACTGGAAACGGCCACAGACATGGGCGATGCGCCACGGACATGGACAAGTACCGCCATCCCGCGGAGCTCGACGTAACGAGTGACGGCGCACCACGGCCTCCGCGATCGGCTGCCGGCGGCGCACCGTAACAACGGCGCGCCGCCGGCAGCAAATCGCGGAGGCCACGGGCGCACTCACACGGTTGCATGGAGGAGACGAGGGGTGCCTGACCTGGGGGCCGTGCGCACAACGTCGCTTAGCAACAGACACTTGGCAACAGATATGGCGGCGCACTCGCATGGTTGCCTGCATGGATTCCACGCCATTGAATACCGTTCATAGCTTTACTTGTTGTCCTCTCAGAGAGTGGAATGGCTCCTAATTTTTTTGCATGGTTGCACGGGTGCAGGTGTCCTACCTGGGTGTCGACACCCTGGACGGGCCGGCACTCCCACTAGTCAAGGACTCGTACTTCCACAAGGCCGACTACCAGCTCCCTTACACGGCCGCTTCTGTCAGCTACAAGAAGAAGACCTACCGCGGATCTGTGGCCTACATGCAGTAAGTCAGTGAACACGTCTTTCAGACGGCACTTAGGCTCAGAAACTTCGGGGTGGCCGAAATTCGTTACTATTTTAATGAGAAGCGGAACCCACACTATCTTGCTTCTGAATGACGATTCAATCTTTTCGCTTGAAAATTTCAGTTTTGTATTCCAAGACTGGTGGTAGGGTATACAAGTACACTGGAATGTCGTTAACCCTGCATCCGCAGAAGTAGTGGTTTCTTATCCCCGGCTGGGTTTCCATTTAACCTAACTCATACGGATAAACCGTAGTGCCGGTTAGTACATACTTTCTTCGCGTCACCGTCAGGTACGGCTTAACTAGGTTTCACTGTCATTGCTATCGGTCTTTAATTTTTCTACCTTTCACGCGTAATGACTGAGGCGATGGTCACTACTGCGGTAAACTGTTGACTGAATGAAGGTAAAACAGCGGCCCCGGGGACATAAACATGTCGAACCATTGTGGGTGGAGCCTTGTTCATTAAACATGAGGCTTTACGTAATATCGTGTTGGTTGATTGGTCTAATTTGTCCTGATCTGTTATCTCTTTACACTTTTCCCTCTTAGCGTGCCGCACGAGCAGCGCGAGATGGTGGTTCCCGAGGTCTCGGAGGAGGACGACGAGGACACACCGAGCAACGCGGAAGAAGGTGGCGAGGACCAGGACCCCGGTGGTCCGCTCAGCAAGAAGCACTCCTCGTCGGTTTGGACGCTGCTCGGCAGGCGCACCAGCAGCAGCGCCTCACTCGCCCAGCAGCAGCTGGACGCCGAGAGCGGCCTTTTGCAGGCTAACAAGGACTCAACGCTGCATGTCTACTTCAAGGGGGGAGACGGTGAAGACTCCAAGGAGTACGTGCACGCCGTGGTAGATGATTTAGGAACATGCATGCTACTCACACAAATATGTGGATGCTAACAGGTAGCGTTCACTCTCTTGGCTGGTCTTCTTGTAATGTTCTTATGTCAGTTTTTTTATCGCTAGATAACATAAACCGCGAAATAGCGCAACAACGAGTCATTTTGCAGTAGGCTGACTTTACCGAGAGCATGTCCAGAGCACCCTAGTTGCCCGAGACTGGACGGATATGACCAAGTCTTGATTTAATGCCGCGGCCCCCTGCAAAATAGTCAAGTATTCTGTCATTATTTCGTAAGTAATTTTGAACAGGGCGCATTAGCACGTTAATTAAGATGAGCCGGATTTTCGTGTTCGACTCTCCAATGCAATATATGCTCGTAGGCGTAGTCAACAGGTCGTCGGTTGAGGATGGGTTCGCCTGCCACAGAAGGGTTGTCTGCTCATATTGGTCATAAGTGTTGCGTGCAGATGCGATAAATACCAGTAAAAATCAGTAAAAATAATCGTTATTTCACGCAGACCAAGAGAATCTTCCGCACCACCGACTTTGTCCCAGTTGTCGCCGCTTTAGCTGTGTTAATTGGTGCGCTACAATTTCCTTTCCAACTACTCTATACCGAAGCGCATACTCCTTATGTTGAAAAACTTAAAACTAGTCACTTTTAGATACTTTTTTACACTTCAGCGATTTTAAACTTCGAAGATAGTGTTCTTGCTTCTAAAAAACACCTTCTCTGCAGGTTGATCTGCATTTAATACTCAAAAGAAGTTGTTATTGCATGAAAATTTTGTTTTCAACTTCCCTCCGAAGTCGCTGAAGCTAGGTTGCTGATGCTGAAGCCATGCTCGCTGTGTTCGTCCTCATTGGGCTTTACTACTTTTTCTCGCCCTCCACGACGCGCCCCACTAGTTCTTGATTCGTTCATTTTCTTGCATGTCGGAGCTCCAGCCCTCTGAGGGTTCCGAAACTCTTCAAAAGGTCTATTAAGCTTCAGACACTCGAAATGCATCTCAGAAAATAGTGCCGCGTGGGTTTACCCAGTTTGAATTTTAATTTATTTCTGAAAAGTACGGCTCTCTTACAAGACGGGTTGAGGAATGACGAGTAAAAGACCGGGCCCATTTTCTCCTAAAAGCGGCCACTCCTACAAGCAGCGATCAGGCCAAACAGAAAGTTTTTGTAGAATTCCTTCATGTACTGGGCCACTAAAGTGTCGAGAATGACGCATTAGCAGAAATAAATGAGCAGCTATGAAATTCCCTTGGCTTCGCAGGAAACACTTGTTGAAGCCGCCGGAAGAACGTCGCCGCCCAGGACGCCTGGGAAGCGAGCCGAGTGCAGGCGTACACCATCAGCGGTCGTTCCTGCGTGAGTTCTTCCACGCCAAGCCTGCTCGTCGTGTCCAGGCTTGGACTGGGGCAGACGGAGATTACGGGAGCCCTCCGAAGCGGCCGCGGAAGCTCCGCTCTAAGGTGTCCTTCTCTGCCGATACATCCGCCGGGCCCACGGGCACACTGCTTTACCGTAGTCGGTCTACTTCAGATCTAGCTGCTGCTTTAGAAACTGCTCGTAAAGAAGCCCTTATTTCCTCTCTCAAATCTCTGAGGGCGGCTAAACCGAGACGAAAATCCCTAGAAAGCAGCCAAACTGCGGTATCCTTGGTCGCTGCGCTCAGGCGAAGCAAAAGCCTCCCAGAACTGAACATCTCTGACCTTGCCTACAAGCCTTTGCTAGTGCCACAGCGGCCTTCTCCGCCGAAAAAGCCAGTGAGGACACGGACATCGCTGACGCCCCAGTCCTCATTGACACCAAAAGTATCGCAACTGCTGCAACTAGCTCTGTCACCGAGGCCTCCCGCATTAACCCTTAGAAAGTCACCCGCACCGCAAAAGCCGCCTGTTCCAGAGACACCGAAGCCGCCCCCAGCAGTACCCAGCATTCAAGTTCAAGCGCCAGTGTCTTCACCGCCCATGCTAGCACCGCCGCCAGCTCTGGCTGCGCCGCCAGCTCCGGCAACTACATCGGCAATTCGCGAAACGGGGGAAGCGGCAGTGCCTAAGACGACGGCGGATTATCCTCTTGGAGCTCCAACAAGGGAACCGGCGCAGCCGGCCCCGCACGCTGAGGAAAGTGATAGCTCGGGCTCTCCTGTCCAAGTTACACTGAGAAAACCACGGGTCAGGCTACCACGGCTTGTCATTCAGGCGCCTGGACGCGCCTTTAAGAGTATTTTCGACACCGGAGAAGGGAGCTCAGATGAACAGAGCAAGAGCGAAGCAGTCAAAGATTCTGCATCCGCCTTAGCCAAACCACCGCCTACTAGTCAGCCACTCAGCGAAACTACGGCCGCAAAGCCGAGACCAAGACTTCGGGTGCGCGTTGTACCCGAGCCTGAAATCATTCCAATTGAACCCACAGTCGGCGACAGTTCCCTGGTGGCGGACAAAGACACGGAGATGGTTCCTCCGGGGACAGCTCCGGAACCCGTGCCGGAGCCTCCGCCTAGTCCACCCCCAGAGCCCCCGGACCAGACCACGTCGCCGGTGAAAGAATCAGACCATCCTGAACGCCCCCGTGAGTCTGGAACTGACAGTGATGATGACAAAACGGAATTTGTGGTCGTAATACGAGACAAAACTAGCGACCGGCCAAAGCAACTCATGATAAAGCGAGGACCATCAGATCGCGCCGGCTCGGTGGACAGCTTGCTCGGAGATCCACGGCCCAAAACTCAAAAGAGACGCAGCTCCTTCGAAAGTCCAGCTTCACGCGAGGACATGCAATCTCTCGTCCCTGTCTTCAGGCCTCAGCGGGATGAGCCAGATACGCAGGTCGGTGCATTTCCTCAGTTTCTCAGCCGTTACGTTGTTGACACGAGAGATAGCGAAGGCAGAGGTATGTGGCTCCTAGTGCTTGCGAAGAAATTTACGAATTGTTTCGCGAAACCTTGATGCGTTAAATAACGGAGGGTCCGGAGAGCGAGTGTGACGATGGGGACAGGAGCGATTGTTCCTCCGAGTGCTCCGAAAAGTTGCACTACTTAGCCTACACTATACTAGTCTCCTTTCGACCATGCTACAAGGTATCCTCGCTGCCATACCGTGCTCCCCTGAGGATCTTTCGAGGGATCTGGATTCGTTAAGCGGCGCAATAACAAGCAAGGTGTTACTGGGAAACGGTTTTGAATGATAGCACTTACTTAACGCAGGCGACCTTATCCGGCTAACATATCAGAAACACTAAAAATTCAAAGAAAGCGATTACGGCTGGCAAATTTTATCCCTGTCCCTGCAAGGACGCATATGTATGTCATTGGAAGCTGCAAAATAGAATGCACGCAAGACGTGCGTTTGCGCTGTTGTTTATGCACAGATTCTATACTCAAATCGCGTGGTGGGTCTCACCATTCGCCAAATTCGCACATCCAGTCCCGCTGATTTGACGCTCCAGAGCTTGCGGCGAAGCCCATCTGGGGATATTTTTCAGATTGTAAGGAAAATGAGTTTAGGGCTCACAAAATAATGAATTCGACCTGTACTGAGAGCATTGCATGCTCAAAGCTGGAAAGAAAGTTGACAAACTTCGGGCTGTGCACGTGGCGTGTGTTTTCATGTGCTCGAAAAACATATTGCGGCTGTCTTTGGTACCTGCGCTCACGACAGAGTCACTTACAGTGCTCTTGAAGCGTGTTGTTTAGCCTAAGCTGTATTTTGCGCAGGCTCCTGATTCTCCGACAGTGACGAGTGGCGGCGTAGTGGCCGCACCAGTGGACGACCGGCCATCGACGTCTTCGGGCCGTGATTCTCGACGCCACCGACGACGTCGTCGTAGCAGCGTCCGGCGTCTGAGCTCCGTGAGCCACGAAGGAAGCCCGACGGGTGGTGCGGCGACATTGGGGAGCAGCCAGGAGTCGCTGAACCAGGCTGCCGCGGCCGCCGCTGCTGCGGCCGCGCCTGTGCACCGCCGTGTGCCCAGCGACGTGCTGATGCGCTGGCAGAACTTGATGCACAGTGACAGCGGTGACGAAACGGATAGGCCTCCGCCTCCGCGGCTGCTTGAACTTCCGGGCGCAGTGCCGGCGCCGCCTCCCGGTCACGTGAGGCAGCTGTCGCGGGCTTTCGCGTACCGGTCGACCACGTCTTCGAGCAGCAGCGTCACTGTACGCGGCTCTACGACCAGTTTGTCCAGAGCGGCTTCCAAGGCGGAGGCCTTTTTGGCCAGCGAGAAGCGCGAGAGCTGACAATAAGTGGGACAGCTAGCCATACGACATGTTATTAGATTACAGTTATCTACGTATGAACAATGGCAAGATATGTGGGAAACGCGGGATGCATAGCGAGCAGGAAGCCAGAGCCCTAATGTGCCCTCGAGTCTTTCGCGCCAAGTGAAGGCCTCTCAGTTCTTCGAGTTACTGGGTAACTTGTCTGCGGGAAGAAGGTTTCAGATGAAGTACTCCGTGGAGGCAAGAAGTCTTACACGTGGGGACATAAGGGGCATTTAAAAAAAATGAAGCATAGCATGCTTACATACATCTTATTGGGTGTAAGTTGGATGTCGTCGGAAGGTTGAAGGTGGGCCCGTTATCATTGTTTGCACAAAAGCAGTTATTAGTGCAGTTGACTTCTGAGGTCTTACTGAAAATTAGCATCATACAATGGTAAAATTAAAAACCCCGGAAGTGCTGCAAAAAAAGCCTTTTTGCACAGAAATACGTTTGCCCGTGCTTAGCAGAAATTTTGTGTGCTCTAGCTCATTTGCAACAAGTATTCTGTCCACAATGCTTCCATAATGGTTCCTTGCCGGAAACGTACAATTAACCTTTTTTTGGCTAACAAGCGTTCAGAAAGAGCAGGATGCCGGATTTGTGGAAAGGAAACGTGTTATCTTTGATGAGCAGACGAAATAAGAATTGTGACCCCATCAAGAGGCACAAGAAGGGACGACGGGCATAAATTGTTTCCCTCCATGTCGGATGCTAAGGTGTCGTACCAGCAGATAACTTCAAGCTGGCAAGACTAGTTTGTAGCCGCAAAAAATGGCCGCTGTTAGCAATAAATGTTTGAGCAGATCTGACGAAGCGGGATAAAACATGATTGCCTTCTGTAGGCATTTCACTGGTTTTTCAGTTTATCCCATCGCAAGCTGAAAATTGTAGTTAACCACTCTCGTTTTGTTTTCTTCCAGTCGTTTTTGTCCTTTTACATGGCTTTAGTTTCATTGCACGGGGGCAGGTCGAAAATGTCCCTTACTGTGGTCAGCACGGTGAGGAGGTCATAACTTTGGTCACGATTGTTTGAAAACAGTAGTAGCTTTAGTAAATGATACGCGCGCATGAGAACGAAGAAGGCAGCATATGCTTAGTTTGCTTTCAAGAACAAAAATTGGTCTTTGGCTTGCATGTTTCGTACGCGTAGTTGCAAAAACTTCATGGATTTTCACCAAGCCTGTGTGATAAACTCACGTCAGTGGGGTATTTAATGCTGTTCCGCCCACACAGCGATTTCACCTCAGGGCTTTCAGCAGGTGGGCTGAAGTGTAGCTTTTTATTGTTTCTCCTCTCACCAAAGAAAAATGTTTCATATTTATGTGCCTGCAAAAACATCGAGCAGCGTAATATTTCATTTTTCTTTTTTCAGTTCGCGCCAAGAATATGATGTAGATATTCTTTAAATTTGCGTTGAGAGAAGCCTCACAATTCTGGTCTTTTCATTTGTGTAACTATTACGACATAACTACAATGTATATCTATTTGACCAAGCTTTTCATTTTTTGTTTAAACACGAGATGTAAAAACCATCAAAAATACAAAGAGTTTCATCTGATTAGGGTAGCATGTGATGTCAGCATTATTTTCTATAAAGAAGGGCTTGCGAAGATAGGTCAATTTTGTTTTGAACGTTGTAACTCCCATCAGGAAACTGTAGAGGTACAAACAAAATAATTTGCTTGCTTACGAAACCAGGCTACGACTCTGTAGGCACACGCTGCTGGCTTGCCAGCGTATGTCACTCGCTGCATATTTCTAGCTTTGGTCTGCTGTACAATTATAGCTGTGGATATTAGCTCTGAAAATGCCTTGAAAACCAGTTTATAGCTGCGAGCTTAGTGAATTTAAATTTGTAGTAACTTACTGAGTTTCTTGCCCCCTCTCGCTGTTTGGAAAGGGCTTACTTCGCAAAAAGTGGTAAATGTAAAACGTGGCAAAACTGAAAGAGCGGAATCTTCATCTGAAAGAGCAGGATCTTGAAAGAAAATTCGCAGTGCTTTACAACGAATAGCTGCTGATAAGGATACTCTGTAGCTGAAAAACATTTCCCGTAAATTCTGTGGGCGAGTACATAGTTTCTCGTATATATGTGTTTGGTACAGCAAAAAGCTTTAATACAAAGTTGATATCTTCAGTCAAGGCGAGTAAGGGGGTGGGAGGGTATTGTTTTTAACAAAATTGCATCGACAATGTAGTGGTCCGGGGTATTTTAATGAGGAATGGGGAAACTTATGTCTATCTTACGCATGCATACGCGACGGGCATTTTCAAACCATCTCGGTAATGCTTCGGCTGAATCGACCGCCTTTTCTTTGAATGTTTAGGAATGTTTAGTGCATTAGGATTGAGTGAGCCATACTACGAAAGGCACGTGGAATGGAAGAGGGAACTGCTCTGCAAGCTCGTGTAGGATGCTTTGTCAAGAATAGTCGAATTGCATTTACAATTGCCATAAGGGGCCCTCATCTACATACAGTCTTCGAACAGGTTCTTCGCTGTCCCTTCCGCTTGTGCAGGTGCCCTAAGAAGTAAAAGGAGCACGGGTTTGAGATTTTGAGAGGATTTCGCCGCCATGTGCCCAGCGAGCAACCTCTAAGTGACTTCAAAAGAATGTCATTCTAGAATGAAATCCGGCGGCACATATTCTATTTATACTGGCAGCCGCGTGAAATAGAAATTATTCTAATTTCAGGACGCTGTGCTCCGTTTACTCTTTGGGGCACCTGTACTTTTCGCCGCACGTTGTTTCTTGAAGGTACCTTGAAGATCTTGAAGACTGTCGTTTCTAGGATGTTATCGGCCGCCGCTTGTGCTCAAGCTCACGCGAAGTGCACTTTCGAAAGAACTTACTCAACAGCACACGAACTTCAGACGAGCTTTTTTTAGTAAAAATGAAAAAAAAAGTAATACGAATATTATCTGTGCTCAGTGAGCGCCATTTTGATTCTGTCAATCTTAGTCATGCGGTGAGAGGTTGGTTGCGTATCTGTGCACCCCTGTAAAGGAGTACCGCTGTAACCATCCTTCGCGCGCAGAGACAAGGTAGGACGATGGAACGCCGCTCAGAGGTGCGAAGACAGGAGAAACGGCGGTCAGAAGCTCTGTTACCAATTAGAGATGTGCCTTTCTCTTAAAAAGTTTTTTTTCCGCATCAGTTTGTAGGTGCGTCGAAAATGTAACATGTGTCAGGCCCATGAATCGTTAGTGCATGAAGCAATTCTGAATCTGCAGAGTACAGGGACGCCCGCTTGACAATGTAACCTTCCCGCTTATGTTTTGTGATTATTTTGTTGCAATGAATTGCTCAAGTCTCACGAGCTATACACACAGTGTCGTGTACGGGTGGAGTGTCCTCAAAGTTTGTTATTGCACATTCCAACGTGTGATTGATGTCCATGTGTCACCTCTGTAACACTTGTCGTCAACTGTTTGTCCGCGTTCTTTTTTCTATTCCGTTTTCTTTGCCACACCTCCATCACGACAATAAAGTTGACGCATTTCAAGCAATTATCAAGGCTATTGTTGTTTTCTTTGCGGTCAACGCTGCACATAGGGAGAGTATTGAAATTTGCCGACAAAGACAGACCGGGAGTTGCGGTTTAAATTTCCCAGCCCGTAAAAAGATGGCGATTAGAATACTCCTTGACTCATCAGGTAGTTTCAATAGCAGTGTTGTGCTTAATAATACCTTCATAAATATAGCAAGTAACTTTTTTCGCCGCTGGCAGAAAAACAATTTGGAAAGCATATTCTTTGGTAGAATTCAAAGTAATGCCACTGCAGGAAAAGTTCCCACAAAGAATGAGAACAAATTATTACCAAAATAAGCTGTATTAAAATTTAAGTTGGAAATATGCACGAAGTACGCCATCACACACTATCATACTTTGTTCGTTTTCAAAGGGTGTCTACATGGCAATTCACGCTGTCGTATACTGTTGCTGGAAGGCAGCCCAGGCAATCCCGAGTCATAGATCTTAAACTTTTTTCTTCAACTAACAAGAAGGTAGTATTCCACGTACGTAGCGGTCTCGTTTAGACTTCAGATTCTTTGTACCAATAAGAAAAGACTGTTTAGTTGCAAATGTTCTTTAAGCCGTACATAACGGGAACAACGTACAGATTGAGCTGTTTTTAGGAACACGCGGATCTGGTGGCCAGATCCGTGCTCAATAATTTTTCTTCCTTCTTTTTCCTGGTAAACAACATTCACATTTAATAAAATATGAGTTAATTATATTCAGCAGTTGGTCATCATGTGTTCATCCCCGTTAGTGTAGCGTTTCTCGTTTCTGGTATGCGCCGTCGAAGGCATGCACTACCTCTGCAAGTTCCTGCTGGTGCTTTCTCGCGCGGTAAGGACATGCTTATGAAAGCGCCGCTTTCAGAATGGTGGGACCAGCTGTTCAGCCTCGCAACTGGTTTACACAGAAAAAAGCTAAGTGCCGCCTGCAGGATTCCCAACCTGTTGCATTATGCTGCGTTGCCCAGAAGGCAACGTATCAGGTCACGACAAAATAGAGAGATTTAGCTGACCGTTTTTGACGGTCCGCCCCGCTCCAATAGCACGCGGGGACGCCATTGCGCATGCGTGACGCGCTTTGCCGCGAGCGGAATTGGCTGCTGCCGCTCCGGTTGTGCTGAGTGGGCCGCCAGGAGCGGAGCGGACCATCAAAAACGGTCAGCCAAAACTTTAATGATTCGTTCGAGAAGCTTCCATTCATGGCGGATGCGTTTGGAAGGAGCTGCGCGAATTTTCCCATTTTCGTCAGGAAATTTGCTATGCAAGTTCTAACCCTTTTCCCCATCTCTTTCGTATAGTTCTAGAACACCTTTGTACCAAATTTTAACCTCGTAGCCCCAATAGTTTTATAGTTATAAACGTCTTCTTTTTCTTTTTCTTATGACTCGCGCGCTGAGTCATACGCAAGAAAAATAAAGGTAGCTAGCTTCCGCTACAAGGTTACCCTTTAAAGGCCATACTAACGTTGTCACGTCATGTGCACTGTTCCGATAGTTTGACAAGTTAAATCAGCTCGCTTGGCACATTTTTGGCAAAGTTACAGCCAAAAGCCGAAATGTAAACACTCACCAAACGTTCCAGAAGTTTCCATTCAAGGCGGACACGCTTAGACGGTGCTGGAGAGGTTCAAACTAGCCAGCTGAGCGTCAGCTGATAAGCTCAGCTTCTCTTGGACAGCTTCTTTTTGGCCGCATGAGCTTCAAACTGGATATTTTTTCGCAGCTATACACTTCAGCATGGGACTGGCTTACCTTTCTAACGGCCAGACGTCAGTGAATGTCATCAGTAACCCAACGTGTCAGCCAACTCCTTCAGAACCTCGCGTATTAAAAGCAAAACCAAAGATCGCTGGCTCAGTATCCCTACAGGCGTGCCTGACAACGTCTTCCCCGGGAAACTTCTGTTGCTCTGTCGCCATTTTTTGTCTGGCTCTCTATGCCGAACCCATGCAGGTATGGAGCGCTGTCTGCTCTGGAAGAAACCATCATCCCGGTTACCTAAGGGGCTAAACTAAAAAGGTTCTACCATGCCATGAAGGCTCTTATGGATAAAAACAGCACTCACTCACCAGAGAAGGATCAGGCTACCCTGGTGTAGTAGTTGGCCGCCGCCTCCCATGACTAACTAACTCAATTCTCTGGCCTCAGTCCCCTGCAGCTGTAGAGCACGTGTCCACAGCGGCAGTCAGAACAGCGATACAGCAGATGGTGCTCGAATCTCTGGGTCCGGACAGGCCGCCATTGGAACTTGACCCTGGCAACGTTCAACGCACGCACTCTTCCTAGCGAGAGTAGGTTAGCTGTACTACTTGAGGTGCTCTCGGATATTAAGTGGGATATTATAAGGTTAAGCGAAGTTAGAAGGACAGGAGAAGGGTTCATGGAGCTCACTAGCGGGCATATTCTATGCTACAAAGGACCACAAGATAAGGAAGAACACGGGATCGGATTTTTAATCCACAGAGTAATAGCAGGAAACGTGGAGTTTTTCAGCATTTGCGAGAGAGTCGCGGCTATCGTGATCAAGCAATACAAGCAATATAGGTTAAAGATAGTACAGGCCCATGCGCCGGCGACCAGCTATGATGATGAAGCCATGGATACCTTCTACGAGGACGTCGAATCAGTAATGAAGACGGCAACAACGCAGTTCACGATTGTGATGGGAGACTTGAACACGAGGGTCGGTAAGAAGCAAATGGGAGAAAGGTCAGTGGGGAACTTCGGAATACACAATCGCAACAGTCGAGGAGATACCTGGTGGTATTTGCAGAGAAAAATATCCCAAGGTTAACGAACACATTATTATACAAACGAAAGAATAACATATGGACATGGAGAAGTTCCGACGGTACAACCAAAAACGAAATTGACTTCATTTTAAGAGATAACCCCAATATCGTGCAAGATGTAGAGGTGCTAAGTAAGATTAGGAGCAGCGATCACAGGATGGTTAGATGTAAGCTAAGGCTGAATGTCAGAAGAGAAAGGGCGAAACTCGTAAAAACTAAGAAACCCACCATATAATCAGTCAGAGCCAGATCTCAGGAGTTTAAAACAACTCTTCAAAACAAATTGAACGAGCAGAACGAGGTCAGTGTAGACACGCTAAATGACAACCTAACATCAGCACTCAGTGAGTCAGCAGCAGCTGTAGGAGAAGCAACATGTAGAGAACGAACTAGAAAACTAACTTGGAATACGAAGGAACTATTTGCCAAACCTAAGATCATGGAAGTGTCAAGTACGGTGGATCGGATTAAATTAGCCGATGTTGCGACCGGGTGGGGGCACCTGATCCGAGCTCCGTGGCCTCCGAAATACGAGTGGTAGCGTGTATGATGCGAGCGGCCAGCCGCTGTTGCAGCCGTGAAGAAGTCCAGAAGCCGTAGGCTAACGTAACTGTTTACTTCATAGCGAGAGGTGAGCCAAAGCCAAAGAACAATGCCCCGACGGGCGAGGTTGCAATACAGGACTCGAGCAGAGCGACAGCACGGATTCGCTGCTCTAACACGAATGAATTACAGCGCTTTTATTTATACCCAAAAGTGGTAACGGTCAAAATGCCAACAAGCTGCAACACGCCACGAACGTCACAGACACACACAACGCTCTTTCCAGAGTTCGTTAGTCGTCGGTAGCCTCGGCGCACGTTGAGTCCGAGAGAAGGGAAAGAGGAGGACTCCGTTGCGATCGACGGGGCCTCTGTGTCCTTGAAGAGCGTTGAGACGAGCCTCGCCGGCAACCGCCGAAGTTTCGAAATGCGCCGAAAGCGAAGCGTCTCGTCTGACTCGGCTTGTCTGAACTTGTCACCGGCATGGTGGCGCCTGACGGCAGAAAGGCGCACGCAGTGGATTCGCCGCACAGCCGAGGAGTGATGCGGGAAAGTACGGCGGCGCTGGCTGATTCGTAACAGCTTCTCCGCCGGGGGCCCGAGATCCCGATGGATAAGGGTCTTCATCCATTGTCCGGAGGGATGCTTTCGAAGTGCTCGGCAGACGCTCGACTCCAGGCATTGGCTGTACGACACCGTGCTGGAGCTTCACCGGGCGGGTCACTGGACGAGTAGTGGCTCCCCAAGGACGTCTCTGGCTTGGTCAGGCAAGCAACAGAACAACACAGGAAGACACAACCGCATCGCCGGGAAGTGCGAAGACAAATCCACACTGAAGATCTACCAGGCTTTTAGTTGCGATAAAATACGCTAATAACTAACTACTCTAGTTATATTTTAGCCCAGCAGTACTTTAGACAAGTGCACAAACTTGAAAGGTGACATTACGCGTGATTGGAAATGTCCCACCAAAAAGAAACGTAACTGTAAAGGGGGAAACCTGCTCCAGGAAAAACAACGAATTTGAGAAAGTCAGGCGTCTACAGGCCACTTCTCGCGCAGAGAGCTGCGATTTGAGCTCTCGTCAATGCCCCGAGCTTTTCCCCTTCTGCACCGCACTTTAGGTGCACCCGTTCTCTGAACGCTGCTGCGACCGCGTGAAATTACACCTGTCGTCTTGTTCGACAAAGATCGAGCGCGCGGAGAAGCGAGCGAGATTTTCCACCGTTCATACGTTAGGCGCGCACTCCTTGGAGGCGGCGTTCCCTTGGCGCGATGCGAGCTCACGGCTTTGCCCCTTGGCGTGCCCGCACTGAAACACGCGCCGAGAGTACGCGCGGAAGTTTTCCCTTTATCCTTCTTGCTCGCCTTTTCACGAACGCGCTCGGCAAGCAAACGTCGGAACGCGTTTACGTTCTCTCTAGGCTGGTCGGTTCCCAACTTCGGCTCAGCCACAGGCGACACCGGAACCTCAATTAGCTCAGCCGATGTTGGCCTATCATCGGGAGCATCAGCTGGGAGTGAAACGGGCACGACGAGCTCTTTAGACACCTTGTAGTTCCCAACAGTCACTACCTCGTCGTCCCTCGCACTTTCGGTGACAACCTCAGCCCGCGAAGGCCGAAGTGTGTTCCCGTTCTCCTTTCTCACTGTCAGCTCTACACTAAACTCAAGGTGCCTCGCCTCAAGAGACGGTTGAGCCGCCCCAGACACCTGAACCTCCACGAGCTCGGCTGGCCGTTGCTCGAGGTCAGCTACCTGAGCTGGTGGCAGAACTGAATCGGCTTGCTCAGTGGCGAGATCGTCATTTCTCCCAACTGAACCGTGCAAACCGTTCGCTGCCTCGATTCCAGCCTTTCCAACCACGTCGCTCGTTTCTGCACTAAGTCCGAAGGAACAACCTCCGTTTCAGCGGACTCGTGCGGCCTCTCGGTAACCTCATGGTTTACGCACTCCAGCGAAAGCTCGCTATCTCGCGAAATGTTCATGTTCAGACCGGTAGCCGCTCTCAAAGCCTCCCGCGAATTTGAACCACCTTAACACCTTGCCGAGCTCTCCGAAACAAACGCCGACACGTTATCGCCTTATCGCACTCAATGGACACGCACTGCCCTCTGCCGCCTCTGCCGACAGTCTGAGCTAATGCGCCTTCGTTGCCTTCGTTATCTCTCTCAGCAACCTTGTCGCGCTGCTGGACCGCAACGGTCGCCTCCGACTCGCGCTCCCGAGCGTCTGCTACTGGCAGCGCTGGCACGGTGCTTTCCTCGACAATGAGGTCTTTTTCGAGCAACAAAATTCTAACTTTGGGTTTCTCAACTTCGCTTCTTCCCGCAAGAGTGAATCTTGTGCTCTAGTTCCTTACTCTCCCGTTGGAGTTTCTCTCGCTCGAGCTTCCTCCGTTCCCGTCGGATTTGATTGAGCTCGAGGTCGTACCATCGCATCTTTTCCTCGTGCTGTCGTTCTTTTTCCTCGCGTTCCTCACGCTGGCGCTCGGCCTCCGCCTCGGCGGCCTGACGTTTCGCGGTCTCCCTGCCATTGACCAGCTCAATGCATTCCGACAGCTCCTCATCGTCAGCCCCGACAGCGAGTATAGCCTGTATCAGCTCTGGCTTTCTCACCGCGTCCGTAACATCCAAGCGCAACTCTTTTTCAAGCTCCAACAACTGCGGTTTTTTCAGCGCCTTCAAATTCATGGCCGGTCTAGAGTACTGCTTTCCCACTGCTCCAAAAATGTTTTGCGCGAATAACCCACGCGACAAAAACACACGCCCTACCAGCTATCCTCAGAAGCCTGGTAAAACTCAGTGAAGAAAAGTCCCGCACTCACCATTGACCGCCGTGAATTCTGCGAAGTCCGAAGCCACCTTGACGTCCGTGGTGTTGGATCTCGCAGCGCTGGCTCCAGGTGTTACGAAGTTGCCGTCCCACCGCTGCCAACCAGTTGTTGACACCGGGAAGGTCGACTGCAGCCGGGCAGAGGTCCAGACGCTGATAGGCTAACGTTACTGTTTACTTCATAGCGAGAGGTGAGCCGAAGCCAAAAAACAATGCCCCGACGGGCGAGGTTACAATACAGGACTCGAGCAGAGCGACAGCATGGATTCGCTGCTGTAACACGAATGAATAACAGCGCTTGCTGGGGTCTATTTATACCCAAAAGCGGTAACGGTCAAAACGCCAACAAGCTGCAAGACGCCACGAACGTCACAGACACACACAACGCTCTTTCCAGAGTTCGTTATTCGTCGGTAGCCTCGGCGCACGTTGAGTCTGAGAGAGGGGAAAGAGGAGGACTCCGTTGCGATCGACGGGGCCTCTGTGTCCTTGAAGAGCGTTGAGACGAGCCTCGCCGGCAGCCGCCAAAGTTTCGAAATGCGCCGAAAGCAAAGCGTCTCGTCTTACTCGGCTTCTCTGAACTTGTCACCGACATGGTGGCGCCTGACGGCAGAAAGGCGCACGCAGTGGCTTCGCCGCACAGCCGAGGAGTGATGCGGGAAAGTACGGCGGCGCTGGCCGATTCGTAACACCGAGCTGTTAAAACTAATTAACAGAAAAGAAACAAACAAACGACATTTGTGCATATAACACGACAGCGATCAAGGAAGCGCTGCAAAAGGGGGGAAGCTTGAAAACAACAGAGAAAGCTAGCCATCGGCAAAGACAGGATGTACGCACTCAGAGATGAGAAAAGAAACATTGCGGATAACCTGGACGAGATCATTAAAGTATCAGAACGATTCTACACCAGGCTGTATACCAGCGACGTTAGACCAGGGGGAACTACTGAGAATACAAGCTCAACTTGCGATGTCCCACAAGTAACTAAAGAGGAAGTTGGAAAGGCTCTCAAAGACATGACAATAGGAAAAGCTGCAGGTGACGACGGCATAACCGTAGATTTTTTGAAGGAGGGAGGAGATATTGCACTGGAAAAGCCGGCTGTACTATTTTCGGAATGCTTGAATACCTATTCTTGAAATGATTGAATGCTTGAAGACCCATGCTTGAACGTTTAAAAGTGCCCATAGCCCGGATAAACGCCAACATTATTCTGATTCATAAGAAGGGAGTTCCCAAGGACCTCAAGATTGCAGACCCATCGGCCTACTCTCAGTTTTTTTTTAATTGCGAAAGTTTGCTCTGCAGCATAAAACAGCGGAGGCGAGTGTGTTTAAATGTACGTAAACAGGAAGTTTTCACTAAGAGAGTCTAAAAGGCTCCGGTGATACGGCCCAAAGAGTCAGCGTCTGTAGTCGGGAGGCCGGCCTGGGTTGAGTCCCACACTATGTAGTACTTGCTGCCGGGAACGTTGGAGGCCACGGAAGTTGTTTACGAGCTGTTTACCAAAGCTACAGTTAGCCACATCAGTGACAGCCTGGATTCCTGGAGAGCAGGCTGGGTTTAGGAAAGGGTACTACTCAATCACGGATCCCATCCATGTCGTCAACCAAGTGATAGAAAAATCAGCAGAGTACACTAAACCCCTTAACATGGCATTTATAGTTTACGAGAAACCGTTTCATTCCTATTCACCGCAGCCGTTTTAGAAGCAGTAAAAGACCAGGGAATCTACATAAGACTTGTAGAAGGCATATAAGGAATGCACGGGCAGGATAACCCTCCACAAGCAAAGCGATAAATTTCTGATCCGAAAGGGAGTAAGACAGGGAGACACCATCTCTCCTAAAGTATTCACAGCATGTCTGGAGGGGGTATGTAGAAAGCTTGACTGGGAAAACATAGGATTAAGGATAAACGGGGAATACTCGAGCCATTTGAGGTTTGCGGATGACATAGTCTTGCTGAGTAATACTGCCGAACAACTGCAAACAAGGCTTCAGTGCCTGAGGGACTACAATCCGAAAGCACGGTGGTGGGGCTAAAAATAAATATGAATAAATCCAAAGTAATGATAATAGGCATGCCAAAAGCGCCCTCTATAGCTTAGAAAACGAAGCACTAGAAAAAGTAATAGAATATAACTAGCTCGGACAGATGGTTAGTGCTGACCGCAACCACGTGAGAGAAATCCGGCGCATAATAGGTATGAGTTGGGGAGCACTCGGCAAGCACTCCCAAATAATGACAAGTGAGCTACCTCGGTCACTCAAAACAAAAATTTTTAAACCAGTGCATACTGCCGGTTATGACATATGGAGCTGAAACTTGGTGCCCTACTAAACAACTCCAAAGCAAACTAGGTCGGCTCAACGGGCCATGGAACGATGAATGTTGCGGAACACTCAGGGGCAGGAAACGAGCTACCTGGATCAGAGAACAAACTAGAGTAGAAGATATCATTGTTCAAATAAAGAAAAATAAATGGATTTTGGCTTGCCATGCAGCTGACCAACCGACAACCGGTGGACAATTAGGGTAACAGAGTGTATATTAAGAGATGGATAAAGAAGAAGGGGAAGTCCAATAACACGATGGAGGGATGAAATACGAAACTTCGGGGTAAACTGTGGACTCGAGTAGCGCAGGACAGGAGGCGTTGGAGGTAAATGGGAGAGGCCTTCGTCCTGCAGTGGGTCTGAACAGGCTGACGATGATGATGATGAGGTATAGGAGGAGGAGGGGGGGAGGAAGAGGAAGGAATGATTCATTATGCCTTCGAAACTGGACTCCGCAAGCCAACGCAACGCCCTCGCAGTGGGTACTGAAAAGGTAACGTAATGGGTCCTCTCAAGTTCCATAGGAGGACAGGTTTGGTTGCTAGAAGCAGGGGCACAGCTGCCGCTCTCGTTGAGTTACTGAAACGGGTTACCATATGTCCACCACCAATAAATCTGTCCGCAGAAATGAACGTAACCTGCTTTGGCGGACAAAATTCCTAAAGGTTTACAATTGCTAGGCTATGCTACATAAATATTAGTCTGCAATTTCAGAACAAACGCTGAATGAATGTTCTGCTGAAGAAAGTGTATGTTTTTTTGTCCTTTTTCACGCACGCGTATTGGACACAGAACCTGCACAGAGCACGAGATGGACCATACCCAAATGACTACATACACCTAGACTTCTCCAAGACTTCGGATATACGTTCTCGTGCTTCTGCGCTCACGGTGGAGTAACAGTGGTGGCAGGCATCGTTCAAGCGGCTTTCTGCGCGAGTTAGGTCTTTGATAACCTTACCCAACACACTTTGCCACGCGAGATATACCAGCTAACTCATCCTCCTAGACTGAATCAGCTAAGATATGGACAGGTGTTGTCCCGTCGTCCCGGTGTGAACTGCTACTTCCTGAGGCCACCCGCAGTTCCAAATCGAATGGAGCAATTACTTACCTGAGAGCAAGAGCACCCCTAATACAAAAAAAAAAAAAAATATTCCTATGACGTGAGCTTGTTCATTTCCCCGTTTGACGTTTGCAGCTATAATAATATTCATCATAAAACCAAAGAGCTATTTTGCAGATTCCAGCATGACACTTTACAACTGTGCCGGAGTTACATTTCGGTATTGGGCGTCGGTAGTCGTGCGCGATCGACGCTCGATGCACACTCCAACGAGACGCCTTAAAAAGGGCGTTTTTTACCTTTTATCACCCCACATTGCCTTAATGCGTATCAAAATTTCCTAGAGTTGGAAATTTAGATCTTAATTGGGAAGTTGAAGTAAAGTATAAGCCACATAAGCTATCGCTTTTGGCGCGAAGACTTCCCGAGTAAGTAAGCTGCGTTAACTTTATCGTTGCTTGCAATATATGCGCAGCGCTTATCGAAATAAAGGCCAGATGGAGAGCTCCAAAGGGCCAAAGCGGCTGCCAACCCCGAAACGACTACTGCTGATACGGCGTGTCCCTCCTGTGTTGTACTGCTGATAAACTTTACTCTGAAGATTTCGTATAATACTATAACTCTAATCTGAATTATCACTGTGCCTACGGTTGGTGATGTTACAAAACTTCGCTGCATCATGTATGTCCAGGGTGCGCACGGGGCTGGGCGATCACTTTCCGAGAGTCCTGACAAAGTTGCGAAGGTGGCGAAGCATGGCCAGCGCTACTGGAACGTCGTGGGGCATTTCGTCTCCCACACAAATCTGCGGATGGAAAAACAAATGATCAGTGTCCATATCGCCACATAAGCAAATAGGTGGGAAAAGGAATAAAGAAGTCTGTAGTCATTATACTTTCTGAAAGTGGATGAGCAGAGAATGCCGCACGCGGCATTGAGGTGAAACAAAATTCAGGTGAATGGTACGAGTAAACTTTATTTCTCGTGAGCATAGACGGCGGTCATCCTTAAGGAAGGCATATACATATGCGCGCACACTCATACTTGTGCACTGCTGGTCATAAAAATGGCGCCCAATGATAACTTATCCACTCAATATGAATATACAAGTAGACATACAAGATTTAGGTCCAAATAACGTTTTCAATGCTGTGCGGCTTTGGCTGGGCCGCGTTCTATTGGCACACTCACACCGGGACGTTCGTTTTTACACATCCAACACAGAAATTTGGTCTAGTTGGTGCTAAAACTTCGACAGGGGAAAAAGCGCGAAAAGACGGGGGCACAAATAAGACCACTTACACAGGACGGGCACTAGACCTCAACTGAGGTTTTACTGGCGAAAGAAAAACAGCATACCTATGATTGCGGAGAAACCCTAAGAAATGAATGGATGGCGCAGCTTTCTCGAAAGATTTGATTGCTGCTGTAGATAAGCCTCTTCCTTTTCTTTTTTTTTCTTTTCCTGGGCATGGCAGTTGCTCAAGATATTTTCCTTGCAATTGTTGGGCTCCTTGAGCTTTCTACTCCCGTTGTGTCCCAATTTGCGCCCTCCTGTGACTGCCCAGCGGCGCACACAAGCCATGCGGCTTATGCGGGCTGGATAATGTTCTGTATTTCGAAATGTGAATGAACATTATTATTATTATTATTATTATTATTATTATTATTATTATTATTATTATTATTATTATTATTATTATTATTATTATTATTATTATTATTATTATTATTCCATTTTGAAACTTCCTGACATTTTGTTACAAAACCTTTGTTTTATGTGTATAATCTATCTCCGTCATGTGCATTGAGTATTTGCTTGTGTATTTTCAATTTTTCACGTGCCTTCAACGTTTTGCTGGCCGGGTGTCATGGCTTCTAACACTAGGCTTCCTTTTTTTTTGCTGTTTTGCTTTCTGGGATTTCTGTAACTATTTTTATCTTATTGTTTCTTTCATATATACGGTTTTCTGTGTTGTGTTGTCTTGATTTTAGTTTGTTTTTATGAATGCTTGTATATCGTGTACCAGTACCAAGACCCTAGGGTTGTTCCTGGGCACCAAAAATAAAGGTTGATTGATTGATTGATTATTATTATTATTATGTAAGGCCAGAGAAGGGATTCTCATGCATTCATCGTTTTCGTTGCTGATACAAAAGGCTTCCTTTTGTTGTTGTGTCTCAAAGCCGCGCAGAACGTGCCCTGAAAGTCAGGCGTGCAAGAGCACCACCGGCAGCGGTTTGCCAAATGTCCTCTCCGCGCCAATGACTGAACAGTAGCGGTATGCTCTCTTAGTCGCTCATTAATGCAGCGTCCGGTCTGCCCGACGTAGCATTTTCCACATCCTAGTGGAATCCTGTACACCACACCCACCTGACACTCCACGAAAAGTGTAGCGTGCTTTGTTGTGCCGCCAGCATTTCACGCTTCATTATTACCAATTTTACACAAGCGGGCAAGCTTGTCTGGCTCGGAAAAAAAAATCAACCTGGATGCCTCATTTTCCCGCCACTTTCTCGAGGCGGTGGGGCAGGTTGTGAACGTATGGCGCGACCACAGGCCACACATTTTTGCATTCAAGCTGAATCAAGATTTTCCGGCTCCCTGAACTTGCTTCTTTAATCAGGCTTCCTTCCATGGCACGACGCCTGCGTAATGCTGGCTTTCCCGCAAAATTGTTGTCTTCCATGTAAGGGATGCAATAAAATTCCAATACTGGTGGACAAAAATACTTTACCATGAGAGCTGAGAGAAGCGCGAAAGCTTCCTGACGTCTAATTTGCATCAAAAGTGCACCAAAACCTTCGCTGAAAGTGCGTCCAACCTTTGTTGAAAGTGCGTCCGATCGATTGTCAAACCTTCAAAGACCCAAATCACAAACGAAGAATGAACCCATGCAATTATTTTTCCAGAACTAATAAGTACACGCATCTACAACCGATCAAAATGTATATCGATACGTGGTTTGTTATATATGCGTTTATTGTCTTATCTAGAACCGTTCCTTTCTCGCGATTTTCAAGTAACCGTTTCGACGCGACGGAAGCCCGGTTTAAACTACGCGCCACGTGTCTAGAGATATTACCAGAGATTTTCGGTCGATTAACCGGTCTATGGGGAAATGCGGTAGCTTTAAGTGCAGAGCTCTTTATGGGCTCGCCTTGTCGTCGTAGCTCGATCGTTAACGGTCGATTCGACTGCCGTAAACCGGCGGCGCAGCGAGATAACGCGCTCAAACACAGCCTGATGTACCGTCGTCAGGGGGGCACGCTGAGGCTTCGAAAACCACGCGGTTTAAATAGTCATAGCCGTTGGAACCTCGTAAACAGCTGGCGCTTGTCATACATCTCTCCGTTGTTTAGCTCAAAGAAAACTGCAGCGACATTTGAGACAAAATCTGTGTATATAACCGGCAGCCCCCGGATTCATTTAGTTAGGAACGCTCGTTGAGTTGGTTTTTACGATAGTAAGCGAAAAAAGCGGCCGCTCAAGAAAAAAATGGCGCGTTCGAAATGACGCAGAAAGCCTCCAGCATACGAAATTAAAGCAAGCACAGAAATAACAGAACTCCCGCTGGCGTAGTTTCAGGCAGGGGGAGTGCGAGTACTGCGAAGGCCAGAAATTTGAAATGCATTGGGTGGTAGCAGTGAGCGGATAACGGCGCTGCAGCCCATTATGGAGGATCACTGCTCTGCACTTCCGACAGCCTTCACATTAAGTGGAACGGCTCTAATTTTTTTTTTGACATAACGCCATCCATCACACTATGAAAGCTTTAGCTTTTAGAAAGAGCGACAGGCAGCCAATGCCTCTGCTGAAGCGAGCAAACGTGATCACTGAGAAGGTAAAGACGCAAGGCATGATTGGCACTGTGTGCTCAAGACCGAGGGGCACGCGAGAAAGGACGCGTTGCGGACATTTTTAAGCCCAAGCAAGACGTGCGCATCGTGCCGAGAGGGATATGGATGAGGAGTAATTTTTTTAAATCGCAACTGCGACTGATACCGGCTCAGATAAAACTTCCCATTGTTATGCCGTCACCTGAGCAGTCGAACGTGGTTTCATTTGTTTCGAAGCAGTTTCGGGAAAGCACGAGTTACAGTCGCTTTCTGTATCACCGTTTCTGGCGTACAAGCCCACGTACCGACGGCAGACGGCTATTCCGAACTGTTTACAACCCCACGGTGAACTAATTATGACAGATAAATGCAAGACGGCGTAATGATATATAGAGACAGAGAGGGCTCTTTAATGCGAACTGGTGAGGTCAGCCCTGCTTGTGACAGGGCTTGCTTCGCCAGATGGGAGATGACTACAGTGATGAGGGGTGGATGTTGCACAGTATGTGTACAACCATGAGAGGGCAAACAAGACACGTTGAAAACGAGATACAAGGAAATGCTGCAAAGAAATTTAGAGCAGAAATTGAATTTAAAAGAAAATTGTTAGGGTAAGCTCTGAATGAAAATACAAAGTAAACGGTGAAAAGAAAGACAAGAACACGAACCCAAGAAAAAAATAAGCGCCACAGCGCGAAAGAGTACAAATCTTGACACACTTGCACTGTTCACGATCTAAAAAGATTTTTCCAGTTATGGGTCTCGCAGGCAGCACAGCAGACCTTTATTTCGCATTGGGATATAAAGCGTTTTATTCGCAGGCAATAGTACTGTTATTTTCCCGCAACATCTGCATTAGATTGAGACCCATTGAGACTTCGTTAGAAAGTCGGCTTTCTTACAAAACGTTTCTTCTGACGGACCCGAAAAAATCCCGGAAACTGAGCGATGTGCTTCTTCGCTGTAAAAATCTGGCACATTTAAATTACAGTAGTAGTTCGCACGCACGAACTTATCCGGGACTACCTGGGATACCAACGAACTTTTTAAAGATTGCACAAGTTTAAATATATCGCGGAAGTTGTCTTTCCCCGCTCTCAAAACCACAACTTCGGCTGTTTGACAAGTTGGGGTGCAGTCTTGGATGGTTCTAGAAACGTCACGTCTGACGCTCTCACAGGTTACAGTATTTGGTAAATAACGTGCCGCCGCTGCATGGTGTTTCGCTCACAGGCACAGAGAAAAATTAAGCTATTCTGCATCGAAGCTTTCTCTTAATTCCTACTGAGAACTGAGGTTCGCATTACTCTCTCCGTATGCAAAATTGCTTCTCGAGTGGCATCACTCCCCCTGGACAGGGAAGATGACTATTCTAAATACCCTGGCCATTGGTCCTCAATAATGCACTCGTTCTCTATACGCAGCATGGCCGTGGGCGTGGCGACTTTATTTCGCTACTGTAACTGTCGGGCACCTGTACCCACGTGCGCCACCTGCGGGATGGTAGAGGCGGAATTGGTTTTAAGCTGAAACGACGTGCGAAGTGATTGATATTGACGTGTGTGTGCTCCTGTACTGAAGGTCGGAAGGACCGAACCCCCTCCCCTACATTCCCATCCCAAATCTAGTCTTGTTACGTCTCATTACTGAATGAATGCATTAACGAATCAGTGGCATATCGTTGTAACCTACAGTACTGGGTATCGTTCCATTCGGGCTTCGTCCTTTTCATAAAAGCAGGTAGTAGCAGATACTGGTTAATTACACAGAGGATTGTGAATAACATAGGTTTAAATCCGGCTATGTAATAAAAATATGTGCAAAAGGAAACGAATGCAGACCTAGACCCGAAGGTGTGAAGAGCCTTTGCAAAAAAAACAAAAAAAAACAAAAAAAACTATTTTCTTATGAGAAATATGATTAAAACACGAAGCTTTCCCCCTTGCAACCTGAGTTAAATGCCGAAATCTGAACTGTTTCGACCGTGTCGGTATGGCGCAGTCGGATAGGCGTCGGCTTCATAACAAGAGCGGCCCGGGCTCGGTTCCGACCCCGGGAGGCGTTTTTTCTTGAGGCGCTTGATGTGCATTCGCTTATCATCATCATCATCGCTTCGTAAAACCCATTATGCAAAGTTGGCTTTTTTGCAGTACGTTTTGGCGCGACATCGAATTCCATCAGCGATGCATAGGAAACTTCGCTTTAAAAAAGAGAAGATCGCATGCAAGTGCCGCGTAAAGAGGTCGCAAGCACCTATTCACCTTCACTTCATTGACGAGCTCCTCCAAAGGTCGGGGGAAGTTTCCGTAACGATCCTGCATCACAGATGAAAGTGGTGGAAAAGGGAAAAGGTTTCTTTTTTAATCTTTCCACATTCGTGAAAGTTTTTATTTATACGCAAACAATCCTCACCAATCTACCAATTGCGGGAGGGAGGAGGAGTAGATGACACGCCAGGAGTAGATGGATCATGCTGCGTAATGATTCTCGTGACGATCGCGCTGTAGCAATGGGGAGCAATTTTTACACATACCGTCTTTCTTGATTACAATTGCTTGTAACACAAACGATATCGCCAATGGAACACAAGCACAAGCGATGGAACACCACTCCTGTTTTCGTTTAAACATCATGGATGTCCTTGCAGGTTGCAACATTAACTGCGACCGAGTGCGACATTGCACACCGGACCGTCTGACTGGGATTTGTGAAATACTCAGCTCATTTGCACGGTAAATAAAATGTTCTTTTTTGTCCCAAATAACTGAAGAATGTCAGCTCTGACTTGTATCCAAAACTAGGAAAGTTATCCAAACCATATGATAACGTCTGCGATGCTGCCACACAAGTGAGTAAGTCTATCTGCAGTACACTTATATCAACTACCTACTCTGGGAAAGTTTCCCGATGTTCTTAAAATTCTGTTTAGTCCAGGATCTTCCCCAGCTTTCATTTTTTGTCGTTCAAGGGTTGTTTACTGACCTTTCTCACTTGGTACATGGAAATTATGATGTTTGCGACGCAATCTCGGACATCTGTTTTCATCTGGGTGATTGCCTGCCAAGAAAAGGTTATGAGAGATCGGCTGCCAAGTACTTACAAGGAACTGCTCGGCTCTTGCCCAGAGAAGTCAAAATTTAAGCGAGAACAATCGGGATGGCCTGGAATAGTTGGTACATTATTTAGAAGGTAGTTTCGTGGTGTTGCTCTTTATTTCATTCACCGGGTTCCTCATCGCTTTTGTTCCTATTTTTACAACTCATATAGTCTCCTCCTAGAGAAAAAAAATTGGCAGCGTATCTGCTCCCTTCCCTATAAATGTCGTCGTAAGCGATGGTCTTCTGCCACATCTGCCCCGGAAGTACCTCTCTCTTCTCTCCACCGCCCACCCCTCATGCTCTTCCCCTACCTTTCGATCCTCTCACGATAAATACGGTGGAGGTTTGTGCAAGTCAATTCAATTTTCCCACCTTCCACAGCTCGCTCCATCTAGTGTAACCTTCTGTTACTGTTGAACTTGAAATGCTGCCACGCTGTCCAGGCTCGCGTGAGCTCTTCTCGTGTTTTTAGCTCCCTGCATTGCCTTCTGGCCTCAGTTTCAATTGGGCAGGAAGTCACGCATTATGGAGCAATATTTCCGCCTTTGAATATTTCTTGAAATTATGCTTTATTTGCTTACCAGTGCCACAAGAGTATAGGTTACAATTCTGGGAAGCTCGTGTCTAACCTGTGAATTACGGCTGGAATTTTTCCCATTTTCTGACGTCAAGCTGCTAAACATAGCGTTTCTCAGCTTATGCCTGTCAATTAGGTGCCTCTCTAGTTCGCATGGCTAGCTGATCAACAAGTGAAGTTTTTTTTTTACATAAAAAAAAAGCAAGTGAGATAAGTGTGCATTCTGCGTGTAGTGCAGTAGGAGTGCTTGTTGCGCCTTAGATTTAAAGCTGCTGCATACATTTTATGTCCGCTTCAATTTCTTAATGCCTCAGTTACGCGATAAAATCATTCTTCAACTTCACTGCTCTTATATTTACACAAACGTACCGAAGGGATCTGCTTTTTACTGGTATGCATCAAAAAAGCTCCATCTGCTTATTTGACAAGCTTACCGGAATTGAATGCAAGAATGATCCTGCATGTTTACTTCCAAAAAAACTTCCAATATAGCCTACTTCTCTTACATTCATGATTTCAATTGCCCCACCAGGAAGAAACCAAATACCGGAGCTGCACAATTTTTTTAAATGTGATTGACCCGCTTCTTGGTGTCACGTGTTTACGGCCAGAAGAGCGAAGCCTTCACTTCTCGAACAGAACTATAGTTGCCACTTATCGTTATAAACATAGTTATAGTTGGATGTGCAACGGGCTCCGACTTCATATGTCTTCTAGAAGCCTCCTCTCAATAGGCGTTATCAATAAGAAGAAGACAGAAAACGCGCACCGATTGCCACCAACCTAACAAAGAAGCCAGCGGACTTGATAAAAACGAAAAGCCCTCTCCTAAAAAGGCAGGGAAAAGGTGAAGGAAAATACCTTTCCAGGTTTCGAGTGGTACGCGTAACACAACTGTGTGCCGACGCAGACGTACGTCAGTATCTGAAAAAGAGAAGCAAACAGGTAATCTTAGCAGTGGAGAAGAGCAAGGAGCACTGCGTTGCCTCAAGATATGTAAAGTGCTCGTGCTATCATGATTGGTCCATGTTATATCATTCCTCTCACGTATCCTAAACAATCGCTTAGCGGCAATGTTCTCAAAATTCTACGACTAGCGTATACACTGCGTAGCATGGGTATGACTGGCGACTTTTAAACTTGTTTTATAATGCGGACATTGTAATTGCACAGGGCGTGGCCTGACCCGTCTTGCTGGGCTTATGTGTGCCCACAGCGAGTTCCGTCACGTCTTCAGCTGACTCAAAGTGATTGCACTTAAGGACACTCTCCCTGCCCGTACCCATCCATTCTTATTTTTCCTAACGGCCTACAGGCATCCCTTCTATGAATAAAGGCTGTTCACCTTCATCACTTTTTAATGCGAAGCTCAGTTTGCTTCTCTCACGGCCTGTTGCTGGCTGCTGCTCCCCTGGATGAATGCGCCACTCGTGCCCGGAAGCTCTTCCTCGCCTGCCGTTCCGGTGGCGAGAAGAAACATCCCGTATTTCTCACAAAACCACCAGATGGCGCGCATCACCGATGCGCCCGAAGGTCACATGAATACGCGCCAGTATAATTGCTCAAGACGTTCCAGCAGCGTCCAGGACATCCAGGTATGAAAGAAATGTCGTGCAGAACCGGAACAGACGTCCTTGCTTTGTTTCACATGGTGCAGACTGCGAATGCATGCTGGGTATGCTGGCTCGAAAACACCAGTCACGGCAACAACGGGTGGCGGCAATGAAAGATGACAAGCGTCGTGAGAGCTATACTCCCAAAAGCGACGGGCGAACAGAAATGCCCCGCACAGTTTAGCCGCAAGATAATTTTTCCATGACGCCCGTGCAGGCCTTTCAGAACGATGGTACTTGAACTGCATCGTGCCGTTCAGACCACTGACATCAATGGCTATGTAGACATCATTGAGAGCTTCGATTTACATCGAAATTTTTAGATGCAAAGCATCTCTTTCTCTCGGCTCCGTCTTCCATCGTCCGTCGTCCATCCACCCGCCGGCCCAGGAAGACACCGGCAACACTGCCGCTCCAGGAGCTCTTTAAGGGGAAGCGTGCTCGTCTCGTGCGGGCCAGGAAGACACCGGCAACACTGTCGTTCCAGCATCTCATGGTCGGGGCTATGTCCCTCCCTTGTTGTGGCACCGTCCACACCCCCACTGCGCATGCTCGGCTCATCTCGGGCCGGCCCAGGAAGACACCGGTAACACTGTCACTCCAGGGGCCATTAAAGGGTAAGACACCACCGGGCGTTCAGCAAGCCGAGCATGCGCAGTGGGGGTGTGGACGGCGCAACAACGACAAGGGAGGGACATAGCCCCGTCGCATCTAATAAAATTGCACCATCTTCCCGTAGGGGAACCCTGAGTAGTATGCGAAACAGCCATGGGCTCAACGCAATTTCCCATTTCGTAGTTCCGGTAAGTGAAAAGTGTGGTAGTTACCATGGAAACCAAACTGTAAATATAACGGTAGCTACGTACCTAAACCTAACGGAAACGACGAACTGTAAACTAATGGGCACTTGAATCGACCCCATGGCTGCTTTGCATACTACTCAGGGTTCCCCTACGGGAAGATGGTGTAATTTTTTTTTCTTATTGATCAGGTCCCCCACTGGCTTTTAACACAAACCGTCTTGCTCAGCCACAGAGTTGCCTGTTTATTTTTGTGCTCGCAAAAGGTTGTAACGCCTTGTACGTAAACACTCAGAGTCTTGCAGGACGTATTGTGTGGTACTTGCGTTTAGCGCTTGAGTTGAGTTGAACTCCGCCTCCATTGCCAGACGTACGCCACATTTGTTTATAAGCTTGGTCACTATGGCGCTGCTTCGAGACGTGGTCACAATGCCTGCGCAGTTGAAGCGTCGTAAGTTTACTTCATCGCGCGATCAATCAATCTTATGTCCTTCGTCGGGAGAAAGCGAACAGTGCAAACGGACGCTGCCCAATGAGAGATGTATACGAACCAGGCAGCGATTCTCCTTCATGCGTGACTTTTTGCGCTCTATACGTTTTTTCGTCATGAACCATACAAGCTTGGTTCATTTGAAAAGACTACTTTTCCCGACAAAAATGATACCAACGATATAACCAACTAAAAAAAATACAATCCAGATATTAAAGCAAACATGAAGCAGTGGCGACTCCCCAGCCACTCTCCAGTGATTACTCTATGACGTCACATAATCTTGTTTGTGCGGTTGGAAGCCATCGACCTAATACCCCTGTTATATCCCTGTCACACGGGCGTTTTCAATCGCGATTGAGTCGATTCGGATCGAGCTTAACCCGGATCGGGCGCTGCTACACGGCAGTTTCAATCGCGATCGAGCCCGATCCCGCTCTCACTCAATCCTGATTTCTCAAGCGCGATTGAGGTTCCAAAGCGAGATCGGACGAAAGCGGTGATACTCTCGTCCGCGCTGAGTAATGGCACAGAAGGTGACAAAGCCGCTAATTGTATCAAATAAGTTTACCCAAATAAGCGTGCAGTAACATTTATATAGTTCTCTATAACTACGACCGCGCAAAGTTACCAGACACCGGTCTCGAAGTACGTTTTTAGCGCCATCTGGCGTACGCGAGTGCAACCGGTGTAGCTTCTCGATCGGGATCGAAACGTGTCGTGTAGCAGCGGCGGTGGGTCGAGCGCGCCCGGAAAGTCAATCGCGTTTCGCCTCAATCCGTATTGAAAGTTCCCGTGTGACAGGGGTATAAGTCACCGCCAAGAAACATGACGAGGTGATTGTAGTTTGATCGTATCACTTAAATTCTAACGAGCAGTTAACACACTGACAACTGTTTTTAGGGCTGACCCGGTTACTTTACTACTGCCCATATTACGTCCATGTAGTACAAAATTGAAATGTTTTTGAACATTTATTACGGTTTTTGGTTAAAAACGTCTTTACAGGCTGCAATGAAGCTGAGGGAGTAACCAAACGCGAGTTCTTTCAAATTGAACAAAGCTGTATTTTGGTTTCATCATCATCATCCCCAGCCTGTCTACGCCCACTGCCTGCAGAGTAAATGACTCTCCCATTAATCTCCAATTATCCCGGTCCTGTGCTAACTGCGACCAATTTATCCCCGCAAACTTATTGATCTCATCCGCCCATCTAACTTTCTGCCACACCTTGCCATGCTTGCCTTCTCTAGGGAGAGAGAGAGAGAGAAACTCTTTATTAAAGAGGAAAGTGCAGAGAGGTTTGCCGACATCAGATCGCCGGCATGCTACTCTGCGGGGAAAGGAGGAGAGGGAAAAAGGTAGTAGGTGTAGTGAAGAAAAGGAGAGTAGTAGTAGTGAAAAAAAAATAAAATATGATCCTTCTTCAGGGTATTGAGTTATCCACTCGTTACCCTTATTGACCAACGGTTATCTTGCCTTCACATTACATGCCCTGCCCACGTCCATTTCTTCTTCTTAATTTCTATTAATATGTCCTTAACCCGTTTGTTCCCTGACCCGCTCCGCTCTCTTCTTGTTCCTAATTGTTACCTTAACCTCCTATTTTGCTTTCATGGCCCCTTTAACCTACAGCCCTCATGAAGATTTCTTAAAAGCTGCTATTTCCACCAACGAAGAGACCTTCTACGCGGGATAGGGGCATGAGAAAAATTTCAAATACCTTGGCAACATTTAAAAATTTTAGCAATTTTCTAGCAAAAAACCCTTCCTCAGTAATTGCTCAGTCAGGCGCATTGTTTTTAATTGATTCAGTTCCTGCTATTAACACTGTTTCAAAAGGGGGCAGTGCTTTCACCTATCAGGCCAGCGCCATTTCTCCCAATCACTGTTACATTTTAAGAGTGCTGGGAGAGGTTCGGTTCCTTCTGGACCGTGAGAAAGCGGGAGTTGCAAGTAGCCGAATTAGTGGAAAACTTCCTCGACGAAGTGCTAGTACCGCTGATCGGGCCCGTTAGTATAGGCACGGGCTGTGGATCCGAGTGGCGGGGAGGGGACAGTTCTGTCACCCAACGTTAGGTTTTCTCTGTCTCCGCCGGTTGGAGCCTAAGCAAGCAAACCTTCGGGTAAGCGGTAACGCCGTTGCAGGGGCCGCAAAATTCGCACATTGGCACGGCCTGATGCCCTCTCCGAGGTGAGAGCTTAGCCCAGAAAAGGAGTCAGACCTCTTGGATCACATCAAAAATCCGCTGACCCTATTCCCTTCTGATTTCCTACAACCCATTACCTTGTCCGTTTTCCCTTTCCCTTCAACCCAACCCTTTCCGCTACATCCCAGGAAAGATCCGGGGGTCGTCACGGACCGTACCACTGGCTGTGGGTGGCTGAGTAGCTTTCCATCTTTATTTCACCTCCACCCTCGGGTAGTCAAAATTCCACTTGCCGTTCGGTCTATTCATTTATTTCACGATTGGGTATTCACCGGTTGTACCTTTTGTGGTACCGGGAAGCACTTGCCTCATTTACTAACTAATTACAAATACCTGAAAAACCGTTTTCAATTATTTCGGGCAAAGGTCCTCTTGTTCCCTTACATTCCGAACTGAGATCTTAGAATTAGCGGTTCTTAAGTTACCCAAGAACCGATTACCGCACAGCCTGTACGTTAAGTACATGCCTTTTCGCCCAGGACAAATCTGGTCGATAACATTTGCCCATCACTTAGAGTTGTTGATCAATTCGCTCTCGCGCTACAAACGACTAGCCTCCTGGTTAGCTCAGTTGGTAGAGTGACTGGTCCATTAAGCGGTGGTCCCGGATTCGAATCCTTGACCAGGACGAATTTTTCTTCAACTGCGAAGTTTCTGAGAAAGCTGTATAGCTTTCCTTTGTAGAGGTACGGCTGCTTGAGGTGGATGGCAAACTTTCCTTCGCAGGAACTTACTCCACCTTAGCGATTTCCCCTAGATCTGCAGTCTATTCCAAATTAGGTAAGTTTAATTTCCAGCCTTCTTGGAATGGCCGATGGTAAAGCTGGCGCTGTATTAAGCAGTCACTAAATTAAACGCTAATATTATTGCCGGCTTTTTTTCCCTGTCTAGCGCAGTTTCATGAAACCATGCGTTTATTCCAACACTGCTTGCAAAAAGTTAAATTACTTTTGTATTACCTTTTTTAGTTCAATATCTTCCTAACTGTACAAGAAGTTAGTCACGTGTCGGATTCTCTCTCATCCTGCGCATAAATACTGCGCAATAGCGGTGCTAACGTTTTGCCTGAAAATGCCAATGACGGTTTTTTTTATCCGCGTGGATAAGCGTTCAGAGGCTCTAAGAATGCATTTAACTTCTTCCGAATGCTGCGTTTAAAAACTCAATGCGGAATAAACTATTCTTCGTTAATTTCCGAAGACGAAAAACATTCAGAACTGTTACACTTAACCGACTAGTTCATCGTTAGGTATATTTAAACATATATTGACAATATTAACAGTGCATGAAAATTTTTGATATTCTGAAAAAAAAAAAGGATTACAATAGAGGAGGCGAGTAACTGATTCCGAGAAGTCGTCCAGCGGTACCAGGCTAGACGACTAATATTTAAACATAATGCAAATTAATGTGTTCAATGGCCGAGGTACAGAATGCATATTCAAGGGAAAATCTTCAGTGACATTCAATACGTACCTGCTTTCTTGCCGCACGGGTCAAACTCCGCGGCAGTGAACCACAAGAATGTCAACAGAAACAGCGTCTTCAAAGCTCCCGGGAAACATCGTGGGTTTTTGCTGTCAAACACAGACATGTCTACACGAAGAAGTAAGGGTAACTCGAAATCGCGCGGTGCTTCAATTTCTGGCGACAGACGGTACGAATAAGGCTGCGCCCACAGTGCTCTGCAAAGCAGTTCGCTATTTTTACACGTTGCTTTTGATCTCGTGATACACGTGTTTAAGGGCCTAATCGAACTGTTCCCAGCTGTCGCCTAAAGCACGCAGAGTAGGCTACTCCCGAGTGCGTTAACTTGTGCTAGAATGCTACAATGGGTACTCAGCTGCGAGGCTCCAGTGACGTATCTGTCTGTGATAGACACAGTTAGAGACTAGCGGCGATAAAAGGGGGCAAAAAGCTAGTCTAAACCTTCTTGATTAACGGTCGTGCCGCTACCAGAGCGTCTACAGAAGTGAAACTTTACCGTTTTTCGCCTTTTTGTGTGTCGTTGAGAACGCCTAGCTGTTTAAACAACGACATAGAGGACCGTGCGTCAAGGTGCAATGAATCATGCAGGCCCCCCTGCTTTGATTTTTAGGGCGAAGCCCGGCGAAAATGACGGATTACTTGAGAGTTGCCTCGAAAAAACAGAGAAAGCCAGCGCAGAGAAAAATGTGTACTCGCGTGCATGCGTGCGAGTGCACAAATGCTAACCGTGTTGCGAAGCCGAACCGAGGCCATGCGGGCTTTTAAAATAGCGAGGAGGCAGAAAAGACTGATTTAACAGATGGCGCTGCAAATGCGTTTCTTCACGCACAAAACACCTGCCGCTTCAGGGTTGCTGAAAGCAGTGATGCGCAAATGTGTGGCCATGCCAGAAGAGTTTATCTGTTCCCCAGAAAGCGAGAATGAACCTGTGTATACAATTAGCAACGTGAAAAATACAAATCATGGTGCTCGCAAAGTTACATCAAGCCAAATAGAAAGCAAAACGACAGCGCCGGAACAAAACAGGCGAACTTGGCAAAGCCAGGCTTGGCGTTGTAATTGATTTGCGTGTCCCCCCCTCCCCCCCCCCCCTGCACACACACACACACTCGCACACAGACAAAAATAACAGTTCCTTTTTCTTTTAAGGGTGCAATGAATTGAGTCGGGGTTTATATTGTTATGATGCGAACGTGAAGTACTCGCCAACGTTACTAGATAGGTTCGTACTCGCATTGAGTTTGGTAAACATGTCAAAAAGCAAGCTGATCGACCCTGAAGAACTGCGCAGGCGTTGGCATAGCGAAATCTGCAGGGACTGCTACAGTAGCATATTGCCCTCGCGCGAGCTGTTCTCTGCTTCGAAAGGGACACCGACGGGAGCGATGGATGGGCCTCAGAAGCGGCTGCTTCGCCTTTCTGTGCTTTGAACAAGAAATAGCTACTGTCCACACACTCAGTCTCTGTCTAGGGCGTCGGCGTACCTTTTTAGCTTCTCAAATAGCGCACCCGCAGACGCGTGAATGATAGAGTGTCTCGTTTGCAGAGAGTGGAGAAGGTGAAGAGTGCTTGGGTGAACAAAAACTCAAAATTAGCGAACGCTCTTATGCCTACACCTTGTCCCCGTATAGTTCTGTGCAGCATTATGAAATCTGCTGTCAGAGACAGCCCAATGGGGGAACAAGACGATATAAGGTTGTATCGTTGCGAGGTAACACCAAATGTTTTGTTCTGTTTTTAAACGTTAGGTAATCTGGAAAAAAGTTTAGTGCGCATTGAACTTTGATCCTTGCATTTGAAGAAGCGTACTCAACGAAACACGGATTCTTGCAAACATATCTGCACGGTGGACTACGTTGTGTCGCGGAGGCAATGTTGATACTTTTCACGCGCCTGTTCTTGTAGTGATGCACACAACTTCTGAATCGTAGATATAGGCAGTTGCTGGCGATCCCTGGAATTGAATTATTTCGAGGCAGTGTGAGATCTGGCACTCCCGGTAACACCCGTAGAAGACAATGCTAAAACTCGGTGGTAGCACTATGGAGTATGTCCGGGTGGCAGTTGTCGTTATCGTAGGTGTCGCGACGTATTTACCGGCAAACGCCCAGAAAAGCCGGCTTCTGGGGAAAGAGAACGAAATATTTGACCCCTGCGAGGAAAAGTTCAGTAAGTTGGCCACACTCCATAGCAAGCTATATTTTGCAGTAGTTGGGCTGGGCATGCCCATGGGTAGGTTTTAAGAACTCAACTAGGGGTTTATTTTAGCGCCGTTTCGCTATTTCGACAGATTTTTAGGAACAAGCTGAATGCAGTGCTGAGTGACCTGTCGAATACACATAAGTTTAAGTCCGCCTCGCTCTGAGATGTCCCTGCTAACGAATATTCTTTGCGATGTTGAATTGCAGCCCAAAACGAGCAAATTTAAAAAGCCCGAAACATTGAAAATTCTCGAGCAGTGCGTTTTCACCAATATATTACAAGCCTCCTAAAAGCATGTGCTTGCTAGGATACAACCGTGTTTGCTAGAATAGATACGTTTGCTAAAGTGTCCTAGTTTTAGCAATACTGAAAGTGCTATTGCTTGGTAAAAATTAATCCTGAGCCCTCCACTACGGCGCGCCTCATCGCCTGCGTTGCGTCGGCGCTCTAAACAGTGCAATAAATCGAAAGTGCTATTGCTGAAAACCTGAATAATGAAGGAACACTTGTTAAAACCAAGCAAAATATTGCAACTTTTTGAAGACAATTTCTTTTTTGTAGCATTCATTTGGGGACAGCAGTGATTCTTTAGTATTATATTAAGGTATCAGAATATTAATTAACAAGACAGAATCAATTCTACAGCTATAGATAAGGGAATAAAATGAGGAATGGGAGATTAACATGACGGAATAATATTTCTGGTACAAATCGAATGTGGCAGAATACCATGTCAGTAATGACAAAAAATTGCTGATCTAATGCGGTCACTTCAAGACTAATAAGTAGTTAGCGAATCAAGCGCTTTAGTCGCACGTAATAACGCTGTCTCATCCAAGATATCCCGAGCCGACGAAAAAAAAAAAAACTGGTGAAGCTTGTACTAAGTCACGCAAGGCTTGAACCATAGCGAAGCTGCAAGATTTTTCTACGCGAGCACTAAATGACTCATCACCACGCATTTGTACAAGTTAGGAATTGTTTATTTACATGTTCCGTCGTCGCTTTGCATTGTGTTAGTAGTAGTTATCGTCATATGCATCGATATCGGCGTGTTCCTCATACCGAGCATTATATGCGCGGTATCGCTTGACGATAGGGCGCAGCGGCGGCGCGTACGTGCACTGCGCATGCGTGGCGTTCCTGGAGTCACGTCGAGGTTCCGTGAAACAGGTGCATGCACCAGCTGTGGCGTTGTGGTTTGCTCGGCAACGCGAGGTGCTCCTCAAGGTTTTTGCCAGTCTTTTTTTTGCTAAAGCCATTGGTTGATTGATTGTAGGGTTTAACGCGCCGACGCAACGCAGGCGATGAGGCGCGCCGTAGTGGAGGGCTCTGGATTAATTTTGACCACCTGGGGATATTTAGCGTGCGCCGAAATCTCGTACACAGGGGCGTTTTTGCTTTTCACCTCCATCAGAAAAGCGGCCGCCGCGGCCGGAAATCGAATTTTGCAAAAGCCACTGCGAGAGCCTGGGACGCTCGACGGCCGTCGCGAGGACGTGCTAAGGGGCACTCGGCATTTTCTTGGTATTTTTAACGTGTTACGTGCCACACATTACGGCCAGCGCACAACAGTTCCACTGTTAAAAACTAAAAAATGAGAAGTGAACTTGCCCCAAAAGGGAGTTCAATCAAGTAAGTGGTTATTAGCACACTTCTTGGTACCAATATCACACACATCGGCTGAAAGAGAAAGGGCAGCAGAGAGAAAGAGAAAAAAAAAAGTGATTTCAGACAGTTGAGGGCAACGTATGGGTACGATCTAGTTGATACCCTATGACAAGCCACGGTTAAAAGCGACAAAAACGAGACGAAGGTCGCGGTAGACAAGGACAGGGGCTCCTTCGTTTTTATCTGGTTTTTGGTGCGCTTGACGGCGGCTTATCAGCTGAGGACAGTCGTGTCCCGGAAGAACTAACTTCAGCTGTTATAAACGGTCAGTTATGTATCCAACTAGCCAACTATCCAACGCTCACCGAAACGTCCCATGAGGTGTCTGCATCCACGTCTGCCAAAAGCATCTGGTTATAGGTGTGCTTATTGGCTCGCAACGCGTAAAGAGGGGTAAAAAGTTAGATTGAATAAATTCAATTCAATTAGTTTGTTAATCCCAGAGAAAAGCAATCTCAGGCAAACAAACAAAATATTGCACACCCTGGAACATAAGGTCGACATTGGAAACATTGGGAACGGTAGAAAGCACTGATAATGTTTAGAAAATTTTCATAAAAAACATTACAAAACGTTAGGCCGTAAACATGCAAGAATGAATACAAGCGAACAAGATGACCCCGGGTATTCGTACACAAATGATATCTGCAAGAGTACGACACGAATCACTCCGTGAACGCATTTTGTTGGAGTTACTTTACACACAAATAAAAAATAAATGAAATTCGATAAGAGCGGGTAACATGATAAATTGCCTTATGGGTAGGATATAACAGCGTAATCCAGCCATACTACAAACATCCCAATTTCTCGACAATGACCACCGCGTGTTGGAGCCTAGGCAAACCCAGTATCATTGACATCAGGACTTTGTGTAATACTCGTTTAAGAACGGGGGAAATTCTCTGATATTTGAAGCTTTTTTTGCACACCACGAATACATATCTGATAGGCGGGGGGAGCACAGACACCTCATTTGTGTGTCGTACGTTAGGCGAATTCCAGGAATTTCCCAGTTTGCCCCAGTTCCATGAGTTATGCTCAACGTTGATAGAGTAAGGCGGAAAAGCAGGGAAAAAATGTTTTGCGTATAGCGAATGTTAAGTTCATGTCCAGAAGAATTTTATGTTCAAGCAATTGCGCCATTGTTGGGGTAGTATGTAGAATGAATAAAGACCGTGTTTGCGCTGGGCACTCTGCGTTTAAACAGTGCGTTTAGCTTCTGATGGAAGGAAGATATTGTTCACGTATGTACGAGTTGCTGTTTTGCACACAAGGGGACAGAAGCTTACTTGGTGATCAAATTGAAACGTTTGTTTCCCGTGTTTACGTCATTTTGCTGCAAAGCAGAGGTGGTCGAGATGGCCAAGGGTGCTCGCCTTGGGGCCAAGATGCTGGACATCTGTGCCATGAAGCTCATCACTCGTTATGGACCCAGGGCCATCAATCTGCAGAAGGTAGGAGAATTCCGTAAATATGTGAATATATATATATATATATATATATATATATATATATATATATATATATATATATATATATATATATATATATATATATATATATATATATGAAGAATATATAGAAAAGAGTAGAACTAGAACGACATCCCCGTGAGGGTTGTTCAAGAGATGGGAAGGGTATATTGGTTCAATCAGCGCGAAATGTGGTACTCATCTCGGAGGATCCTTAAGCTATCTGGTTTCAGATACTGAGTGTGCATGGTACGACTGTCAGTGATTTATACCAGCGAGTCTCCCACGCGCTTTACTGCACGAGTTCTTACGTACCTTCCAATCCAAAAAGATGTCGGTGCTGCACTCGTTCACTGTCCTTAGTTACCGGTACATCGCCAGTAGCTGCCGCTTTCGTTACTGCTACTGCAAGATATTGCGTGCTCTCTGGGTACACGAATCTTGTCGCTTCACCAAAATTAATAATAGATAGGCCAAAAGCGCAGTTTTCGCTAAGTGCATACTGTAGCCAACGGTATTACCGGTTCAAGGGTGTATTTACTCTGTGGTTATTGTTTTATCAGTGACCCTATGTATACCCTGTCGTGGCTCAGTGCCTAAGGCACTTTGCTGTCAGGATAATGATTTGTGGATTGGTTACATAGCCACGAAAAAAGAAAGAAAGGAAATGAAGAAGCAAATGAAAAAGACCGGAAGAACGAGACAAAAAGCTCGCCCAGTAGTACGAGATTTTGGTGCGCCTGAAAAATCTAAAATTCATTTCATTTCTTTGCAGCGAACCAGGGAGCGCTGTGTGACAAATTTGATTTTTTTATGTTCATCGTCAAAGTGAGCTTACAGTAACCGAATGCGTTTTATGCGGATGTCTGTGTGACAGTTGGAGTAGAAATTCGCGGGTATTGCAAGTAGCTTGAGGTCTTAACAAATGCTGAGCATGAGGTCGCGGGTTCGATTCCCGGCAACGGCGGCCGCTTTTCTGATGGAGGCGAAAAGCAAAAACGCCCGTGTGTACGAGATTTCGGCGCACGATAAAGATCCCCAGGTGGTCAAGATTAATCCGGAGCCCTCCACTACGGCGCGCCTCATCGCCTGCGTTGCGTCGGCGCGTTAAACCCCACAATCAATCAGGTCTTAACAAAGTGTACTGTTGGGCGAGTTGGTAGTTCATTGTAAAATATGCTACAGCGCGAAATAAAACACGGACACAGCCGGGCGTCTATTGCGTTGTCAAAAAAATAGATAGACTTCCTTTCGAACACGTGCTGCACTTTGCGCATGACGTGAATTGTTGGTTGTATAGATTGCGCCAAGTGCATTGAACGCGTGCTGATATGGTTGTGTAATACTAGAGACTAGAATTTTCTTGCAGTTATGTTAACATGAACAATGTGTATAAAAGGTGCAAGGTTCATCGTATTAAATTTGGTTGGAAGTCAGCGCTCGTCCCATCGTCTTCCTGTGTCCGTGTTTTATTTCGCGCTGTAGCACCTTTTACAATGGCTTGTGGTCATATGGTACAGAAGGCATACGGTTGCTTAAAGGAAGTCTTGAAGCCGAAAGTATCGCTACAGCCTCGGTGCTGCGGTACCATATAAGTACAACACACCCCATGCAGTATAGGTGGGGCCATACTGTCCATCACATGCAGCCTTTTAAAACGTGTGGTTCTTTAAGCCGTAGTCGGCGGAAGTCTTTTATGGCATTCTCCCCCAAAAAGTGAGAATTTATTTAAACCATTCGGCGCAGTAGAGCCAAAATAGAAAAGGTAGTGCTCCAATGACTAAAAGAAAAGTACGAGAGTTAAGGTTCAATTCAATTCAGTTCAAGTAAGTTTGTTTTATAGGCTGCTGTAGAGGGATTCCTGGGCTAAACTCTGTCAATGACAGCTTGACTGAGTCCCAGAAACCGCATGACATACTTCGTATGACATACAGTGCGTATAAAATAGTACATAACTAGGATTAGATGAACACAAAATGAAAAAAAAATGACAGGGGTACCAAAAACGTTTACAAGGTGGAAAATAAATCGCAAATTTCACATTAAATACACAGGAATATAGAAAAAACGCCAACACAAATTTCAGCATAATGGCAAAACCAACACTCGTTGCACAGATAAAAATACCAAAGACCAAAGAAATGTACATAATAGAGTATAATGAAATAATTTATTCATTGGTAAAAACATGAGCAATAAACCGACATATCGATAGGTAGATGGGAGCGTGACTTATTTACATAAAAAGAATATGGCATTTGCCTCTATAACAATAACAATAATCTTCATTATACCAGTTTACATGCTGCGCAATAAGAAACTCTGACACTGTGGAGTTGCTAACGCTATTACGTTGCCCGATGGCTGGGCCTGGACCTGCACTCGCAGGCAGCCGTGAAGATATGCGTGGCGTTTCGACTGTGCCATGCGAAGTACGCCGAAATGAAGATATCGGACAAGGTAGGTGGTCTCGAACGCTTTCCCTATGTGAGATCCATTTAAACTTGTATTCGTTATCTGATAACCGCTACTTTTTGTCAGTACTAT